>NC_083344.1:120270404-120583550 GCF_019175385.1 Lycium barbarum
ACCCACGCATCAAACATAGCTTATTCAGTGCACGGTTAAAATTTTCCTCATATCTGATAGTTTATGGGGCCTATTCAACAGCACTTCTCCCAGTGTAATAGTTAATAGTCTGTCCATTAAGGCACTCTATACCCAAACCAATATAACTCTGAAAAGAATAATCATGCAAAAGAACTTTCTTTCGTTGTGCCACCAAAAATATTGACATTTATAAGGTGTCTTGCAAATTAATCAGATAAGGAAATCTGGTGCTATAGTCGGCACCATGGAAGCAGGAACGTACAGTTCTATCAGTTACAACGCGAAACATTCCTGGAAGCGAAATACCTGCCCCACTTCCCATTGTGACGCCGTCCAAAATAGCCACCTGCACATAAAGATCGATAACACTTGTTGACTTAAACATGTCTGCTAAAGTTTGTAGAAAGTTAATTCAGTAAGTCAAATTTTCAGATGATACAGTGGCTAATATGTCACTCTGAAGTCTCGCATGTCAGCGCTATTACTCAAAGCATCTTATAAGCTTTTAATGGTCATGTGGTAGTGTTATAATGTTGCTTTAAGGAGAGGATAGTTGGAGAAGTGCACTGAAAACAAGAAGCTAAGAGAAAATCAAAAGATTTTAAAGGATGCATGACTTGACTACTTCTCAGCTGCACAAGTTTTAATGTAGAAGGACCTTCGTCATGGTTTCTGAAGCAATTCTAGTCCAGCAAGGCTAGTTTCCTTCTGAATGTTTCAAACATTTTAGTCACTTAAACTTTGCTAGAAAAAAGTTATGACCATTTTACTCAAGGTAGGCAGAGCTGAGAAAAGAGGTCAGCAGCATGACGTAGAAATTAAGCTATTGAGTGCGCTGGTAGCGGAAAATGAATTTACCGCGATGGGGTAGCTTTTCAGTATGCGGTAGCAAGTTTATATATGGATTTTTATTATGTTTTAACCTATGACGATATAAGCATCAACATTAGGTGGGCTTTTTGAAGTGAAACCTCCCTTACAGTTTTGATGTCTTCCAAGTACTTTTTGTAACAATGTATATAAGTTTCACTTAGCAGATTTTTAACATATTTCTACCTAATAAATATATGCTGAGTTTCAATTTATCGATTATATGTCGAGTTAGACTATTAAATTGTGCAGATAAATATTCATGAACTGACAGTTAAAACAGAAACTTAAATCCAAAGCATTGATACAAGCGGTGACGCAAAGGAACATCTGTCAAGATCTCCTAATAAGAGAAGGGAGATACAACATTTTGATGAGAAATCTCAATATCCAACCTCACTGACAATGCAATATGCAGAAAAAGAAAGAGTGATACTCACATTTGGCTTGAGATATGTTCCTAACAGGTAAACAAATTTATACAATGTTTGGAAGAACTTCTTGCATTCCTGAACCTTCCCTGCAGATAAGTGCATCTATGAAAATGTTTGCCAACAGTTCCATAGGCAATAAATTTAACAACTACTAACTATTATCCTTAAAAACAACGAATTCTGTGAGCAAGTGTAGAAAATGCTCTGATATTCTCCTCTAACTATAGGAATTTACAAGGTCCATCTAGGCCTTCAGTTGCAATATAAAGTAAAATACTAGCAATAAGAAGAAGCTAAGTTAATAAAATATGTTGATTATATTTCTGAGTTAGACTCATTTGATGTAGACAAGGAGAGCTCCAAAAACATGGCAGCTTCTCATGATCATTCTGCTAGTTTCCTCTTATGAAGCAAGAAAATCAAACAAATTGCAGAGATTAACAATTTGAACAGAGAGATTAATGATGTGCCGTGAATTTCGGCACATTTTATGCCTTTGTAACTAGAAATGTTGCTTGTTTTTAAGTGTTTTTACATTGTTTCTTATGTTATTTTTGTGTTTTATAGGATTGGTTGACAAAGGATCGGAAATGAGATGAAATGCTGAAAAACGGACAAATTGGAGCTAAATGACGATCCGTAACTCATGTTACGGACCGTAACGGGATCCGTAACTTATGTTACGGACCGTAACATTATCCGTATCAGAAAGGACATGTGACGCTATGAATTACGGTCCGTAACTCATGTTACGGTCCGTAACATTGGACCGTAACAAGACTCAAATTTCCAGAGAGTTTTCTTGGAAACCATCGGTGTTACGATGTGGTGTTACGGTCCGTAACATAGCACCGTAACATCAGCCAAATTTCCAGAGAGTTGCCAAGTAATATCACACGTTACGCCTCAGAAGGACGGACCGTAACACTGGTTACGGTCCATCGCATGGTGGCCGTAACATCAAAGCTGACAAATGACGAACTGAAGGACGGACCGTAACCTGGGTTACGGTCCGTAACAATGCCGCGTAAGGGCATTTTTGTCCAGAAACTTAGCGCGATTTTTGGCTCTATAAATACTTAATATAGGGTTTTAATTCGGCAGCTAGATTCATTTTGAGAGCATAAACTCTAGGTTTTCATTATTAGAAGTGGTTGGAGCATTTAAGGCAACAACTTCACTTCCATTCCACATTGTAATTGCATTGTAAGTACATTATGTCAACTTTTAAGCTTTCTTTGTTAGTCAAGATTATGAGTAGCTAATTTTAAAGCTAAGGTTGTGAGTCCCATGATGGATATTATGTGAATGGGTTTCTATTATTGATATATGCATAATGGTTGTTGGTATTCATTCAGTTTTTGTGATTTAATGTTGGGTGATGATTGCAAGCATTATCCTAAGCCATTATATTAACTTTTCTTGGGAAAGAGAGTTAGTATTGGTAAGATTGAATGACAATGACTCGAGGCGTTAACCCTCGTTTAATAGACTAACTTAGGGATAAGAACAAGTCTAAATTGGCATTATTGGTCATTCTTCAATTGCAACTCTTTTATATTCGGAAGAATCATAAAGAGGAAATACGACTTAACTGTTGGGAAACATTAGGAAGTCCTTAAGAGACCAAGTGCATATTCATAGAACAACCATTAGAAGTATATCACATTGAAATCTAAAGCATAATATCTAATCAAATTGGGGAACACAACCTTAGTCTCTATCTCGCATTAAATACAATTTCAGTCAAAATACTTAATTACATTATTCAACAACTATTTCAAACTATCAGGAATAGGATTAAAGCCTTTAAAGACTAGTATCGCATACGATTAGTACTCTTTTCTCTCCATATTCCCTGTGGGATTCGACCCAAACCTTGTTGGGTTACTATATTTGACAACGTCCGCTTTACGACATTAATAGGTGTAATTTGAGCGTATCAAATTTTGGCGCCGTTGCCGGGGAATACGGTTTAGAAATTATTGATTGTTGTGTACTCTTCTTTAAAACTTTTTCTATTCCATCACACCTTGTTTGCTGTTGTAGTGAACCAGGTGAACATGGCAGGAAGACACAATCGCAATCAAGGGAACCAAGGGGGAATCCAAGTGAACCATCCTGCACCAGAAGAAGAAGAGGAGGATGAGAATGTATTTGCGGAATTCATCAACGAAGCTGATTATGCTTCTGCTGTAGTTCCTCCTAGAACGGGAAATGCTAATTTCAAAATTGATGGTTCTATCTATCAGCTATTGAAACTTGAAGGCTATTTCCGAAATTCTTCTGAGGATTGTCCACTCCGACACCTGAAGAATTTCCTGCATGTATGTTCTCAACAATCCCAAGGTGATGTTCCTGTTGATGCACTGCGGTTACGGGTTTTCAAATATTCCTTGGCTGGCCAAGCAAGGGAATGGTATGAAAAGCTCCCCAGCAATACTATTCATACCTGGAACGAGTTAGCCAATATATTTTTGAAAAAGTGGTTCCCACCAAGCAAAAAGGCTGAGCTTCGGGACAAGATCTTTGAGTTCAAACAACTTCCGGGGGAACAATTATATGCAGCATGGGAGCGTTTCAAATACTATCTAGCTCAATCTCCGACTCATGGATTTACGGATGCTATCCTCACCGAGAAATTCTACAAGGGGTTAGATACCATGAATCAAATTGCTGTCAACACTGCAGCTGGGGGATGCTTCATGGACAAATCATTTGTCAACATCACCAGGTTGCTCGACAAGCTTACTACCCACAACCAAGCTTGGCATTCTAGTGATAGTGAAATCCTGTCATATGGTAGTCCCTCTGCTGCCGCGGTGGCCAAAGAAAATCATGAGCGAGATCATGCATTTGCTCAATTGCAAACCACCGTGGATTTATTATCGAAGAGGCTTACGGAGAAAGAAGCCAAAAGTGTGAATGTTGTCGAAGAAATGCCACCTTATGCTCCAGGAATGTACCAAGTCTCGGAAGAAGCTTATCTAGAGGGGCAGCCACAACGTGAGGATGCAAATTATATCGATCAGCCTCAAGGGGGTTATCAAAAGCCATGGAGACCCCAACAACAAAGCAATCAATATGGTCGAAATGAATATGGAGGTTCGGACAGGAGGGATTACAACACTAACAATTATAGTAATCGGAATTCCAATGCCTATGTTCCACCAAAAGGTCGTACGTCTACCTCTCAGAATTGGCGAGAAAGTCCTTCCAATGATCAAGGAACCTCTCGGATGGAATCTATGCTTGAAAAGATATTAGACAACCAACTCAAGAGTGACAAGAAGATCGAAAATTCGACCGAAGTGGTAGGTTCTCACACCGCTTCGATTCATAAACTTGAGTCACAAATGAGAGACCTTTCTCGTGAGCAGCACCCACCGTAAAGAGGGGGCCTTCCTAGCGACACAGTTCCGAACCCAAGGGGTAGTGTCGAGCATCAAAGGAGGCTCAACCCTCCTATGCAAACCATAGGAGGGTTGAGCATGTCCTTCAAACCATAGGAGGGTTGAGCCTCCTTTGATGCTCGACACTTGATGAACTATCCTCCTCAAGCTCGATTCGATGTTCACAAATACCGGAGGGAATTCCCCTAATATCTGCAATAATCCACCCGATAGCTCTTCGATACTCCTGCAACACTTCAAGCACCTTTTGAGTTTGGTCCTCACCCAACAAAGATGAGAGAATAACCGGTAAAGTATTATCTGGGCCAAGAAAAGCATACTTCAGATGAGGGGGCAGGAGCTTGAGCTCAAGTTTTGGAGGCTCAATAATTGAAGGCTTAGCCGGAGGAGTGGTTCGTTTATCAAGATCAAGAGATAGTTTCTTCGGCTCATAAGAGTATGAACCCCGGCCAATGAGAGAATTAACTGTTTCAATATACTCCTGCATATTATCCGCCTCGAAGTTCACCAGGATAGCCGAAAGTGTCTCATCAAAATGCTCTTCTTCTAACTGATGTTCCACCGCTTCGTCTATATCATCGAATGAATCAATGACTGAAATGCTCTCATAAGCACTAGGCAACTTTAACCCCTTGGAAGGTTACTTCTTCATTATTGACTCGGAATTTTATTTCATTCTTTTCCGAGTCTATCAGGGCTCTTCCGGTGGTGAGAAATGGCCTTCTCAAGATAATTGGGACTTCTTTGTCAACTGCACAATCCAGGATGACAAAATCTGCCGATAATAAGAATTCCCCCACTCTAACAAGGATATCATCAACAACACCTACCGGTCATTTGATGGTTCTGTCGGCCATTTGGAGACG
Organism: Lycium barbarum; assembly: GCF_019175385.1. NCBI lineage: Eukaryota > Viridiplantae > Streptophyta > Magnoliopsida > Solanales > Solanaceae > Lycium > Lycium barbarum. The sequence continues at coordinate 120,276,009 of NC_083344.1, forward strand.
CATGCTCGTTGGTTTAGGTGTTCCCAGACCAGCTTGCTTATATATGGCTAGTGGCATCAAATTAATACTAGCACCATTGTCACATAAAGCCCGAGCGAAATCATGATGACCGATGGTGCAAGGGATAGTGAAAGCCCCAGGATCTCCCTTCTTCTCCACATTTGATGACGAAATAATAGAACTCACACGGTGGGTGACCCCCACCGTATCATGCTTGATCGGCCTTTTCTTTGTCAACAAATCCTTCAAATATTTAGCAAATCCCGGCATTTCTGGGAATGCGTCTAGGAATGGGATATTCATTGACAACCCTTTCAGTTGGTCGTAGAATCGTTGGCACTTGGCGTCCTCCGTTCTTTTCATCAATCTTTGCGGAAATGGGGGAGGAGACTTATATGTTTGAGTTAAAGGTTTAATTGCCCCTGTGACCTTGCTCTTTCGAAAGCTCTCTCCGGTGGATTTTTCAACACTTGGCTCCTCGTCACCCTTTTTAACACTAGGGTGCACTTCCTTCTCCCTCTCAACAACAATAGGCACTTCAATTGGTGCCTCTTTTTCTTCTTCAACCTCTTCTTCAATAACCTCATCAATGATAGGTTCAACCACTTTCTGATTTACCGCGTCAAGGACCTTTCCGCTTCTAGTGGAAATAGCTTTGCATGAGGCAATGTGATCGCCTCCACTACCCCTTGGGTTCGGAATTGTGTCGCTAGGAAGGCCCCCTCTTTACGGTGGGTGCTGCTCACGAGAAAGGTCTCTCATTTGTGACTCAAGTTTATGAATCGAAGCGGTGTGAGAACCTACCACTTCGGTCAAATTTTCGATCTTCTTGTCACTCTTGAGTTGGTTGTCTAATATCTTTTCAAGCATAGATTCCATCCGAGAGGTTCCTTGATCATTGGAAGGACTTTCTCGCCAATTCTGAGAGGTAGACGTACGGCCTTTTGGTGGAACATAGGCATTGGAATTCCGATTACTATAATTGTTAGTGTTGTAATCCCTCCTGTCCGAACCTCCATATTCATTTCGACCATATTGATTGCTTTGTTGTTGGGGTCTCCATGGCTTTTGATAACCCCCTTGAGGCTGATCGATATAATTTGCATCCTCACGTTGTGGCTGCCCCTCTAGATAAGCTTCTTCCGAGACTTGGTACATTCCTGGAGCATGAGGTGGCATTTCTTCGACAACATTTACACTTTTGGCTTCTTTCTCCGTAAGCCTCTTCGATAATAAATCCACGGTGGTTTGCAATTGAGCAAATGCATGATCTCGCTCATGATTTTCTTTGGCCACCGCGGCAGCAGAGGGACTACCATATGACAGGATTTCACTATCACTAGAATGCCAAGCTTGGTTGTGGGTAGTAAGCTTGTCGAGCAACCTGGTGATGTTGACAAATGATTTGTCCATGAAGCATCCCCCAGCTGCAGTGTTGACAGCAATTTGATTCATGGTATCTAACCCCTTGTAGAATTTCTCGGTGAGGATAGCATCCGTAAATCCATGAGTCGGAGATTGAGCTAGATAGTATTTGAAACGCTCTCATGCTGCATATAATTGTTCCCCCGGAAGTTGTTTGAACTCAAAGATCTTGTCCCGAAGCTCAGCCTTTTTGCTTGGTGGGAACCACTTTTTCAAAAATATATTGGCTAACTCGTTCCAGGTATGAATAGTATTGCTGGGGAGCTTTTCATACCATTCCCTTGCTTGGCCAGCCAAGGAATATTTGAAAACCCGTAACCGCAGTGCATCAACAGGAACAACACCTTGGGATTGTTGGAACATACATGCAGGAAATTCTTCAGGTGTCGGAGTGGACAATCCTCAGAAGAATTTCGAAAATAGCCTTCAAGTTTCAATAGCTGATAGATAGAACCATCAATTTTGAAATTAGCATTTCCCGTTCTAGGAGGAACTACAGCAGAAGCATAATCAGCTTCGTTGATGAATTCCGCAAATACATTCTCATCCTCCTCTTCTTCTTTCGGTGCAGGATGGTTCACTTGGATTCCCCCTTGGTTCCCTTGATTGCGATTGTGTCTTCCTGCCATGTTCACCTGATTCACTACAACAGCAAACAAGGTGTGATGGAATAGAAAAAGTTTTAAAGAAGAGTATTTGATCTTCATTAAGAGTTCTTTCTCTCTCTCCTCTGCTCTCTCCCAGATCTGCCCACCCGCCACTCCGTCCGGCGACCATACGTCACCACTGTTTAGGTGACGCCGGCGACCAGGTAACGCCGGCCACTTTTCCAGCTAGATTTACTTTTCTTCTCTCTTTCCTTTTCTTCTTCTCCTCTTCTTCTTCTCTTCTCCTTTTTTTTCCCTTTTTTAATCTGCTTCTGGCGCTGCCAGTACGCCGCTGCGCCATCGCCGACGACTTTTCCGGCGACTTTTTCCGGCCAACCCTCTCTTTCTCTCTCCTTTTTCCCTTTTTCTTTTATTTTTCTTTTCTTCTTTCCCCCCCCCCCCCCCCCCCTATTCTCTTCTCCCTTTCAGGTATTTGTGAACATTTTTCCGGCAGTGAACAGTAACTTGACCGTGAACAGTGTTTTCCGTTGACAACCAGGTTCAGTTCAACTGGAGTTGGTACCTCCGGTTGCCATATCCATTATTTGTCCATACACTTGTAGTTATATTTTGCTGACTTTAGACCTTTGAATAATTTATTAGTTCATACTTATTTTTGTGGCTTTGGTTAGTGATGGTAGACTAGGGTCGTGTTCTCGTTCGGGAACGGGGGCGAGGGTTAGGAGGGGTAAGTGGGTTAAAGGAGCCTCTAGGTTGAGAGTAGGGTCTTGGAACATTGGGACGTTAACGGGGAAGTCCATAGAGCTAGTTAAGATTCTTAAGAAGAGGAAGATTAATATAGCTTGTGTCCAAGAGACTAAATGGTAGGACCTAAAGCTAAAGAGGTAGACGGGTATAAGCTGTGGTTCTCTGGTAGGTCGAAGTATAGAAATAGGGTGGGCATTTTAGTAGATAGTGATTTAAGGGACCAGGTGGTAAAGGTTAGGAGAGCCACTGATAGGATGATGTCGATTAAAGTGGTCGTTAAAGGGCTCACTTTGAACATTATTAGTGCATATGCGCCGCAAGCGGGCTTAGGCGAGGAGGAGAAGAGGCGCTTTTGGGAGGATTTGGACGAATTAGTGGGAGGCATACCGCCTACTGAGAAGTTATTCGTGGGAGGTGATTTCAATGGGCACATCGGGCCTATTTCGGGAGGTTATGATGATGTGCATGGAGGCTTTGGCTTCGGGGACAGGAATGGAGGAGGAGTCTCACTTTTGGATTTTGCAAGAGCTTTCGGATTGGTGATAGCCAATTCGAGTTTCCCAAAGAAGGAGGAGCACTTGGTAACCTTCCGTAGTTCAGTGGCTAAGACCCAAATAGACTTTTTACTCCTTAGGAAGGACGATAAAGGTCTGTGCAAAGACTGTAAGGTCATTCCGAGGGACTATCTTACAACCAGACATAAGCTCTTGGTGATGGATGTAGGGATCAAGATGACGAGGAAGAAGAGGGTCGTGGATGACCGACCTAGGATCAGATGGGGGAGTTTGACCACGACTAGTGTCGTAGAGATGGAAGAGAAATTGAAGGTTATGGGGGCCTGGGATAGTAGTGGGGGTGCGACAAGTATGTGGGATAGGACGGCTAGTTGCATTAGGGCGGTAGCAAGGGAAGTGTTGGGGGTCTCGACAGGTAGTCGTGGCCAGCATCGAGGGGACTGGTGGTGGAATGGAGAAGTTCAAGGGAAGGTGGAAGCAAAGAAGGTGGCGTATGCGAAGTTGATAGAAAGCAAGGATGAGGTGGAGCAGTGGACGAATAGGGAACTTTATAAGATGGCGAGGAAGGAGGCGAAGTTGGCGGTTTCGATGGCAAAAACGGCAGCTTTTGAACGCCTTTATGCTGAACTAGAAGAGAAAGGAGGGGATCAGAAATTGTTCAAGCTAGCCAAGGCGAGGGAGAGAAAGGCACGTGATGTGGTTCAAGTAAAGTGCATCAAGGACGAGCATGGCAAAGTATTGCTAGAGGAGACTCTCATTAGACGGAGATGGCAGTCATACTTCTCCAAACTCTTAAATGAAGAAGGGGACAGAGACATCGTGTTGGGAGATTTAGAACATACAGGAAGGCGTCACGATTTTGGGTATTGCAGGAGTAATAAGGTTGAGGAGGTTAAGGGTGTTGTTCGTAGGATGCGTAGGGGAAGAGCGACCGGACCTGACGAGATTCCTCGGGAATTTTGGAAGAGTGCGGGCCCGGCAGGTTTGGAGTGGCTGACTAGGTTGTTTAATGTCATCTTTAAGACGGCAATGATGCTTGAAGAATGGAGGTCGAGTGTAATGGTCCCTCTATACAAGAACAAGGGAGATATCCAGAGTTGCAACAACTATAGAGGTATCAAGCTGCTAAGCCATACAATGAAAGTGTGGAAAAGGGTGGTGGAGATGAGGGTGAGGAAAGGCGTGTCTATTTCAGAGAATCAGTTCGGATTCATGCCGGACGCTCAACTACAGAAGCCATCCATCTTGTGAGGAGACTGGTGGAGCAGTATAGGGAAAGGAAGAGGGACTTACACATGGTATTCATCGACCTAGAAAAGGTTTACGACAAAGTTCCAAGAGAGATCCTATGGAGATGCTTGGAGGCTAAAGGTGTACCTGTGGCGTACATTAGGGTGATCAAGGACATGTATGAGGGAGCCAAAACCAGGGTAAGGACAGTAGGAGGAGACTCAGAGCACTTTCCAGTTGTGATGGGGTTGCATCAAGGATCAGCTCTTAGTCCGTTTTTATTTGCCTTGGTGATGGATGGATTGACGCGGCAAATTCAAGGTGAGGTGCCATGGTGTATGCTTTTCGCGGATGACATAGTCCTGATCGACAAGACTCGTAGCGGAGTTAACGCTAAGCTGGAGGATTGGAGACAAACTCTGGAGTCTAAAGGGTTTAAGCTGAGTAGGACCAAGACAGAGTACTTAGAGTGTAAGTTTAGTGAAGCATCTCAGGAGGCTGGCTTGGAAGTGAGGCTTGGTACCCAAGCCATCCAGAAGAAAAGTAGTTTCAAGTATCTTGGGTCTATTATGCAAGGCAGCGGGGAGATTGATGATGATGTCACACATCGTATTGGGGCAGGGTGGATGAAATGGAGGCTTGCTTCCGGAGTGCTATGTGACAAGGGCAAGTTCTACAAAGTGGTAGTTAGACCGACTATGTTGTATGGGGCGGAGTGTTGGCCAGTTAAGATTTCTCACGTTCAAAAGATGAAAGTTGCTGAGATGAGAATGTTGAGATGGATGTGTGGCCACACCAAGAGTGACAGGATTAGGAATGAGGATATTCGGGACAAGGTGGGAGTGGCCTCGGTGGAAGACAAGATGCGAGAAGCGAGATTGAGATGGTTTGGGCATGTGAAGAGGAGAGACACGGATGCCTCAGTGCGGAGTTGTGAGAGGTTGGCCATGGATGGTTTCAGACGAGGTAGGGGTAGGCCAAAGAAGTATTGGGGAGAGGTAATTAGACACGACATGGCGCAGTTACAGCTTACCGAGGACATGACCTTAGATAAGAGGGTTTGGAGGACCCACATTAGGGTAGAAGGTTAGTAGATAGTCTCATCATCCTGTCTTATTAGTAGTCGCATTATCGTAGTATAATTTCTTGTGCTCTGATTTATGCTATTATCTGTTATTTCCTGTGCTTTGATTATTCTATGTTATCTGTGTCGCTTGCGTTACTTCATTTCCATATCGCTTTGAATCTCTTAGCCTTATCTGACCTCTTTTTATGTTTTTTTATTGAGCCGAAGGTCTTTCGGAAACAGCCGTCCGACCTTGGTAGGAGTAAGGTCTGCGTACACTCTACCCTCCCCAGACCCCACGTGGTGGGATTTCACTGGGTTGTTGTTGTTGTTGTACACAACAATCAGTAATTTCTATACCGTATTCCCCGACAACGGCGCCAAAATTTGATACGCTCAAATTACACCTATTAATGGCGTAAAGCGGACATTGTCAAATATAGTAACCCAACAAGGTTGGGGTCGAATCCCACAGGAAATATGGAGAGAAAAGAGTACTAATCGTATGCGATACTAGTCTTTAAAGGCTTTAATCCTATTCCTGATAGTTTGAAATAGTTGTTGAATAATGTAATTAAGTATTTTGACTGAAATTGTATTTAATGCGAGATAGAGACTAAGGTTGTGTTCCCCAATTTGATTAGATATTATGCTTCAGATTTCAATGTGATATACTTCTAATGGTTGTTCTATGAATATGCACTTGGTCTCTTAAGGACTTCCTAATGTTTCCCAACAGTTAAGTCGTATTTCCTCTTTATGATTCTTCCGAATATAAAGAGTTGCAATTGAAGAATGACCAATAATGCTAATTTAGACTTGTTCTTATCCCTAAGTTAGTCTATTAAACGAGGGTTAACACCTCGAGTCATTGTCATTCAATCTTACCAATACTGACTCTCTTTCCCAAGAAAAGTTAATATAATGGCTTAGGATAATGCTTGCAATCATCACCCAACGTTAAATCACAAAAACTGAATGAATACCAACAACCATTATGCATATATCAATAATAGAAACCCATTCACATAATATCCATCATGGGACTCACAACCTTAGCTTTAAAATTAGCTACTCATAATCTAACAAAGAAAGCTTAAAAGTTGACAATTAACGATGATCCATTCTCACTCAGTAGGTTGTGAGAAAGAATTGTTCCACTTAGGTATTCAATTTGTTCTTGTCGGGCTCCTCACTTTTACAATTTGCAAATGTTGCACCTGTATTGACTAACACAAATAAGCATTTCTCTAACACAATACTCCCACTGTTCCATCTTATGTGGGAGGGTTCGAAGTTCATGGGTCAAGATAGTTAATTTTTGGTGTGCACTCAGACATAAATCTTCACGTATTTTTGAAATACAATTTACATATTTGAAACATACATAAAGTACCATAAGTCCCATAGTTAATAATTCTGAATACTTAAAAGTATTTGAAGAAAAGTGTTGTCAAAGAAAAACCTCTTTAACATATAGTAATAGGGCCACATAAAATGGAACTGAGGGATTAATATTTGTGTCCGGACCAGCCACTTCGACTAATCTACCAAATACTTGTTACCTCTCTCCCCCACAGGTACCACAGCTACCGAATAACTTTGTCCGGCACAGTTGTCCGGCACAGAGGCACACATTTGGGTTCAAATTCCAAAACACGCACCTAAAGGTGTGGATTTGTCTCTGTTGGAATTTGAACCGTGGTCTTCCATGGTCCATTCGAGTTTTATCCATTGCAAGTCACACCTTTGGGTGCCTCTAAGACATGAATACTCATTAACTTTGAGTGATATTTACACCCAACCAAGTAGAAAACAGTAAGGAAGCAGTTCTATTATGACATTGAGGAGGAAGAGGAAACTATAAAATTTCACAGTGGATAATCACGTGAAGAACTTCCGAAGCAGCAATCCTGATGTTCACAAATCCATAGAGTACAATGATAGCAACCCCAAATCATGGGAGAACCTTGATTTCCTTGAAATACAATTACAAAATCTTTGTTTTAAACAGAAATTTAAGCATGCAATAGTTCGATCATGGCACAAATTTCAGCCGAAGTACTTGATCATAACAAAACTTTAAACCGGGAGTACTTGATAATCGCAGAAAATAAAGCAGGGAATACTAGAGCATCGCACTTACAAATTACAACTTGGAAATAGCATAACACAATAAAAGAGAAACAGAAGTAAAAGTATGTCTTACAAATTACAACTTGGAAATGACATAACACGATAAAAAAGAAACAGAGCTAAAAGCATACACACCTTCATTAATCAACTTATAAAGTGTAACAACATCTGCTCCAGAACAAAATGCCCTTCCATTTCCCTGCAATATATTTCAATCAAAAACTTAAAATTTTGCTGGTATGTGCAAATTGCATAAACATAACTCTGATCTTAAAATTTTGCTGGTATGTGCAAATTGCATAAACATAACTCTGATACTTCAAAACAGAAATTAACAAAACAGGAAGGTGAAAAGTAGCAATGTGTTATTACCTTCATCATGACAAATCCAATTTCTGAGTTTTCCTCCCAAGACTCATACAATCTACTTAAACGATCAGCCTATCATTCAAAATAGAATCAACTACTGCCATACAGAAACATAAATAAACATATTCTTCAAAAAAGGAAAAACGTAAAAATGTATCACCATAGAAGGAGTCAGAGCATTAAGAGCAGATGGTCTATTGAGTATAGCTGCTCTCGATTTAGCCCTTCCTTCAACCAGAACCTGTTACAACAACGCATAGTAATCAGGGTTTCGCCATATTTAGGAGAACACATTTTCTAGAAAATGTTTCCAATTTTCCCATGTTCGTTTGGTCAAAATTTTTGGAAATGCTCTAGGAAAACAAGTTCCACGGGCATTCCACATTGATTGCGTCCTCCCCATCCTCCAACACACCTCATCTTCACCCCACCCCCTAGCCCCCATCCCCGACACCCCACACCCAGCGGCGTATTTAGCCTTGTAGACAAGGGTTCAATTGAACTAGAGGCGGAGCTAGCTCATCGGGTGCTGGTTCGGCCGAACCCAGTAGCTTTAGTCAAAACCTTATATTTGTATTAAAAAATCTATTGAAAATATATAAATTATTAATTAAGAACTCAAGAACTCTAAAAAACTAAAACCTCGAACCCTTGTGGAAACGGAGGGAAGGCAAAGGTCCGTAGGAGGACAACTATCAGTATTAGCTGACTGGTGACGAGGATCATATAGTTTGAGAGCTGGATCGAGTTTTAAAGCGTGGTTATGGCGGATGGAATGTGCCCTATCCCGCGAAGTAGATAAACGTCAAATCCTGGCTCCGCTTCTGATTATTTATTGAAGCCCAAACTTTCGATGGGAGCATAAATTTAAGCGTAAAAAATTACTAAAATTGTAAAAAATAATAGATATGAACTCATAACTTCAAAAATATAATGGGTTCAATGCTAAGAACCCATAGAGTTTAAATTCTGAATCCGCCTCTGCACACCCCTAGTCCCACCTCTCATAGTATTTGTGCACATTGTATACAAATGCTTTTAGTATATTATTTTTTGTTTACTTACGTACCAAACACAAGAAAATAAGTAAAAAACCCACTTATTTTCCTTCATACGAAACAATTTGATGATGGAAAATGTAAAATGAACCTGTTCTTGAAGATAATCGACATGGGCATAGCTGGGTTGAGCAGAAAAATGTCTACAATATTGATTAGAGAGGAAACTCGAGTCATTTCTACAAAAGGGTTTACTGAGTGATAGCAAAACTTTGAGTTTATGGATTCTCATTTTGAGGTCTCTTGTCCTGTGTGCTGCGAAATGGAACACTGGGGTTTAGGGCTTTCCACGAAAAATGAAACAAGAAGTTTTCAACTGACGAGGCTTAAAAAAAGTGGTCTTTAATTTTTGTCCCTCAAATTACTGGTTTTTCATTTTTGTCCTAAGGGCAAATACCATGAGATTTGTAGTTCGAATCACGGCTCAGTTAAAAAAATATTTACAAGTTAGAGTTTCGTAGTAAAGTTAGGCCTCAGGCAGAGTTCTTTGCATGCAAAACTCTTAGCTTGCGAATCCAAACTTTTGTCTTGCAAAATTCTTTTTTTTTTTTTTTACCGAGTTGGGGTTCGAACCCAAAATCTCAGGGGTTAGGAAAAGGCCAAAAATTAAAGACCATCAATTTGAGGGGGGAAATTAAAGACTAGTGCCTTTGAAGGGCAATCCGCACAAAAAAATGAGGCCTAACTTTTGCCCGAATAGGCCTAATTGTGGGCGAATGTTAGGCCTTAAGGCAGAAGTTTCGCGAAAGTCTTGCCTTGCGAAATTCCTTTTTTTTTTAACTGAGCGGGTTTCGAACCCAAAACCTCAGGATATTTTCGATCACTTTTTTAAGTGAAGGGCAAAATTTAAAGACCAGCAATTTTATGGGCAAAAATTAAAGATCGGCGCCTTTGAATGAAAATCCATGCAAAACAATGTGATTTTTTACCATCTGTTTTAGTGTTGGTGGACAGAGTTATCTGGTACATATTTACTGATGGGAGGTGGTAGGTATCATGGTGAATTAGTCGAGGTACACGCAAGCTGGCCCAAGGACACCTCTGTTATCAAAGAAAACAAAATATCAGTCTAACACAAAATTTTCTCATTTCATTTCTTTCAATTTTTAAGAGAAACTGATATAAATATAGTCGGCCATCAAAATAATAAGAGAAAAATGATCAAAATGGTCCTTAATATAAGGGGGGGGGGGGGGGGGGGGGGGGGTTGGACTATTTTAATTCTACTTGTATATCATATAACTAAAATAGTCTTTAATGTATAAAAAAAGCTATCATTTTAGTCTTTTATATATACCACGTAATTGTAATAGTCATTGACGTATAGGAAAAGTCATCCTTTTGGTCCTTTTTATATGCCACTTAACTAAAATAGTCCTTAATATATGAAAAGGTAATAATTTTAGTCCTAAATCTTAAAAGTAACCGCTCAAGTCAAAAAATATGTTAAGTTTAACCAGCCATTCACATGAGTGAAGCAAAAACTACCATTTCCTCCGGTCACCACCATGTGCGCCTGCAACAATGGAGTAAATCTTTTTCTTACTTTTCTTGGAGTACGGTTCGTTCTTGCAGCAAGAGACGCGGTTGGATTATGATTTTAAAGGAAAAACATACACTGATTATTGATGCGAGAATCTCCATTAAAGGTAGCAAAAGGTATCTTTCTTCTCATCATACAATATTTGGTTATGGACGAAAGGTTTCACTCTCATTTCTTATGTTTTTATGCTGCTCACGTGAGTTACTGGTTAACCTTAACATAAATTTTTATTTTGCCATTACTTTTGAAGTTTTGGACTAAAATGATCACTTTTTACATATATTAAGGATATTTTGGTTACATATACATGAAGGACTAAAGTTATCACTTTCTTCGTACATTAAGAACTACTCCCTCCGGATAAAAAAAAGTTTCCAGTTAGCCTTTTTTTCTTGAGTCAAAAAAAGTGTCCACTTATTAAATCAAGAAATAATTAACCATATCTTTCCATATTTGCCCCTCTTAACTGTCATGTGATCAAATCTCAATACCTATTTAATTAGGGGTAGTTTAGTCAATTTACATTTTTTTTTCTTGGAGTGAGTAGCTTCGTAAGGGGTATGCAAATGGCTAAGTGGACTCTTTTTTTTATCCGGAGGGAGTATTTGATTACGTGTTATATATAAAAGAATTAAGGACTATTTCAGCTACATGGTATATATGAAGGACTAAACTCTAGCACTTCTCTTTGGACAAAAAAAATGATATACTTATAGCCCGAAAAGATATTATTATTATTTTTTTTTTCAAAATTACAAATGGGTTTTTCAAATCCTGACATTGACCATTTCTACTTTTGAAAAAAGAATTGTAAAAGTAAAAAGTTAATACTGCAAAATGATCATTTAATTAATTAACTTTCTTAAGGGTGTGCCATATTTTTTCACTAACTTTGGACCGGAGGGAGTCGTATTCTAGTATTCTGAACAAATGCAATTATATAAATAAAGAGATAATTTTTATTTTAACATGTACAATTCGTATCTTGCGTTTACACTTAGTTAAATCTAATTTTCTTGAACTTTTTGCTAATATCGGATTGTGTGTTACAACATGTGTAGTCAGTTTGTTTTCTTCTATATAAAAAGACCACTTACCATGAACACATTTAGCAACACGTTTTAACTTATCACATGTTCTCTCTTATCTCTTTTTTATTTGTTCTATTACTAGGGCTGGGCATAAATTACCGAAAATCGAATTACCGAACCGAACCGAGAATTTCGGTAATTTGGTATTCGGTAATTCGGTATTCGGGAATAAAATTTCAAAATTATGGTATTCGGGTTCGGGATCGGTAAGAGACATTAGTACCGTTCGGTATTCAGTAATTTCCCAAATACCGATTTATTCACTGTAATGTGTTTACTATATTTCTGTACTCCTGGTTGTGACCTTGTGTTGTCCTCCATTTGAATGATTTTCATATCCAGTTGCTGTGAAGATCTTTATCTTTTTCCTCCCGTCCCCTGCCCTTCTTTTTCACTTTGTTTTCCCCTCCGTTCTGCTTGTCCCGAAACTGTGCTTCTTCAATTTGAATATAAAAGCACGTTTCTGTGGTAGAATATGCTTCGTCGTTGAACTTCAAATATGTTGGAATGTAAAGAATTGTTTAGAAGTATACAAATCTGTTTCAATTATATTGTACCTCAACTTTTGTATACTTTGTTTCCTTAAATGGTAAATCCCGAATACTGTATCGAAATTTACCGAACCGAAGTTTGATTTACCGAACCGAACCAAACTTTTTCGGTTCGGTATTTGGTATCTACTGTCAATTACCGAATTTTAAATTACCGAACCCGAACTTTAAAAATACCGAACCGAATACCGAACGCCACCCCTATCTATTACAATTATTCTATTTATAAATTAATTATGTAAAAACTAAATCAGAGAAACTAATACTTATAAAAATGGTTGATTCTGGCTAAGAATATGTTGAAGAATTATCAAGCTCTAAAAAGGATCAAAAAGGCAAAGGCAGTGTCACAGATACACCATGGAACAAATCCAGTAACTTAAGTGTAAGATTAATTTTATTTACAAAAGAAAAAGAAAAAAACTTCCACCTTCATATATGGTCAATTGTTTTTTTTTTTTTTGACCTATTGTATTATTATATATAATCCATTTAAATATTTAATAAAAGCTAAAATCCAAACTAGTGGCTTAATAAAATTAGTTTGTTAAACCCAAATTTTAATATATGTGGTTTCCATCTATACAATAAGATTCATATATATTTTTCATTTGAACTTGTTTATAACGATGATTTTCGAGTTATTTTGCACGCATCTCTACCGTTCACAAAAACACATACAATATTTTAGGAAATTTTCAAGGTCAATGTAATATTTTTAAAAATTATCTTGCGTAATAATTTCAAATCACTAAGTATAATGTAAAAAATAATTTCATACATTTTAAATAGTTCAAGGCTTCGTACATTTTTTTTCTTTCTAATTCTCATCATGAAGTGGTCTCACTAAGCAATTGCTTTTAGTGTTCTTAAGCTTGAACTTGTCTAGAGTTTACAACGTCAATTGCTACACCTCAGGCACGCACACGCACATTCTCAATGACTAATAAGCTTAAACCCCGGACTTTTTGCTCATGAGTATATTTACTTCTGGTTAAAGATATGCCTGGCCACTAAGTTATTGTGTGATTTCTTTAGAAGTAAACATGGTAAGTGAAATTTGTGAAATTTGTTACTCTAGATTCATTATTGAACGGCTCGAACATATTCGTTTTATATTTCGCTGTTCATGATATGTGGCTTCTAATATATTATGTCCTTTTTATTCTTTACTATTAATTTCAAGCAAATAATCGAAAATCTTGTTTTGAAATGAAGTGTCATAAGCATTTTGGTTTATATTGTTCTCTTTTAGTTTTTGTTTTTTGTTGCTCGAGTCTGAAAAGATTAATTTCGTGAATCGCAATTACAAATTTGGTTAGAATAGTTTAAAGACTCATTTAAAAGTTATAGAATGATACACATCGAAATCAAAAGGTGAAAACTGAACTATACCGAATTAATTTATTTCAATATGATATTGGTATAATATTCTTAAACTAAAAATTGAAAATATCGAATCGAAATCTTTTAAAGTTTACCGTTGGAATAAGAAAATAAGAGTCCAGGGGTAGTTTAGTAATTTTAGGCAGTTCTGTTAATTTCCATTTATTAATTAAATAACTAACTGCCAGTTAGTTAGTTGTTTCTTATCCGGATTAGTTATAGCTAATTAGGATTAGCTCATTGTATAAATACACATTGTGTATCTCATTTCTACTCAGCTCAATATATTGAAGTTACAAGAATTTTTACATTCATCTTGTTCATCTTCATCTCTATACTCAAATTAGAATTCTTGTGATATTGATTTTGATCAACAACATGGTATTAGAGCACACCAAATTGGTGTCGATCATCTGTTAAATTCGGCATAACAATTGAAAGATTTTAGTTCTGGGCAAGAAAATTCAATTGATTTTCAATAAAATTCAAGAATGGAAATTAGTGAAGCACAAACAGCTCAGAACTTGAATGGATTGAATCGTGAAGGAAATCTGAACAACAATCAGACTCCGATGAACGCAAGAAATACTTAGAACAACCATAATCAAAGTACTAGTATGGATCATAATCACCCCCTTTACTTGCATGCAACTGTTATAAGTGGAATTTCAATAATTTCATTTCAGTTGATTGGAAGTGAAAACTATACTTACTGGTATAGATCGATGAGATTAGCACTTCTTGGTAAGAAGAAATTAAGTTTAGCGGATGGTATCCCTCCAAAGGAGAGTTTTCCTATAGAATTAACCTATCAATGGGAGCATGTGAATGCAATTGTCCTATCTTGGTTAATGAGTTCTATATCTAAGAGTGTTCTAGGAGGAGGAGTATTTGCAACCAATGCAAAAGGTGTGTGGGGAGACTTAAAAGAGAGGTTTTATGGGATTGATGGTTGAAGAACCTATAGTTTACACAAGGAAATTGCTACATTAAGCCAAGGAACTGCATCTTTACCTACTTATTACTCTAAGATGAAGAATCTTTGGGAAGAATTTGAAGCATTAATTCCTTCTCCTAAGTGTAATTGTGAAAAATCCTGAGACTATGTCAAATTCTTGGAAAGACAGAAATTGTATCAGTTTATAATGGGGTTAAATGATACCTATCAACAAGCTAGAATTCACATACTCGTGATGAATCCACTACCTTCTGCTAATCAGGCTTTTGTTATGGTAGGAGGAGATGAGAGTAAAAAATTAGTCATGGATATGAGTCATTTGTCTAATTCTGCTTCATCTATGGGAAATTTTGAGTCAGTTGCTGTGTATAATATGGGTGGTGGAAATCAGAAATACAAAAAGAATTATAACTTAGTATGTCAAGTATGTAAAATTAGGGGACACACCAAAGAAACTTGTTGGAAAGTCATAAGGTATCCTCCTGAGTTTAAGTTAAAAAAGAAATAAGGAGGAGGAACTAGTAGTGCTTACAATGTGTTCTCAGAAAATGGTGGTGAGTCTAGTACACAGGGTCAAGGCCAAGGTATGCAGTCACAAGGTCAGTTCATGCAACGACAAATGCAGACTCGTGGTCACTCTAGTACTAGAGCAATGAAAACTATGACTGAGTCCATGATGACAAACAGTTCAGGACAACGCAACAACACAGGACACCAAGGAGGTGCAATGCAGTTAGGCAACATATTTTCAAAAGAACAATATGAGCAAATCTTGAACATGTTGAATGTCACTTCAGTCACAAACAATGCAAATTCAGATGCTACCATAGTTGGTATGACTATTACTTCCTCTGATAATGAGCATAATAAGGATCAAGAGTTTACTGTAGCATTACTAAATTCTGATAATAAGAATGATACACTGTACTATTAGTGTCTGATAAAGGAAGATATTGGATCATAGATACAAGAGCAACAGATCATATGGTTTCAGATATTACAATGTTTAACAAATCCTCAATTGTTCAAAACAATAATCTAGAAAAGGTATACTTGCCTAATGGGGATATATTTTATGTAACTCACATAGATGCCAGCTCAATATCTACAGAAAATATAGTCGTTAATGTCTTTCATGTTCCTCAGTTCAAGTATAAATTATTATCTGTTTCAAAACTAACCAAGGAATTAGGCTGGTCTGCTTCCTTTTTCCTTGACTTTTGTGTGTTTCAGAAACTCTTCAGAAGGAGGGTGAAAGCGATTGTTAAGGAAGATATTAGACTACATCTGCTGCTGAATCAAGATCTCAGAAAAATCAGACTCTAAGTCTAACTGCTAAAACTGTTCTTGCTGATATCAACATTAGACTATGGCATAAGAAGCTAGGTCACACATCTTCAATAGTGTTAAAAAGAATATTTCCTGTCAATATGCAATCAGTTACTAGTGAAATAGAGAATTGTAGTGTCTGTCCCTGTGCAAAACAGACTAGGAGTTCATTGCTTGCAAGTAGTATCAAAACTGTTGCAACTTTTGATATGATTCATATAGATCTATGGGGTCCTTATAAAGCTTCTACTTTTGATGGTAATAAATTATTTTTGACAATTGTTGATGATTACTCAAGAATGACTTAGTTAATATTGTTAAAACATAAGTATGATGTGTGTGTATCAATACAGAATTTCCCTGTTTTTGTGCGAACACAGTTTGGAAAAATTGCCAAAATTGTAAGATCAGATAATGGCACAGAGTTTGTGAACTCTGTATGTGATAACTTGTTCAAAAAACTTGTCATTATACACCAAAGGACATGTCCTTAAACCCCTCAGCAAAATGGTGTTGCTGAGAAGAAACATAGGCATATTTTAGAAGTGAAAAGAGCCATTAGATACCAAGTTCAAATACTTATAAAGTTTTGGGGACACTGTGTTACTGCAACTGTATATTTGAATAGAATGCCAAGCTTAGTCATTAAAAATTAGTCTCCATTTGGGAGATTATACAATAGAAAACCATCTCTTGGTCATTTAAGAGTCTTGGGTTGTTTATGCTATGCTAAGATTATTCAAGAACATGATAAATTTGTCACAACCCAAACCGATGGGCTATGACCAGTGCCCGAGCTAGATACTCGCATACGAACCTGCTAGATATAATCAGACCGAAACTAAGAACAGTAAGGAAATTTGTAAAAGCAAGCCATAGACTCATAACGTTACATATCAGAATGAACCTGCCTCCTGAGGAGTCACAGCTAACCAAAACATAATAAAATATGCAAGCCGATAAGGCTGCCACTATATACAGGAATATCCAAAACAGACTATGTCGATATAGCTGACCAAGGCCCATATACAACCCACACATGTCTACAGACCTCTAAGAGTATAATAGTGAAATATGATGGGACAGGGCCCCCCCCCCCCCCCCCCCCCCGTACCCCTGGATATGAGTAAGTCTATATCAAAGGATCTGTACCAAAACGACTCAAGCTCCGGAACAATGGAGCTCTCCAAGTAGCTGAGCAAAAGTCCTAGGCTGGAGGATCACCAAACTGAGTGTCTGTACCTGCGGGCATGAAACGCAGCCCCCGAAGAATGGGGGTCAGTACGGAAAATGTACTGAATATGTAAAGCATAAGAACATCAAGTACAGAAGAATCATGAAAACCGGTATCAGTAATTGAATGCATCTGTGGCTAACATCTGAGAATATCTGCGTAACTCTATATGACTGAAACTTTGAGAATATCTGCGTAACTCTATATGACTAAAACTGACTCTATGGCGTATGATAGGCATAGATTATAATATAACTGATAGTGTTGTGGAACGTATAGCCCGATCCATATATAATATAATAATGCCGAGGAACGTACGACCCGATCCATATATAATATAATAATGCCAAGGAATGTACGGCCCGATCCATATATAATATAATAATCATATATATACCGTACCCGGCCTTCTAGTGAGGGACTCGGTGAACAATGCAATGAAACTGTGCACGAATACATATCCGGCCCGGGACTCGGTGAAATGATATAATAATGTTATGCACGATTAGAATATCAGGAGCAACCATATATGAACTAAATCATCATCTGAGACTCAATAGAATAATTAGAATGAACCAACACTTGAGAATCAAAGACAACTGTCATGTCAAGTACCGCTGAGAACTAGAATTCATTGGAGTCATGTATGTTCATCGTTTGCTCGTTTATGTAATTCATGCCAAAAGAAAGAAAGGATAGCCTTAACATACCTGGCAATCTACCTAATCATCCAACGTCCACTTCTCAAGTCCGTATGTCTACAATCACGACGATAATATCACGATTAGACCATTCACACCACTTACTATCTAATTTGTATACGAACGGAACTTAATGAAATTTGGGCAGCATTTCCTCTATAAACTGGACAATCCCGAAAATCCAATTCAATTGAATCATCAACAACAATACCAACCATTATTATACATCATAACTTAGCTGATTCCATCCATTTAATCCAACTAAAACATCCCCCGATCCATAAATCTCAACAACACAACAAAAGAGTTTATAACGCTATTTTCTCCGTTCTAATCCGTTAAAACCCTAATTAAACTTATTAACAATGAAAAAGGGACCTTAATCTTACCTTAAGTATGCAACAACCACGTCAACACTCCTCTTTTTGGCTGATTTTTAGCTCAAACTGAAGGCAACGCGACGCACAACACTTTTCTCTTCATAAACTTCGAGATTCGGGGCTCGGATTTTGATCAAAATGGCTTTCTTAGCCTAGAAGTTCTCTCCCTCTCTCTCTAATGTTTTGGAAGCTCCTAGATGAAAATGACCAGTCCTAAAATGAATTTTCCATATATATTAACGTTAATGGGCCTCATGGGCCGAAATGTAAATGCTTGGGTCGGGTCTCAACTTGCTGCCCCGCCAGCCCAACTTGCATCGTCCATAACTCCTTATCCCGATATCATTTTGATGAACGGTTTGTTGCGTTGGAAACTAGACTCGATGAAATTCATTTTAGGCTTTTGAAACACCTTACAACTCCTCATATACTAGGAGATATGCCTCCAACAATATGGGGTAAAAATCTGGTCCGAGATTTTACTGAAGTTGTTCCGATTCATTTCGTTTAGATTCGTTTAACTTCTAATCCTCTTCCAACCCTCATGTAACCTCTTATACATACATATACATACTCATATACATCCATAACAATCCATACATGAGTCTCGAAGGGTCCGGAGAATCACAATAACCTTAAACATAACTAGAGAACTCACAAAGCTTCGACGAAACTCCAATCGCAAAAGTATATTCATATCTTTTGTCCATATTCTATATCATTACTAATAATCTCAAATACTTTAAAAGGGCACTGGCATTACCTCGTATACGTTCTCATAACACGATTTCAAATCCTTTAGGTTGCCATGTCACCTCGGGATACTTAAGGCAACTATATATATATATAACGATATTCTTACTAACTCGATTAACTTTCCTTGAACTTTCTTAACTCGTTCATTTTGTCTTAAGTCAAGTAGCATGGACTCTTACGGGGTGTAACAAAATTAATGTCAAAAACTAGGCCTGCTATACATATGGGATACTCAAAGGTTCAAAGAGGATATGTTTTATATGATATGACTAACAATTGTTTCTTTGTGAGCAGAGATGTTACATTTAAGGAACCAACATTTCCATTTGCTAAAAAGCCTATTTCAAATCCACTATTTGTGGATCATTCATAAGAGATTGGTGTTTTGTGTAAGGAGGAGTACTATCAGTTGGTATCTGTCACGACCCAGCTCTGTGGGCCGCGACTGGTGCCCTATTTGGACACCCAAACTGACTTACGTACCAGATCGACATATCAAAGATTCATTCAGATTTAACATACGTTATTTCAAACAGATACTAAGAACAAATGTCATCTTAAGCGGTTGCCCGTACAGAAATATCACATCAAATCCGGTAGGCTGGCGGAATACACATCGCCCAGATATACAAACATATGAGCCGTTTTGGCCATACAGCAACCGGGACCGCTTAAGGCACAGATCATAAACAGAAACGAACAAACACTACCCACGACCCACATATATGACTACAGGACTCTACAAAACATAACAGAATCACATGACGGGACAGGGCCCCACCGTACCCCAGATAGTCATACATATATACAGAGACATATACAATGAAAGGTCTTTACCAAAAGTATAGGCTCCGAGTCAAAAGAGCACTCCAAAGTAGCAGAATATATCCTACACTGGCGGGTCACCAGAACAAACGTCTGTACCTGCGGGCATGAAACGCAGCCCCCGAAGAAAGGGGGTCAGTACGAAAGATGTACAGAGTATGTAAAGTATAGAGTCCAGAAATCCAAATCATAAGGGAGATAAAGAGTACGGAAAGTGATTACAAAATCAGTATATCAAACCTGTTCTGAAAAACATAAATAATGCAAATAAAAATCATGCATAAGGCTCAGGAACGTGGTCGCCACTCCGACGCTGGCGCCACAACACATCATACTCCAGAAAGTTTCAAATCCCCGTACAATCCCCGAACATATCGTATCATCATAACATATCACATCATCATCAGAACATATCATATGCCATATCAGATCATACCGCCGTATATGAGCGGTACCCGACCCTATGGCGAGGTCTCGGGAACCGTAACACATCATACTGCCGAATATAACATAGTGCGCACGATCACAAAACCGGCCCGGGATCCGGTGAACGACATCATAGTAGTAGGCACGAGCGGAGTAGTGCGGAAACCATATGCACACAAATAAATAAATTCCAAGACTCAACGAATGAATATATATACCGATAGTAGAAGGCTCAAAGTAAGTATAGAGTCCATCGGAATT
The DNA here is from genome assembly GCF_019175385.1 of Lycium barbarum. NCBI lineage: Eukaryota > Viridiplantae > Streptophyta > Magnoliopsida > Solanales > Solanaceae > Lycium > Lycium barbarum. The sequence goes on from NC_083344.1 coordinate 120,296,604, forward strand.
ATTATACAAAAATTGCGAGCCTTTAAATTACAAAGCTTTCGAAAAACACTTCATAGGTCATTTTCTTGAAAATTAAGTATCATTTATTTTTAAGGAGCTTTCAAATAACATTATAGAGTACTTCCAACGGAGCCTTAAAAATCATATGCACATATCCAGAATATACATATTCAAACTCGATAGCCAAATATTTTTACATACATCTGAATGCTCAACTAAGATTCGGATCGATTGGGATTAGTATGAGAGAATTACAAATTTTCGAAGTACTGAACCTTCTAAAAATATTTCATAAGTCATTCTTATAAATTCAAGTATCATTTATAATAAGGAGCTTCCAAGGAACGTTATGGAGCAAATCAAACGGAGCCTAAGAATCATATCAAAATACATGTATCCAAACTTTAGCCATTTCAAATATTTTTCGGACATCATTCGGAACATACCAACTAGAATCTTTTGGACATCATAATTTCGTAGCAAATCATATGAAATAATTTGGGGAGATCAAAGACATCGGCCATCCTAATGGCTCTAAGAATAGAATTCTCCTTTAGAAGCATACGTATATGTCATTTGTTCATTTCATAAAGGTCATGCCAAAAAGAAAGAAAGCTAGGCTTTACATACCTCGAACGCTCGCTCGCTAATAAATCCTGACTCAAGTCTCGGGCTCTCCAATATCTACAATAATATTATCGATTACCAAATATTAGCTACAAGTACTTATAATTTTAATTCTAATTAGTATCTGTCTACCGAAATTTCGGCAGCACCTCCCCTGTAAATTCAACATCTCCGAGAATTAAACTCGGCCAAATTCATCAACAACCATACCAACATTACCAACAACCAAACCAATAACATCAAAACCAATCAAAAATGCATTCCAACACTAGTAACCTTCCTTTCAACATAATTCATCGACATTCAATTCAACTACGAATTTTTCAAGCCAATATCGACACTTACACATTCATTACCAATTCAAGATCATTCAAAAGCATTTCAAGGCATTTCATACTATTCTACAAAATATACAAAAATAAATCATCAAGACTAGAATTCATCCGGAATCTCTAACCTTCGACACAACATTCACAACACATCTTTCATCTTCCAATTTCATCAACAACAACCACAATTTGTACTTTAACAATTCCATTTCCATAATTACATAAATCTAACATAAAATCACAAAATTTCCTAGAACAACTCAACAACCAATTTCTCATGCCAACTTGAACTAGAATTCTTCCATTTGCATTAAAAGGCCATTACAACACAATTAACATAATAAATAAAATTTGATCATTCCTCTCCATCACACCCATTTTCGGCCACACACACACATACCCATAACACAAAATTCTCATACTTTACATTCACTTCCATATACTACAACATATATATAAAATTCTTCCAAGATAAAAAGAGTAACATCTTTACCTTTTTCAAGAATTTCCACTTGATAAAAAAAGTACTCTCTTGCCTCCAAATTTGTATCACATTGAAGAGGGTTTCCAACTTAGTAGGAATTCAAAAGAGATGAATTTTGAACCAAATATTTGAGCTCCAAGAATTTTTTATTTTTTTCTCCTTGGCCGTGAGGCCTTTCTTTTTCTCCTCTCAAATTTGTTGTTCTTGAATCTTCCAAATAAGATGACTAGTTGTGACCCCTTCTTCCTTTTTAATACATGAGTTTAATTAATTTATGGGCTTGGGCCCTTTTTAATTGACTATGGTCGGCCACCCTCTATTTGGGCCTCTTTGTTCTTTTTTTTCTTTCATTTCATTTAAGCCCAACTTGTTGCGGGTCTTATCTTGAAATTCCCGAAACTAATTTCTAAAATTTCTCATTTTTCCCTTGACCTTCCTCCATGTTTCCACATCCACATTTCATGAACAACACCCATATATTGAAAAAAAATCAAATTATGGCCTTATTTCTTACAAGTCAAAATTGTTTCGAATTTTCCGTATATGCAAAAATATGGGATATAACAGTATCTCAAGACCATACAGTACCAGTTCAAACACAAGAGGTTCAGAATGTTGATCAACCAAGTACAGTTCAACCACAAGAAGCCCAGCATATAGAGCAACTACCTACTGCAGAAGCAGAACCATTTGATCATGATATTGACCCTGCAGCTGTACAAATACATGATCTAGTACCAAATCATCCTGATCTTTCTCAAATTGTTAAAACAAGAACTTCCACAAGGAGCAAGAAGCCATAAGTATAGATGAAATATTTCATATCTTTGAATATTTATCAAGATATTTCTTATGCTATGAACAAGTACATAAGCTATCAATCAATGTCACCTATTTATCAAGCACACATAGCTGCAACATCCTCATTAGTGGAACCAAAGACTTATTCAGAAGCCATCAAAGACCCAAGACGGGTTGAGGCAATGCAACAGGAAATACAAGCCTTGGAAAGCAATAGAACTTGGGAGATAGTAGCTTTTCCCGAAGAAAAAAGACTAATAGAATGCAAATGGATATATAAAATCAAGTATAAAGCATCAGGTGAAGTGGAAAGATTTAAAAGCAAGGTTAGTTGCAAAGGATTATAGCTAAAAGGAAGGGATTGATTACCAAGAAATTTTTTCACCAGTTGTAAAAATGATCACAGTTAGAACCATTTTAGCACTGGAAGTTTTGCAAGAATTGGCATATACATCAGATGGATGTATACAATGCTTTCTTACAAGGTGATCTGCATGATGTGATATATATGCAACTTCCACAAGGATTTCAAAGTCACGAGGAGAAAAAAACTGTATGTAAACTTATAAAATCTTTGTATGGATTGAAACAAACACCTAGAGAATAGAACCACAAACTCAAGAATGCTCTACTCAGTCTCAGGTTTGATCAGAGTCAGTATGATCACTCTCTATTCACCAAGAGGACAAACAAAGGGAATGTGATCATATTAGTATATGTAGATGATTTATTGGTAACTGGTGAGTGCTTAAAAGTGGTTCAAGAAGCTAAAACTGATCTAAAAAAGACATTCAAAATGAAGGACCTAGGTGAGCTTAAATATTTCCCAGTGATAGAATTTGCAAGGTCAAAGAAAGGAATGGTGATGCATCAGAGGAAATACACTCTAGAACTCATTTCAGAAGCTGGAATTTCTATTGCAAAGCCTGCTTCAACACCTATTGATCCTAATACCAAGTTAACTTCAATTCAGTATCATAAGCAACCGGAAGAGACAAGTCATACTAATTATCCTCCTACTGATCAAACATCCTATCAAAGACTCATTGGCAGACTATTTTATTTAACTATGACAAGGCCTGATATTGCCGTTGGAGTACAGACACTCAGTCAATTCTTTCAAAATCCAAAAACATCTCCCATGGATGCCGCACTAAAAGTTGTAAGATATGTCAAACAACAACCAGGTCAAGGTATTATTATTTCAAAATATCAGAAGAATACTATTATAGCCTATCATGACGTTAATCGAGCAGTTTGTCCATTAACTAGAAAATCAGTCACAGGGTTCTTAGTCAAGTTTGGTGATACTCTTGTGTCTTGGAAGTCAAAGAAACAATCTACAGTCTCAAGAAGCTCTGCGGAATTTGAATATAGGAGCTTACCTACAACAGTCACTGAATTAATTTAGTTATTTGGTTTATTGAAAGAAGTTTGCTCAACAGTTACATTGCCTATTGAAGTATACAGTGATAGCAAAGCTGCCATGCAAATTGCAGCAAACCCAGTGTATCATGAAAGAACAAAACAAATTGAAATAGATTGCCACTTTGTGAGAGAAAAAATTCAGCAAGGTCTCATCACTACTAAGTGTTGACACCCAATTTTGTCCCGCCTCTCCCCCGAAATACCTAGTTATGCTTCTAACATTTTTGGAAAATTAGAAAAAAATATATATTATATTTTACTATAATTATTAATGCCGGCGTTTCACTATTCTATTACAATACTAATTATTTTTATTATTTTTATTATTATTATTATTATTATAATTCACAATTTTATCATTTCGGCATTTTTGCCAGCTTACGCACACGCATCGCATTTATCTTTGCATAATTAAATAATAGTATTTATTTACTGTGGATTTTCGAAATATTATTGACGCCATTTTTTATCTGAACACTAATAATTGCATATTTTATATTAAGTAATATTTTAACACAAGTTATTTAAATGGATCTTTTATTTAAATGTAGTAGCCCAATCAACTCATACTATTTTCGGACCAATGCACAAAACCAGCCACATTTTAATTCACCTGGCATCATTCTAATTTTCCAGCCCAATTTAATTCACCCCAGCCCAAATAATTAACCAACATTTTTGGATCAGCCCATTCTTTTAATTTTGCCCAGCCCATATTTTAGCCAAACCAACCCATTTTTTAACCCGACCCGGAAGCCCAATCCCCGTCCAAAATAAGCTAGGGTTCCCTTCTCATTTTCCCCTCCGCCGCTTCTCTGTCTCCCTCTCATCTCTCCTTCCCTTCTCTTCTCTCCTCCACCTTCCCACGTTGCCACTGTCCTCCACCATGCCTTGTCCCCCCCACGCTTCTACCACCCCCACGCGTCTGTCATCCCACTTCCCTCTATCCCCACGCTCCTCTCTCTCTTCTTCACACGAAAACCCTAACAATCCCCTATAAATAATCGTTTACCAGTCGTTGAAAGAAGAGGATTTTTGGATTGGAAAAACTCCCCCCAAGAACCCGGGATTTTTTTTTGGTTCATGAAATTACCCCAAGAAATAGAGGATTTTTTTTGGAGGAAACCCCCTCAAGAAACGGAGGCTTTTTGGATTTAGAAAATTCCCTCAAGAATTGAAGCTTTTGAATCGAAAATCTCCCCTGAAAAATACAAGTTCTTGAGCCACCTAAAATTCCCTCAAAGATTAGTTTTCGGTGTTTGTGATAATTCAAAATATCGAGTCAAAATACTAGGACAATTGTTTTTTCTGCTTTTTTTATTTGCTTTGTGTTGCTGTGAATCCGAGCATCGTAAGCTCGGATTTGGTAGTTTTCGAGGTAGATCGAAGGATCCGAAGCCTCATTTCGCTGCACCCGTAGAAGGTCGGTAAATCTTCATTTAGTTGTTTCTCCTCCTATTTTAGTCTTAATTGTTAGTTTCTGTCATACCTTAGTTGTTGCATGTTTGGTTGCTGTTTGATTTAATTTCCAGCTAATAATAGTTTAAGCATAGTTAATGAGTATTAATTGCTATTTCTAGTCATCTCCTGATTAGCAATGATTTAAGCACGATTAATAGACATTAGTTGTTGCTATTAACAGACTTATGAATGTTAGTAGCTCAACACGAACAATTGTTTTTAGCTACTGTTTTTTAGGGTAATCACTTGTTGATATTAACATCGTCCAGTTTAATATACTATTCATATAATGCCTAGTTTATTCCCTGTTACAGCCTGTTATATTAAGATTTGAATGGACTGTTGGTTCAGCCTGTTAGATTAGCTTGATAATTATGCATATGGGGGCTGTTTGGTTGGCTTAATATGATGCCTAGTGCAACTTTATTGACTTCTGGCAGATTAGTCTGTTAATGGGCCCTTTATATATTTGTTGGATATGTTTCTCTGTTTCTCTATTTGTTGATGTGTTTCTCTGCTTGATTTATAGTTAGTCAGTTTATGAGTTTTAAATCAAAATTTGATTAACATTAGTTTTTTTTTTTATAACTTAGTTTAGAAATCAGACATGCAATGTTGTTATCTGGTTTGTATGCCTTAGTTGGTGTAGCCTGGTTTAGTTACTGCTTCAACCTAACCTGAGCCAAGATAAACTTACATAATCACTGGCATTCCTATAAGCTCTGTTTAAAGTGAAAACTGTCCTAAGAGGTACTCCTTAGAAGCTGTTAGTCCACAGTCTGTTTGAACATGATCCATGCCCAGCTTGGTCAGTCACATACCTTAATGAATCTGTGCTTGATTCATGTTGTGTTTTAGCCTGTTGATTTAAAATAAGATGTTTATTTGGCTACTTCGACTATCTCTAATATGCATCTAATTAAGAGAAGGTTCATGTGCTAGTATTTTGCATATGGTATTATTTAGCTTTAGCCTATGTTGAAATACTGTTTGGTTGATAATTATAGGTGTCACTCTTATCTAATATAGACAAGTGAGATTGGACATTAGCATGTTTGTCTCTATTACTTAATATAGTCCTATGATATGAATGGCAACCTTGATACACATACGCTTTGTCCAGATTTGTCAAATAGGACTCTATAATTGACCTCTGCTTCACTGCTTAGGGTAGTGTTTGTTTTAAACTTTAGTATATCGATCTGGTTGTGTAATTGAGTTATAGTTAGCCATCATTTTGTGCTTGCTGGATGTTAAAGTTAAGTATTTGTTTCTCTAGTGGTCATCTGTTGTTATGGATAAGAGTAAAGAGTAAATGGGTTTGTCTATCTGAACATGTAGCATTATAAGATAAATATTGGGTGTTCACCACTTATATGCTCCCCTCATCCTGAAATACCCAAAACTGACTGCTCTGTTCTTTTGGGGTACTGATTTGCTTAGGCTGCTCAAATGTTTGGTCCTGTTTATTGAGAAAGATGGAAAAACATGTTTGTTGGTCCTAATCAAAAGTTATGAGATAAACATACACGAAAATCAATATCTATTTGTTTGTTCAGACTCAGTTTAGGTGTGCCCCTCCCCTTTCAATCTTGTCTTACAGCTATCAGATTTGAAGTACGAGTGCTTTAGTTGTTCATTAAATGATTATGTGTATTTGAGAGTACCAATATTATAATTTCAAGTCACCAAGCAGCGCCTCTTTTAATTTCAGTAGTTGTCTCTGTTTTAATCTTATAAATGGTCAGCTTCATGTCTTTGTAGCAGTAAACACATATGGAATATGTTGTTCGTCCATAGACTTTCGTTTTCATGTCCACCTTGGGTATCTTGTATATGTCCTGCAAAATACACTGATCTGTTCTAAATTCCCCGATAGTTCAACTAGTTAAGCCCACTGTTTTAACAAGAAATATACTTAAATATACACGGTGTATACATAATCCACTGGTCAATTTTAAAATTTACATTATATATATTGTTTAGCCTTAGTCATTGATTATGTACTAATCCTTTTCCTTTCATTTTATGCATGATCATCGCATACGAGTCCGAGAGACTCGGTCTTCTCCTGCATTCGTTGTTGGGCTAAAGCCCAACGAAATCTTCTCGAGTCATCTCCAAATCAGCCCGTCCGCAGTCAAAATAAGAAGCTAAAAAAATTCTGGGCTCAAGCCCAATAGCAGCTATGGATCGCAGCAATCCAAACTGGGCCTAAGCCCAATCATGTGCACAGTTCCAACAGTTGGGCCTTAAAATGGGCCAGATCCATTTCATCTTTTTCCTTCTCTCTCTTCTTTATTTTATTGTTGTGTATTTTGTTATTTGCCTTGTACGACTAACCTTATCTTATTTTATTAACTTAGGTGAATCCTAATGAATTGGTAGATTCAGTTTTAGTAATGGGTAGTTAGTTTAAGAGAGACTAACAATCAATTCCATAAATTCCATTTTCTTCTTTTTATATTAAAGTTATTTATAGTATCCATAATATTTACTTCTAGAATAGTTGATAGTATAAAATTCATATTTTTGAATTAAAGGAGTTATATTTTTATTATCTTAATTTCAAAACATCATTAATATGCAAACATAAATTCAAACATATTATAAATAACTCTTCAAGTTTGAATCAATCACGTCTATGTTTAGCCGAGTATAATTAAATAGATCAGTAAAAAGAGAGAAATTCATCATCTCTGCATTCTATTTTTTTTTAAAAAAGTCTAGATTTCTTACGCTATTATACTGATATAATGTCATATTGGCTAGGTTTTCTCTTAAAAGCTGTTATTTATATACAAATCATTATATTTTGCCAGTCTCACTTTTATAATAAAAATTATTATTAACAACATTTATAAATTTTTATTTTTAAGTATATTACTATGCATTTCTTCAAGTCAGTTTAAATAGCATAATTATGTTTTCCTTTAAAACCTCAATAATATTTATAACCTATTTTTCTTAAGAGTTAAGCATTATATTTAATCTGAATTAATTAACCTAAGTTTGGCCGGACAACCGTAGTTAGCGGATTCTAAAGGATGCCTAACCCCTTCCCTTTAGGATAATATAGAGCCCTTACCTAGAATCACATTGGTTAAGCAGACTATTAATGGAGGTTTAGTTTTAACTTTACCTTAGTTAATATTTAGGTGTCCTAATTCACCGTTAAATTAATTAGGTGGCGACTCCTTAAAACAAAATAAATAGGAATCACCAATACGTTGTACTCCTAAATTAACCCGGTTAAAATGAGGTATAACACTAAGTACATCCCTACCAAAGATCAACCTGCAGATTTGCTTACAAAAGGACTATTCAGAATTCAACATGAACTGCTATTGTCCAAACTTGGTGTTCTCAACATATTCCAACATCAAGTTTGAGGAGGAGTGTTAGAATAAGAAAATAAGAGTTCAAGGGTAGTTTAGTAATTTTAGGCAGTGTTGTTAATTTCCATTTATTAGTTAAATAACTAACTTAGCAGTTAGTTAATTGTTTCTTATCGAGGTAAGTTATAGCTAATTGGGATTAACTCATTGTATAAATACACATTGTGTATCTCATTTCTACTCAGATCAATACATTGAAGTTACAAGAATTTCTCTTTCTACATTCATCTTCATCTCTATACTCAAATTAGAATTCTTGTGATATTGATTTTGATCAACAACATTTACCAAACACACCTAGGTGCTATGGCCCACCGTTTTGCGAGAGCTATAATGGGAATATATATAGAAGCTCATTGTTAGCTCTGCGAGATTCCTCAAAGCATATAAGATCAAATGTTGGCTCTGTCGATTGTGATGCTAATGTTAACATGCATGCTTGTAAAAGGTAATTTTTTTTTTTTGGGTCAAACAATAATAGAAAAAAGGTAAAAACTTATCCACACGGGATGTTTACACCAAACAAATGTATGCATGACATGTGTTTGCATATATTCAACTATCACTTAATCATGGTTAATTAATGTATATATTCACTTTATATAATCACTTAACCACTATAAATTGCATCAATTTGATGCAAACACCCGGTGTGGATAAGTATCCACCCTTGTAAAAACCGTCTTTCACATGCATGATCCAGGTTAACGGCTGAAGAGTCATTTTAATTATATCTACTATTTTGATTGTGAGATTTCATGATTTAGGGAGGAAAGAACGTATATTAGCTCCACAAAAACTTCATAGCACCATAAAATTTAGCGTAACCGTAAAGTGGAGAAACTTCATGAGGCACAAGCCTAGAAGAACGTGGCCCAGTACATGAGGTAACTGAATTGTCATTTATAAACGGGGAGATACCATATATACAACCCACACACATCTAGTTCGTATTCGATATAGTTCACTATATTATAAGTGTATAGATAATGTGTATATACGGCCCACGCATTATGTAGCCACTGTATTATCGATGTATATATAATGCATATGTTCTGTATAACTACATATAAACATTACATATACATTACATATACTCTGTATATATAATGAATATGCCTTGTATAATCATGTATAAGAAAATTAACGAAACTAAAGGTAACCCAGGTTGTCTTCTTCATCAATTTTCAGTTCCTCGAATCGGTTTGAACCAGTTTCAATCGCCATCAATCTATTTTTCAGAGTAAATTTCCAGATCTAAAATAATTGGTGAATGATTACGTGAAATTGACGATATTTTTCCATCCTACAAAAATCATTCAATTAATTAGAGTTATTTTATTGTTATTGACTGAAATAAAAAACGGAAAAAGAAGAAATTAGTGCTAAAAATATGGACTAACGATCAGTTATCAAAAAGAAGCAGAGATGAAGACCCCCTATGCCGCTCAACAAACCCACAACCCTACCAAATAGCTGAGAGAACTGTGCTTGAAGGATGTGAGTGAGTGGCCAAAGAGATTGAATGGTGAAGGAAGCATGCTAAAATTTATAAATTAGTTGGGTCAAATTTAGTAGACTAGATGACCGAATGGTTACTGGGATTAATCATCCCCATTATTACTGGAATTGTATACTGCATCCACTGTAATCAACTTAGCAGTTAACACTAGAAATTTTTAATTAAAAAAAAAAAGTTAACACTAGAAATAATTTGATGACATCCACTAGATAGTTTGATGTGCTAATCCACGTTTCAAACTTTCAATACGTGTGTCTTACAATTTATTATATCTACTATTTTCCAACATTAAAAAAGTCAAAGTGTTTTTGCTTTAGTCAGTTCTCATCAAGTTAGATTTGATATTGTCAATATTCAACCTATACCCAAGACATCATATTTGTAATTCATGCAGAGCATCTGACGGTATGGATATCAGTAACCCTTGTCTACATCTCATCTTCATTCTTTAGTTTTGAACATATATAATCCAAATAAATATGTTTTTCTTCCAGCTTATGATTCTGAATAAGCTAATTTGGCTTGGCCAAGCTAGATCTAGTCACTAGTCGTAATCATTTTAGAAAAGTAATTTATTTTTAAATTACTAACTATATGGTCAGATTTTTTAAGTTAATAAATATAAATCGAACAAAATCGAAAAAACCAACAAAAATGGGCAATAACCAAATTGATGAATTTATGTTATGTTTGGTTTGATTTTAATAATTAAAAAATTAGTCTGGTTTTGATTTTAATTTAAAAAATAGATCAAACCGAACCTTGACGGCTTGAACGCTGAGTTTTATGCGTGAATTAATTACTTCAAGTACTAACTTATATATATAACTAGTGGAGTAGCCTGGTGCGGTTGTAAACCGTGATATTCTTATGCAAGTGATATTGTTGTCAATTACGTAAATAATTGCTATTGTTGTATATTACTCAAGATATAAGATTAATTTTTTGTTGTATCTACATACGATAGTTAATGTTATATATTTAATCAAATAAAAATAATAATTTTTTGAATAAGAAGTAGAACTTAGATGAACTGTTTTTTTCAATAGCAGATCTTAAAGATAAAAACAAAGTATAGGTGTGTCACTCATTCTCTTCGTATACTTTACGTATATGGATATATTCAACATCTACAGTAGCCCTTCAATCAAGAAGACATCTATAGTACCAGTATAAGCGGTCTTTGTCGCTTGATATTTCAGAGTTAGTTCTGTCAACTGATCGTATATCATAATAAATTTCATATATATCCATTTGTAATTGTTAAAAGAAATGAAAAATATGAAACAAACTTGAAGACGAAGATATCCCGCAAGGCCTTAAAGCATTTCAAGTTGATATTAAAATAAGGTTCGTGTTAAGAGTTCTTCAGTACAATTTTGCTTTTCTCAATAGAGTGAAACTAATTTTTCCTCTAAAGCAACTTTACAACTTCGAAATCCAATCTCTACAGCCACTTCTGTTAGCATAATGCAATAATCTAACCGATTGAATCATCTAAATTTGTCACAAAAATCATGAACAATTATAACCAAGAAGAATGCCTTAAGTTTGACTGACTCTCAACCTTGGAGAAAAGAGATTCCATATTGAAGTCCATTCTTAGCTTCGAATAAGCTAACTTCACTGAGTGGAACTACTGCATAAAAGTGCACTTATATAGAATTAAGTCATCTTATAAATATTTAACTCCCAATAATTTGGAACATGAATTGCAACTGATGACTAATTTTTAAGTTTTTGAAAGATTTCAAGAACTAAAGTTGGAAGGAAATATTAAGGAAAGTTACTTTTTTTTTTGGATTTTTTTAACAAAGTAAGCCATTATTTCAGCCAATTCACCAAAATAATATATTCTTTTGAAAATTTACAGAAGTAGAATAAGCGTATTCCGCAGTAACGTATTATGCATTATTTTATTCAAAAAATTCAACGGGCAAAAAAGTTAAAGGTTAACGGTGTTAAAGGGTAATCCGTTACTGTGAGTATCGTTTTATGATTAATACATTACTGTGAGTAACGTTTTATGGTTAATTAATGATTTCAATGTTCCACTGATTTGAGTTCTTTATTTTATCCTAGCTGATTTGAGTGCTTTATTTTATGGGGTATATTTCATTCACTAACGTCTCTTAGTCTACAATTTGATGGAAACCATTCTTAGCTGCCGTTTTGCTTTATACAAATTTAGTTCCAGCGAAGTGAGCTGAGAGACGAAATTTAGCTGTTGTTTTGCTTCTAGAAAATGGAGTATTTTTCGTTAAGTAGTAGATATGAAAGATGGTTGCTTCTTAATTTTTGTAACACCCCGCATCTTGGAACTAAGTTTAAGCTCATATCATTAGAAGTCTAGTGAAAACACTGTAGGTTTGAGCGTTTGCAAAAATGGTTGATAGGCTTATTTCGGGCAGCGATAACTCCTTGATCCATTACGAATCTGGAAGAACCTCCTTGATGAAAGTTGTAGCCCTATTGAATAGCTTTCCAATGGTATATTATGAGGATTAAACGGACATCTGTGCAAAGAGTTATGCCCATTTGAGTGAAGCCTGTTCGCTGGAAAAGTCGTCTGCGTTACGGTGACGTTACGGACCGTAACTCGTGTTACGGGCCGTAACAGTGAGCCGTAACACAGACGAAATTTCCAGAACCTCACTGGAAATTTCGTTCACGATACGGTCCGTCCCTTGTGTTACGGGCCGCACCTTGTGTTACGGACCGTAACAGTGTACCGTAACACAGGGAGAATTTCCAGAAACTTTCTGGAAATTTTCGACAAGGTACGACGCCACGTTATGGTCCGTCCCTTGTGTTACGGGACCGTAACATGGACGTGTTTTGGTCCGCAGTTGAGTTTCGGGTCACCTGACTTCGGGAGGCCATAACCCCATCGTAAGTTGAGAATTTGGGAAAACTCAAAGAATGAAAGTTGTAGATAATTGAAATACCTTTCCAACCATAGGTTGTGGGTTCACAGGCGACGTCGGGATAGGGAGATATGGATGTTTTAAGACAGAACAGTCCCGACCCGTTTTCAAGTTGGGTCAACCCATTTTTCCCTTGGTATATATAGAAAATAAAACCCTAGCAGCCCACTTTTTCTCCAAAATTCAGATTTTAGAGAGAGGAAGTGAGAGAGAAGGGAATCTAGAGAGAAGAAGGAGAAAATCAACCAATTTTAAGGCCCCAAATCCCAAAGTTCGTGAAGGATAATTTGTAGTACAAGTTGTGGTCGTCATTTTAAGCTAAAGATCGGAATTGGGGGTGTTGATTTCGTGGTGACTACCCAAAAAGGTAATATTTCTACTCCCTAATCACTTATAGTTGTGAATTGATGAATTCTTGGGAGAATAATAATTGGGTTTGTTGAAGATGATTATATGAATTATGCTAGAATTGTTGGATTGTTGACTTGGGATTGTTGTATCCATATGGTTGATGAAAAATGATGTTAATTACATCTAATGAGATTGTAGAATTAGCTAGAAGTAAAAGGATGGGGATTTGGTAAAGAAAACACCATTAATGAGGGTCATAAAGCTTTATGCCTATTAAGTGTTTGATAAAATGCTTAGATGAACAAAACATGGATATGGTTGCTAATATAGAATCCCTATGACTTGTATTGCTATAGATTGAAGTTGAAGGGATTGAAAGACATTGTGATACGCTCAAAAGCGGGAGGTTAAGGTATGTAGAACTTCCATCCACATGTGGGAACCTCTACGTTCTTCCCCATGATCAGTTTCGTAAAAATCTATGAAGTTCAAATCCTAGGGCATTAAATCCAACATATTGGTAGCCCGTAATTATGTATGTATGTACACAAATTTCGTATCTATGTTCGTTATTGTATTCCTAATCTTCCATTATTGATATTAGGAATCCCAGCTTAATCCATGAATCATGAATTCCTCCTCATGTGTTCTCATTATGTTCATATGAAAATTTATGATTTTATCTAGCAAGTTACAAGCATGTTTTCAAGTCAATTATATATATATGATTTCGAAATATTCTTATTACTCATGAATCAAGAACATGTTTGCAAGATTATGACAAGTTATCTTATGAAACTATTTTACAAGTTATTTCCTGAAACCATGTTTACAAAATTATTGCATGAAACCATGTTTACAAGTTATTTCGTGAAATCATGATTACAAGACAAGTACAAGTTAATTCACGAAAATCATGGGCTTCTTAGCCAATCATATTATGTTCATGTTTTTGGGAGTTGCACGAATTACCGAAAGGCTCAGATAGCCTGAAACTATGTAGCCACCATAGGACAAGGATCGCTCCGCCCAGTTAGGACGATACCTTAATTTCACACTGAATGGTTCCATCAGGTATGTTATTACCTTATACCCTGGCAAGGTATAGGGGCTCTGCTGGTCCGGCGAGGTACCAGACTCCACGTATCCACGTGGTGATATCATGTGTCGGTTTATGAAATGCTCTCCCTACTTATCATGTTTTACTCATGTTATATATGTATATGTACTCATGCTCATGCTCATGTTCATGTCCAAGTTTTCAGTTTCAGTTCTTATCATGTTATTCCATGTCCCATGTTGCTTCTTTCGGTTGCTTTACATACCAGTACATTCAATGTGCTGACGTCCCCTTTTTATTGCCCGGGGGCCTGTATTTCACGATGCAGGTACGGATTTACAGGACGACGCTTCTGACCATTAGGATTTGCTCGTACCAGCTTATTGGTGAGCCCCATCTCATTCGGGGTTTAAGCATTGTATTTCTCTATTTAGTTTTGCATCTAAAGGTATGCTGGGGGCCTTGTCCCAGTAAATATGTTTTTCAGTCAGACTCATGATAGAGGTTTCATAGACTAGACAGGTCAGTTATGTTATGTCAGACATTTGGAGTCGTATAACCATTTTGGCTCACTCATGTTTAAACAAGTATTGTATTAAGTATTATGACTTACTATGTTTTATAAAGGCTCATCATGCGTTCACGTTATATTCCGCTTATGTCATGCATCATGTTGATTCAGCAAGTCATGTGGTTCGCTCGGTCACATGTAGTCAGGCACCGAGTGCCGTGTTACGTCCAGGCCATGGTTCGGGGCATGACAATTTTCATATATGAAAAGACTGTGATATGTAAGCATTAATTACTAGTAGTTATTGTTGTAAACTTAAGACATTGTATCTTTAATTTCTTTTGGGTCTTAACCATCTTGCCCTTTAAAATGTATAAGAAAATGTTGAAAGGGAGAATTAACCAACTTCTGCTCATATAATTTCCCACTGCTGGTGTTGTTTTGAAATTGAAAAACTACTACTTTATTTAGCTAATCAATACTTTTTTTTTATAAGGCTAATCAATATTTTTTTAATCCTAATCAATTTTTTTTAAGGCTAATTAGTATCTTTTTGTAAGGCTAGTCGATACTTTTTTTTAAGGGTAATCAATATTGTCGGTAAAGTTTTATAATTACATCAATCAGAAGGGTTCGTAATTTGAAGAATTCTTTGCAGGATTTAACTGCTCGTGCCTGGATTCTGTGGAAACGTTATTGTCAGTTACGTTTTAGCGTGAAGTTGTAACTCTGAGTTACGACTTTAAGATCAATCAATGTCAGATTTTGTATTCTTTAGAGTCGTTACTCACAGTAACGTATTAACCATAAAACGTTACTCACAGTAACAAATTATCCTTTAACACCGTTAACCTTTACCTTTTTTGCCCGTTGAATTTTTTGAATAAAATAATGTCTAATACGTTACTGTGAAATACGATTATTCTAGTTCTGCAAATTTTCAAAAAAATGTATTATTTTGGTGAATTGGCTGAAATAATAGCTTATTTTGATCAAAGAGTCTTTTTTTTGTGTGGCAAAAATAGATCAAACAAACACTTTTCAAACAAATGTTACCTAAGTATTCTTTTGTTTCTGCTTTCCATTTCCTGCAATTGCATCAATTCTATCATATCTTGCTCTTTTGCTTCTGCAGCATCTTTATCAATGCCATTTTTTCGTGCTACTTGCTGCTTTTGGCATCTGATTCATTAATTTCTATTGAAACCTGTAATGAATTAAATAACATCTATTTCATTTCATTTTTAAATTATGGTAATTAAAAGTAGGAATTAAAAATCAAAGAACTAAGCTAAAAATAGGATTAATCACAGTAGTATCCTCGGCAGTGATTTCTTTAGCTTTGCTCTCTGGAACTGATATCTTTTCTGGTACTTAGAATCATATTGGCACTTTATGACAATTTTCTCAAGTGGGATCTGTTTAGGGTCCGAAGAATCTCCCTTCAGTCTCCAAATTCATATTTCGAAATTCCTTTGTTTTTCTTATAAACAACAGATAGAATATCTATGGTTTAAGGATATATCATTGAGTTCTAAAGCAAGCAATGCAGATCTGAGGCCATGATAGATATACTGGCACAACAAAAGCTAATAACAATATCTCTAATTAAGATCTTTAAACTTCACGTATAATTAAGTAGGTCGAAGGAAAAAGTTAAAATTTGTAAAAGATTGAAACAATCCTCTTATCATAGCATGCATCAAATTCTTCTGGAAAGAAAAGAAAGTTGTGATCAGTGTATTCCAACATATAAAATCATTTTAGAAGTAAAACATGTATAAATTAAACTACCTTCTCGTATATAAAAAACATATCTAAACTAATCACCTCTCTATTTTTCTTGCATTAAGATAATTCCACATCCTACACACTCCAACCATTACAATCCTATTTAGAATGAAAAAAAAAATCATTCTTATAAGCCGCCTGGAAGCAAATTACGACATGCTCAAGTAACTAATTAAGCTCTATATATAGTATATATGTATAAAAACACACTAATGAACCTGAAGAAGCATGAGGATTAAACGCATCCATTATTCCAATTTTGTTTTCCTGTTTTGTACATAATAGTTAATTATATTGAACCCCCCTTCCCCCACCATCCAAAAGAAAAAGAAAAAGGTTTTTCCGTGATGTCTCATTTTTTGTTTTTGACATCGCAAATGTTAGTGGCTCTAACGTATTCTCGATAAACATAGCTCAAAATACTGCGTTCAGGTTGCAATTAAGACAATGCACAGGTCATGGGAACCAGGGCGATTTTAGGTTAAAAAAAATAGGGCACGTGAACACATGCAGGGGCGGAGCTAGCATGGTAGTCGGGGATTCGGCCGAACCCAGTAATTTTGGTCTAAACCCTGTATTTGTCTTGAAAAATTCATTGAATATGTATAAATTATTAATTTAGAACCTAGTAACTTAAGCGGATTAGAATTCTGAACCCACAAGCTTCAAATCCTGGCTCCGCCTCTGAACACATGGTCTCTCCGTAAAACTAGGTATTTTATGTATATATTTTCTAAACTTAGTATAATACTATCCGCTGGAATACATACTACAAAAAAGTTAAATGGTGCACTTGGTTGAAAGTTGAGTTATTTACGTAGAGGTCTAGGGATCAGGCCTCACTTGGTATATTTTTTCAGTGGTGAACCCATGTTTCATAAATTCTGAATTCGCCTTTGGTGGGAACTACACACAACTGAGAGTCAAAATTTTATGGTTCAAAATTTTTGGATAACCAGAGACGGATGCAATGTTGCCGTACCAAGTTCATTTGAACCTAATACATTTGAACATGTGTAAAAGTTCACCAAAATTACAATTAATGATATATCTAAATTCATAATTTCAAAAATTACAACATGTTCAATGCTAAGAACCTTAAAGATTGAACCATAAAATTTAATTTTGGATCCACTTTCGAGGACAACGACCTCAAGTGCTAGTAATTGGGTTCTGAATTTAATTCATTTTTTTGCGCGGATTGCCCTTCTTTTGGGGTGGTCTTTAATTTATGCCCCTCAAATTGCTAGTCTTTAATTTTTGCCCTTCGCTTAAAAAAGTGGTCGAAAATACCCCGAGGTTCTGGGTTCGAACTCCCGCTCAGTAAAAAAATAAAAATCGCAAGGCAAAACTTTGAGAAAAGTCTGCCTATGCCGCATAGGTTGCCTTAAAGCATAAATAAAGTTATGCCGGATCCGGCATAGGTTGCCTCATAAGGTAGACTTTTTCAAAAGCCTTGCCTTGCGATTTTTTTAATTTTTATGCTTGATCCAGGGTTCAAACCCAGAACCTCAAGATATTCTAAGCGAAAGTCAAAAATTAAAGACTAGCAGTTTGAGGGGCAAAAATTAAAGACCACCCCGAATAAGGGGCATTCCTGCGAATTGCTCAATTTAATTTTCATACATATGTAATGAATATTTAACACATATAAATGATTTGAGCCAAATTTACCCTGCTTAGAATTAGAAGAACACAAATCATATTTAAAGGAATTTGTTAAGAAGCTTAAAAGGGTAAAAAGATGAATGGGGCTAGGAACCCATTATTAGTGGCCTGGAAATAGGAAAAGAATAAGGAAGAAATTCTTGACTTGAGGAATAACGTCCCAACGCTTTAGTTTTGAGTTAAGATTCTGAAATTCATTCCCCAAGAAGAATCTGACCTTTTTTCTTAAACCCCCCGTCCTTTTCCTCCCATAAGGAATATCATTCCGTGGTCATTACTATTCCCTTTTATTTTGAGCAAGTGCCTTCACCCTGGGGTCAACAACCACGTACCAATCCCAATTGTACGTGTGTCGTTGCCAATCAGTAGAGTATCATTCGACACAACTTCCTCAAAAAGAAATTACACACAACAATAACAACAACAACATTATATTCAGTGTAATTTCATTAAGTGAGATCTGGGGAGGTAGTGTGTACGCATCCTTACCCCGATTTAGTGGTGGAGTTAGGATTTTTCTTAAGAGAATTCAAAATATAAAAAAGAAAACACACGAAAAAACTGAGGGGATTCAACATCTACTATCTATACAAAAAATGATTTTAACCTTGTATATAAAGTGTAAATTTTTTGTCGAACGAGGTTCAAATGAATCCCCTTCCAACCACTTGGGACTGCCCCTGCCCCTACCTTGTGAAGGTAGAGAGGATTGTTTCCGATAGATACACATATATTAAAAAGAAATATATGTACATACATATAGACACACACACAATGTCGAAGCTAGAATGTAATACAAGGGGATTTAAAAATGTCATTTCAAGATTTGACCCAGCAACCTAAAGAATTTTTTGAATCCTGTTGCCACTTAATTAGAATTTTTTCTCTAGAATGTAATACAAGGGGATTTAAAAATGTCATTTCAAGATTTGACCCAGCAACCTAAAGAATTTTTTGAATCCTGTTGCCACTTAATTAGAATTTTTTCTCATGTCAAGAGAATTCTACAGCTTATATATAACCCAAAAACTAATTTGTCAACTATTTACCAAAGTATAGTTAGACATCTAAGGGGACTCAATTGGACTCTCTTCTTCCAAGCTAGCTCTGCCTTGTATATATTATAGATCGACACTGATTTTGAATATTAAGTAAATTTCTAGAAGTCTCTACAAATTCACGCCCTAACTACCTCAAATAAGTTGAGTTGTGACAATAGACACAGCACCGCTCATAGAAAATTCAGCATACGCTACTGATCATGTATTGACTAGCTCCCCCACTATCGCCTCCCTAAGATGATTCGAAATGCTCTTTCTTTATTTACAATTTTAATTGTGAGCTTCATCTTGTACTTTAAAGATTAAATTAATGTAAGAGCTTTAAAAAGGAAATACAAGTACAAGAAAGAACAAGAGCACATGTTCTCTTCTTTAAAGTGGGAGAATATATATATCATGAAAATAACATAAAGAAAGCAACAGAAGAGACGAGGAAGAAAAAGATAGATAGATTGGAATAGTAAAGGCAAAGGGTTCTTCTGCATATCATACAAAACCAAAGAAACAGCAACAGTCATTGCTTTATTGCAACATCAAAGGAAAGGCAACTTAAGTACTTTTAAAATGTACCATTACTAGAAAAGAGGATTTGCGTTGTTTAGAGAAACACGAAATTAATGTTACTGGTAGTTTATACTTCTTCTAATTCAATTAATTAGATATTACTTTTTATTTTTGGATGTTCCGATAAGTTTGATATCATTCCATTTCGATAAAAAAATCACAAAAAAATTCAAATACATTAAGCAACTATTAAATCTTGGATATTTTCGTAGATCATCATTGATATAATATAGTAGTATAAGACAAGTTAACACCTTCTATATAAAATGAAACTATGGAATATTATTATGGTTTGACATAGCAACATTAAGCAACTATTAAATCTTGGATATCAACAATCAGAAAATCCTGAATCCGGATAAAAGAAAAAGGCAAACTGAAAATGACAAAAAAGACTGACAATTTAACAAGACAGTTTGGTCAGATGAATAACATTATATATTTCTAGCATGTCAGGGCTATATACGTTCTTATACTAGAGTTTTACAATATTATAGTTCAATGCAACTCAATAAAATCAAGTCGATTAGATCTAAAAGAAAGAATTTATCATCATAGCTTAACATGCACATCCTTACTTCATTCCTATCCACATGCCAGCAAAACTGTACAAGGGAATTCTGCTTTATGCCTATACCACTTTACCTAAAGCTTGTAATATATTCCTCCAAAGTGCATAAAATTCCCTAAGATATCAGAATCACTTGATCTTTTTCTTGAAAGTTCAACTGAAAACTGATGTACATACTGCCCTGTTCGGAGGTTAGGAATTTCCACTTATTTTATATCAAGACGAAAACTAATTAAACATCGATAACATAGATTAGTGGGCATGTTTTCAACTTACTTAAAATAGCCATTAATAAAATCCAACATAACGATCGAAGCTACCTCTAGGATCACAATTCACAAAGCATCCCGCGTTCACGCAGTGTACGGGGAAGGGCCAACCCATGGGGGTGTAATGTAGGCAGCTTATCTTGAACAAGCACCAGATTCCACGGTTCAAACCCGTTTACCGTTGCTCCAAGGCTCCCCTTCATGCAAAGATTATAAAACAGTTAAATCAAATGCTTTCTTGCATATTTTTCTGATGTATTTACCTATACCACAGACTTACGCAGCACTGTTCAATATAATGTAAACAGCTCGATAATGTGTTAGGATTCTCTCTCACGTGCAATCAAAATAAACCACACTCCTTTTTACTCATGATAGTTTCTGATATACTCCTGCCAGTGCAAACAAAATACAGCAGATATAGACATATCATTGCAAAGTGAACAAGAAAGTGGTGAAAAAGAGACTAAGCATTTCATAAACAACTAAGTAGGGGTGTACATGGACCGGGTTGGTTCGGATTTTTTAAACACCAAACCAAACCAATCGTGTCGGGTTTTTAAATTTATACACCAAACCAAACCAATAAAATTCGGGTTTTTCAACCTCGGGTTTTCTCGGGTTATTCGGTTTTTTCGGGTTTTTCGGGTTTTTTTTTCCAGAATAGTCTTGATACAATACATATAACTTTTACTTCAAATATTTCTGTCCTAGTAAGATACAACTATATAATTAAGGTGTTTCTTAAAAAAATAACACAAAATGTGAGAAGAGTGATGACATTGTATTAAAATATTCAACAAAAACTAATAAAATCGGTTAAAATAAATATTGCTAATTAACAAGCCATAAAGAAAATGACCATAATCTAAAAATACTAAGTCATGCTAAAATAAGCACGGCTAATAAGTAGTAATTACATGATAAAGAAAAAAAACTTAAGTTATGTATTTTCACTCTCTAAACTAATTATGCAAAACTAAAGAATAGATATCCAACATTATTGTCATTCCTAGTGGTAAATTGAATTTCTTTTGTTAGCGTTAGTGTTGAGCTGGTTTTGGTTTGAACTTTATTTGAGTTACAAATATCCATAGGATATAAAACTTATTGACATTCAAAATTCTAAGTTCAAGCTTGAATAATATGATAATAGATAAAAAAAACTATGAAAAAATAAAAGAAATATTTATAAATTCCATTACAAATAAATATTTTTATGTATAAAATATTTTAAAAATAGAATACATGTAATATCGGGTTGGTTTGGTTCAGTTTCATTTTTTTTAGTTAAAACCAAACCAAACCAATTATGATCGGGTTTTTTTTCTCAACACCAAACCAAGTCAAATCAAACCACTAGTCGGGTTTTTTTCTCGGTTTGACTCGGTTTATCGGTTTGGTGCGGTTTATCGGTTTACTTTGTACACCCCTACAACTAAGTTTGAATTCCCTCGTCCCCACACTCCCCCTCCCCCCCCCCCCCCCCCCCCCCCCCCCAAAAAAAAAAAAAAAAAAAGAAAGAAAGTAAAAAATGGTGCAAACGAGGTTCAAAAGTTTATGGTCTGTTGATTTTACAAGTTAGCTAGTAGTCCCATTAGCAAGGAGATAAATTGAGATACTCAAGTTTCTCTCGGACAAAAAACTATGACAAACGAATTGACATGTATCTACATATGTTAAAACAAATAAACAGGCACAAAAGAATGTAAAAGTAACTACATTATTATATTCTTTCTGGGTATCATTAGACCAAATTAAGATTTGAGTCAAGGAGAAGGCAAGTAGTAATCTTTGAGCAATGAGTTGTCATGTTTTTCATCAGAAAACTATAAAAGCAAGTAGTATCAGTTTATTTCTACTTTCAAAGGGGTCCCCATGCCTTGGAGATGGCTGTTTTATACCAATTAAAGACAAGGAAGTATATAATTGAAGGTCTCCCTATATTTTAGTTCTATCCAGGCTGAATAAGTACCAAACTTCCTGAAAGACAAAAAAGAATTTGTTCCTTATTCCATTCTTGGCCTTCAGACAAAGCCAAGGAGAAGCATCTCTTGACAATTTCTTTACCTTTTTATCTTCTTCCTTTTTAGTTACTAAATTGCTCGAAACAATGCTCAAGATATTCCAAAAGTTACTATCACTAAATACAGGGCAAGATATTGCATGCTAGTTTCTAAGCATCCTGAAACCACTGCTCAAAGCAGCAGGGACCAGGAACATACTTTAAGAGACTAACACAAATTTTCTTCCTAAAACTGAAAGAAAAATCTAGTACATGTCTTAAAAACTGGAACCCTCCAGGGATTCACCAGCACATAAGTAGAAAGAACACCAATGGCAGTGGAATGGATAAACAACGAGGATTAGAAGCTCCAAACTCATGGATTAACTTCTTTTTACCCAAGCCAACCTATAGCCAATATAATAGATAAAACACGCAAATGGGAGACTTTTACATGGCCAAAGTGAACTAATGGAGATTTATAAAAGGAAATGTATTAGTCTTTTTTAGCATTTCTCAACCATTTCCTATATCTATCCTTTGTTCTTTATTCAATACCGAGTACTTCTTGAAGCTCTAGTCAACAGAATTTTTCATGTGAAAGGGAAAATGTTTTTGAAGGTTTCAAGAAATTATACATCATTAGATGGTGGATACTTTCAGTGAGCATCAGAAAAAATTCCAATATTATTTCTGGGAATATGGTTCCCACACTTTGCCAGATGAAGAATATGAGTACATAAAAGTCGCTGGTGGATCAATTCTTTGTACCTATTGTAAGGTGTTTAAATGTTTCAGTAAGTTATAGTGCAGAGGAATATCATGCTAGGACCCACAAACACGTAAAACTGGAAGGATGAGATCTCTTTTTGAGCCGGCTGTGAAGATTCGATTGGCTCTAGCATTCAACTGGCCCTATCCAAGATTCTATGCTTCACCTGGACCCCTCCCTCTTTCTCACCCCATTCGCTTATAAGAGCTCTTTGGAAACATCACTAGTCTGTGAAGTTGTACAACTAAGGACATACATAAAAGCAGTAGTTAACAGTTCTCTTGAACCAAGTATCAGGAGCGAAATTATAGTCTGGAGAATACAGAAGAATCATCATTCGCATTTAAAGGGTAAGACTAGACTGAAACCAAACACAGAAGATCACTTTCAGGTGCGTTATAATTAGTTAAACTATGTATCGTGCCTATCAAATCGCATCACAAGACTCATTTGCTAATCATCACAGAGAAGGACAGAAGATGTACCATCATCACCACCAGGATAAGAGCATGCACCATTCAACAAGAATGTCTATCCCTGAAAGACATCTGTTCCTGCAAGGTGGAAATGGCAATGGAGATTCAGGGCTTGTCCTGTCAACTGATGCTAAGCCAAGATTGAAATGGACACCAGACCTCCATGAGAGGTTTATAGAAGCAGTTAATCAACTCGGTGGAGCAGACAGTAAGTGCACACAAATATATAAATTTCAATAAGCAACAGGACGATGTTTTCTCACGAAGATAATTAAATTGCAACATTCTACTTTGCAGAAGCCACTCCAAAATCGGTTTTAAAGCTTATGGGGATCCCAGGATTAACCTTGTACCACTTAAAGAGCCATCTTCAGGTTGGTTCTTATTCGCTTTATGGCATTAAAAATTCACACAATAAATAAGACATTCCACAAGGGCCATAATCAGTCTTGAAATAACTTTAACTGCCAAGCCAATAATTCCAAACAAACTGGTGGAACGAAGGAAAGCCATCTATCAAATCAACTGCAAGAAACTTCCGAATTGTTTCATACAAAACATTTAAGTGCAATGTCGCCAGACATGTACTTTTAGATTGTGAAAGAAAACTGACCAAAACATTGTATCTGGGAAGATCACATACAAATATAGACTTTTTATTTTCTTTCTATCCAAAACACTGAAGAATACTTCTTACATTTATATACTTTTAGATTGTGCCAAAAACTAAAACTTTACAAAATGCTGGCAGAAATACAGACTAAGCAAGAATCTACATGGACAAGCAAATGCTAGTGGGGCAAATAAAGCTGGTAAGAAATCAAATACTTCTCATGAAAATAAAAATTCAGATAACCTCTTTTGCAGAGATGGAACAATTGTAAACTTACTGAGTTTGTGAATAGTTGCAGCAGCTGCAGTAGATAGGATATCTGAGAATAGTGCAACATGTATGAGTAACCCAAGCATGGGACCCCAACCAAACAAGTAAGAATGAACAACATCTAGTCCTTTAATTTAAATCATTCATCCTTATAATTCATGTCTCGGCAAAAATTCAATTTACATTATTCTGACAAATAATTATCTATTCAGAAACATTCAAATAAGTGAAGCAATACAAATGCAAATAGAAGTGCAGAGAAGGCTTCATGAGCAGCTTGAGGTATGAAATTACTGCATAATTCTCTTACATATGAGAAGTGAGAGCAAAAGCCTATGCCAAAAAACTTGCAATGAAAGATAAGATTTCATGGTTGATGTTCTAAAGCCGGAAGCATGAGAGCACTGAAACTTGAAATAAATGAACCTCCATCTTCTGAAAAGTACACTTCACAGGGAAATTAAGTACTAAAAAAACCATCTCATATTTGTAGAGATAAGATAACCAACTTGATATCTTCAACAGTCTTAGTCAACAAGCCTAGTTCACATGTTTTGTTTCAGGCTTTCAGGAAATGAGAATCTTATTTTGGCTTGTCATAGGGTGTTTTTTTCTTGTCAAACTTTAAAAATTCAAGGAAATTTTTCCTTGACGGCTTCTAAATGAGGCCTAATTGAACTGATATAGGTACAACGACATTTACAGTTACGGATAGAAGCTCAAGGGAAATATTTGCAGTCTGTACTTGAGAAAGCACAAGAAACCCTTGGAAGACAAAACATGGAAACAGTAGGATTAGAGGCAGTCAAGGTTCAACTATCAGAATTCGTATCCAAAGCATCCAATCAATGCCTGGACTCTGCATTTCCAGATATAAAAGAACTATCGGGATTCCACAGCCAACAAACACAAGCTTCACATCCAGCAGATCGTTCAATCGACAGCTGTTTGACCTCTCGTGAAGGCTCTTTGAGGGACAATGCAATGCAAGATAACCAAATTGGATTGAGGCCTTTCGACTTTAAACCATCTGTAGAGTTCAAGGATATCGAAAATGGCACCAGGCTACAGCAGACAGAACTACGGTGGTGTGACAATCTCAAAGAGAACAGAAGATTATTCTCCCCAATGAATGAGGGTAGAGAAGAAGTATTCACCAGAGAGACTAACTGCAATAACTTATCAATGAGTATTGGACTTCAAGAAGAAAAACTGAATGGAAGCAGGAACCATTCAGATGGAAACTTCAATGGAATAGACAGAGATATCAAACATTTTCACCAGGCTGCCAGCAGAAGCGAATCAGTACCAGAGAGGCAGAAATCTTCGCAAGAGTATAAGCTGTCTTACTTTGAACCTAAACTGGATCTAAACATGCATGATGAAAATGATGCTGCTTCAAGTTGTAAGCAATTTGACTTAAATGGTTTCAGTTGGGGCTGAGGAAGAGGAACCTTATATAACAAAGGGCAACCATAAGATCAGAGGAGAGGTAATTTGCTTATAACATTTTGTCTGAAATAGATGTCTGCACATGGGAAACACAGCCTGATGGTCTCCTTGGAAGGAAACAATGGTGTATAATAACTAAAATTCTAGATCACATACAATATTGTAACAACATTTGATCTGCTCTTATTTTCTGACCTCATATTTGTCTTTCATCCACAGTTTCACCTAGAAGAATATTTTGATAGCCTTTAGCAGTTGAATGTTCCTTAACTCTAAAATTCTTGTTGTATAAAGTCCATATGGGTTCATAAGTGAACCTCGTCTTAGGAATATATCATGAATTTTGCAAAAACTTTTCACATGCCAACTGCCATATGCTGCTTAGATTACAATCAAATTCAAAGTCACTTCAATTGAATAGAGAGTCTCAGATATCAGAATCAAATCAACGTCCTTGAAATATGTCTAACATTATGCATTAAGAAATGTACATAAATAGAGTATCAGTTTTCTCAAGTGTCACCCTAACAGATCATAATATAAAACTTTTCAAGTGTTATCAATTATTACTTTCGCTCGTGAAAGAAGATCCATTGAAGTTCAGAATAGAATATCGATTACAGTTCCCTGATGGTATATCTCCCTAAAATCCAAGTTTTATAAGATGAACTTCTCTTTCAACCTCAACCTAATTCTTTTAACATCCAAACTATAAGAAAACAATTTACTATAATTTAAGCTAGGTTCTAAGTTGAACGCTCTTTCAATTAATAGATAAGACGAAAACAACAACAACATACCCAGTGTAATCCCACAAGTGGGGTCTGGAGAGGGTAAGATGTACGCACACCTTACCCTACCTTTGTGGGGCAGATAGGCTGTTTCTGTTTCTGATAGACCCTCGGCTCTCAAGAACATGGGAAAATTCCCAATGTTAAGCCTGTGTTGACATTTGACAAACTTCAGGTATTTTATCGAACACCTAAAAAGCACACGCAGTAGTAAGCTTCAAACTTTCGCCCACACTAGTATATAGCACACTTTAATTAGAATCCCAATTTTATATATTCTGGTATAGTTGACGTAAAAGATCAAAACAAAACTAGCAATTTTCTTCCTAGTAGAACAAAATTTAACCATGCACCATAGGTAAGGAAATGCAGAATTCAAACGCAAATTTGCTTCATATAGAGCTATTGTAACTTGTAAGGCCCTTTTTCATCCAAACAGAATCAAAATACGTGCACAAAATAACAACGAGAAGGAAAAAATAAGACCAAAAGCAAAGAATTTAATATTTAACATCTTAAATCTTCAAAAGCGAGAAAGAAATTCTGTCAGATATGATATTCAAATGAACTGGGAATAAAAGAGGCTAAAAGGAAAAATTCCTCAACATGCTTTGTATTTGGGGCAACTGATTAGGTATCGAATTAATTCTCGTGGATATCTAGAGATCTCATCTCATCTCATTCCTGTAATACATGTAAGAGGAGTTAAGGGTCAAAAACACCTTTTTACCTAAGCTATCACTGATCAGTTCACTCAACTATTAGTTATTTTTTTTTTCAATCCGAACTATGACCAACTAATTTATAAAATATATCTGATTAAATGTGAAGAAGTGATAGTTAGATTTTGTCTTGTAAATTAGTTGGTGATAATTAGATAGTAAAAATGAACAATTCATAATTTAAATGTGTTTTGTAAATTAATTGGCGATAATTTAGATAAAGATCGAAAAATAAAAATAAAATGTGATACTAAGTGATATTTGAGGCGGTGTATTTTTGGCCATTATCTCATGTAAAAACTAAGAATCCTTGTGCAGTTCACGTGTTTGCATGCATATTGAGATTTCTCTTTGTGATTAAATTTCACATTCGGGAAATCTCATCTTTCCACGTTTAGAGGAGGTCTATAGACTTTTTGTTTTATGTTCACCTTCTTACCTTTCATCTAGCACATTTTCTCAGCAGATATTTGAGCGCACCATTTACTTTAAAAAATAAAGGTATTTAATCAAGTTTTTAGATTTTTTTTTTTTGAGTTTGATCAAGCATAAATTAGTGCACCGATATCGAAAAAAGTGTTTTTAAAATTAATTAATCAAATACAAAATTTTACTCTTCAAAAAGTTTAAATAGGTCGTTTGCGGGTTCCCCGTGGTTCGTTATTGTGCTTATACGCATTCAAAATATACTTTTTAATATTTGATCAAAGAAGACTGTAAATCCTACTTCTCCATAGTCCATACTGACCTTGTGGGTTTATATAAATGTTTTAGATAGTTTGTGACATAATATTCGTCAACTGAAATTATTTTGATATAATGACGCTACGGGCTTATTTTTTGGGAATTTTCATATATTATGTTCTTCGTATGCATGCATCCATTTGTGAGGTGTTTAGCATATTTTATTCATTCACATTGCAGTATCGAGTTAGGACATACTATAAATCCTAATTTGATCATTAGCTTAATCTTGCGCAAGTTTTATTTTTTCACCATGCAATGGCGTTTTTGGTTGAAAAATATATATAAAATGAGCTACTAGGTAACCCGCCTAATTAATTTACTTTTAAGAAAAAAATATGCAAGCATCCTAGAACTCTAAGTTCACTCAGTGAGAGGTAGGCCGTTGGGTACCGATCATGGCCCTCCAATTTTTGGTGTGGCAATATAAAAATGATTTTTTTTTTTCTAGACGATTCAAAGTTATTACTTGAAGTACTTTATCTTTAAGGAGAAGATTCATAGAAAAAAGTGTGTTAACAAGAGTAATCTCATTATTAGAAATTGGTTAATGAAAGTTAAACTAAAGATGTTTTAAAAAATTAGAATATATAATGACTCTTGCTTGTCTTGTGACTGATATGCTTATGATGTTTTGTCACCTAGATCAATTGTGTGTTTTTTTGATATACATAATGAATTTGTACTCATTATTTATTATTTTAAGATATACAGTATCATAATAAATCTACGAATAATAAATATTTTTGATAATTTATAGCCAGATATTATAAGTTGCTATTGTTGTATCGTGTTGGTGTGTGCACGTATATGGAAACATGTGTATAGCATAAATTAGGTACAGCCGTACAGCTATCAAATTTGAATTTAGTGGTTTAATTTATTGTCACACCCTAATTCCACTAGGGTGTGATGGGCACCCAGCCCCATATCCGGAGCCGAGCGAACCCACAGATCTTTGGGACATACAAATTCTTATTAGACTTTTAAATCAAATAAAAATAAAATACATAATATGCTCTCAAAATATTCTTTTCCGGTGCTTTCCAAATCAAACAGAATCTGTGATCATACAGAATTTAACACATAATACAGAATGACATATCGGCTGATGAAGCCGCTTACACAACTGATATTTTATACTCACGACTCTGTCTGCAAAGTCTCTAACATCAATCCAGAGGAAGCATACATACAAACTCTGACTCAGTGGCACCCCAGGAACAAATGGAGCTTGCCAACTCTGCTAGAACATCCTCTTTAATAACTCCACATCATCTGGGTGTACCTGCGCGGCATGAAACGCAGCCCCCGAAAAAAAAAAAGGGTCAATACGGAATATGTAAAGCATAAGGTGCAATAAACATAATCATAATCTGAACAGAGGATACAGAAAATAAGTATAATAACCGGAGTATCAAAATGCTTACTCATAAAACATAGGTAATGCATGTCAGAACATATGCCATATCCGGCCCCATTATGGGACACGGTGAACAGAATGTGGTCGCCACCCCGTCACTGGCGCCACAACACAGCATACTCCAGAGTAGGGAATAGCTCCGTAACATATCATATCATATCAGAATGTGCACATATCAAACATATCAGATGGTCATATCATATCATATCATATCATATCATATCATATCATATCATATCATATCATCATATATCAGAATGTGTGTATATGGCACAGCATACTCCACAACCCATGTACATGTATACCTGCCCCCTCACATCGAGGCACGACGAACAATGCAGTGGAATACGCGTGATAACATATCCTGGCCCGGGCTCAGTGAAGGAAGTATTGAGGCATCCACGAGTGGAGTAGTGAGAAACTTATGCATCATAAAATATTTACAAGGACTCGACAGAATAATCCGAACGACAAGTCATTTAGGAAAGAAATCAAACGGTAGCCATAATATGTACCTTTCGGATGATACGACGGATTATGTCAAAACAAAACTTCTGAGTTCGCTTGTACATGTCAAAATATATCATAGGTCTTCATAGAGTAGTTAAAACAATTTTTGATAACAATCGGGAAAATAGTCAAAAGTTTCCATTGAATGTCGCTTGAAAATAAGTCTAATAAAGCAATATGGAAAAGGTTGGGGGAACAGTGGGCCCACCTCGGGTCAAGTCGAGGAGGCGTACATAAATTACGAACCTTGGGCTTTATGGTCTCGTTTGCAAAAAGACTCGGGGCATTCCGAATTTATTTGTGAAAGTTATGGACGTTTTATGGCGCAAGACTCTTTTAGAAGTAAAAATGTTCAAACATATTTTTCCAACAAAACATGGGTTCATAATTCAATTACATTGAATATCCAAGGGCCAAACCTAAGCTCGGATTTCTAGGAATAGAGTTTCCCCCGAGACTCGTGTCATAACCTATTATAACTAAGACATGCCAAAGAAAGAAAAGGTAGGGCTTTACATACCTTATTCGCCTTTTACGCTTGTCCAAACTCAAATCCCGTTTTGTGAGGACCCCACAGCTGGGCGCTGACCATGCTGTGAAACCTCGGGCCTCGGCCCCATGAACATGACATGAACATGACATACTCAGGTAGAGTCGATTCCCTCAGGGGAATGTAAAGGTGACTGCAAGGTCGCGGGTTCGATACCAGCCGCTGCAGCGTTTATCGAACTGGCTAAGCACCCTCTCACGCACAATACCTGAGTATGTCATGTTCATGTCATGTTCATGGGGCCGAGGCCCGAGGTTTCACAGCATGGTCAGCGCCCAGCTGTGGGGTCCTCACAAAAAGGCGCCTTTTTTGTGAGGATCCGCAGGTGTTACCCATGCATGCTGCGGGTTGCCCTCCATGACATGCATGTTTGACATACTGGGGCATTGTGTGAAAGGGTGCTTAGGCAGTTCGATTTCACTCTGCAGAGTATCGAACCCGCGACCTTGCAGTCACCTTTACATTCCCCTGAGGGAATCGCCTCTTACCAATTGAGCTGCAAGCTTTGTCACGCCCCGAACCATGGCCTGGACGTAACACGGCACTCGGTGCCTGACTGCATGTGATCGAGCGAACCACATGGCTTGCTGAATCATCATGATATATAACCTAAGCGGAATATAACGTGAATGCATGATGAGCCTTTATAAAACATGGTAAGTCATAATACTTAATAAAATACTTGTTTAAACATGAGTGAGCCAAAATGGCTATACGACTCCAAATGTCTGACATGACATAACTGACTTGTCTAGTCTATGAAACCTCTATCATGAGTCTGACTGAAAAACATACTTACTGGGACAAGGCCCCCAGTATACCTTTAGATGCATAATTAATCGTAAAACAAAAGTTGACTAAACCCCGAATGAGATGGGGCTCACCAAAAAGCTGATACGAATGTTGTCCTACTGAGCAGATGTGTCGTCCTGTATATCAGTACCTGCATCGTGAAATGCAGGCCCCCGGGCAATAAAAGGGGACGTCAGCACATTGAATGTACTGATATGTAAAGCAACCGAAAGAAACAACATGGGACATGGAGTAACATGATGAGAACTGAAACTGAAAACTTGGACATGAACATGAGCATGAGCATGAGTACATATATATATATATATATATAACATGAGTAAAACACGATAAGTAGGGAGAGCATTTTTGTCACACCCCGACTTTTCTAGGGTGTGATGGGCACCCGACCCCATATCTGGAGCCGAGCGAACCCGCTGACTCTTATTACATAGATAAACTCTTGTATCAATTAAGAAATAAATACATAGTAAGCTCTCCAATTTTTTTTTTCCATAAGTAATGACTATTAGCATATGGGGCCCGCGACATGAAACGTAATAACATTTTGACTGGTGAAGTCGTCTACCAAGCTGACACTCTATACTCATGACTCTGTCTGCAAAGTCTCTAACATTGAACAAACACCATAGCTCATATACTCTGACTCGGCAGCACTCCAGAACAAGTGGAGCCCGCCAACTCCGCTGGAACATCTTCTATGATAACTGTGGCTCAGCTGGTGTACCTGCGCGGCATGAACGCAGCCCCCGAAGAAGAGGGGTCAGTACGAGTAATATACTGAGTATGTAAAGCATGAATAGTAACATAATAAGGGAATATACAGTATGAATAATAACGGAATAGACATATGGAGCTTATCCTGGGACAGATGTAACCTGTACATATGAATGCCTTTCTGCGGATGCCATGCATGCTTAGTTTCTTTTTCAGAAAAACGGTGCTTCTTATTTACATATACAGAAAACAGAACATTTCAGAAAACGGTGTCATTCATTTACATTCACCGACGCCGAGTACATCGGCTCTCCCATCCCCCTCCCCAACAGTGTCCCAACATATTATATATAAATATCACAAATACAGACGCCGTACCCGGCTCTCCCATAATCCCGCGTCCGGGCATCCCGCGTCCGGGACGAAATCCAGCTGAATCAGGTGGTGATATAACAGTGGCCCTTTCCCTTTCCCCATATACATATACATATACATATACATATACATTTACATATACATATACATATTCACATTCATATACATATGTCATACAATTGGCATGCATGAGAGCCCAAGGAAAGTCATGAGTCCATCGGAGTGACGTAAGGTCGGTGACCTCCGATTATATTATGGAATACCCGGGATCGCTTTGTCTCACCTTGAAGGAACGAGTATTTTAAGGCGAGACTACCAACGAGGAATAGTACTAGGAGGAAACATAGTATGAAATCATAGGCATCATAGACGTCAATTCATAGACCTTGAAATCCGTAGAATATAGTGTCACAGCTAAGAAATAGAGATAAGAATCAAGAACTAGTTTATCACTTTCGTATTCACATTGAATCCCTTACCTAGGAATCTTGGTCATGGAATCGTTCTAGTCATACTTATCGTAGACATATTCTCTTTTCTAACATCATCATTATCATTATCATCATAGAAGTATTCTCATTGGGATAGGTATAGTACTTATCATTTGATAACAGAATAAGGGTCAAAGGTTTCTTTTGGATTCAACTTCAAAATAGGTTAAGCGGAACAATAAGGACAATTCGGGAACAATGGGCCCACCTCGGGTCAAATGAGGCGGCGTACCAAATTTACGTACATTGCATTTCATGGCGTCAATTGTGAGGGTTTTAAGGTAGTCGGGACCTATTTATGCGAGTTCTAGAGGTTTAGGAAGTTTTTCCCAACATTTTACACAATTTTGATTCAATTCTACTGAGTGAAAAAGGGGAAACTTTAGGCGCGGATTCCGGAGGGTAGGGTTATCCCCGAGGCTCATACCCAACATATTACGTCTAAGACATGCCATAGAAAGAAGGGTGAAGCCTTACATACCTCTTCCGCTCCTTATGCAACTGCAAGTTCACGTTCCAAATTCGCCAAAATCTGTGAATTGGTCATGTTTACCAAAACTTGATTAGAGCCTTTAGAAGTTGATTCTTTAAAGTGACACTTTGTCTGCCGAAATTTCGGCAGCATTTCCCCTATAAATACACCATCCCCGAGAATACGGCTCGGCCCCAAATTAACAACAACAATCCGAGAATGGAACTCGGCCAAAGCAACAACAATATTAGCAATTCCTTCTAGCAACAGTTCAACATTCAATTCTATTCAATTCAATTCAACTCGATTCAATTCAATTCAATTCATATGACTTTCAAAGCATTTTAATCAACATACAACTTCGTCCAACACCTTCCAAACTCATAAACTACATCAACATTCCGCACATTGACAACATTAATCACAATAACACAAGACTATATGAAGGTCACATTCTCCTTCAACAACTTACAAACGATTCCAACTTCATTTTCAATCATTAAATTCTCATTTTACATTATGGAATCCACAACGACACCAAATAGAATATCACATGAACTCGATTCATCATAGCTTACCAAACAACACCATTTTCGGCCATCACACATATGTCCATGAATTTTCCATCTTTTCTATACATTACAACAACAACAACATACTACATGAAATTAATTCAATCTTTCCTCACAACATTACACATACCATACACGGCCACTTACAACATCCATATTTTCATGGATTTTATTCATCTCCACATACCATAACAACCATAGCATTAAATAAAATTAGTTCATCATTCCAATCATAATACACAATATACACGGCCATACACTATATATATATATGTATTTCACGGCCACACAACAAACACACACACTTTCATGAATTCCATCCATTTTCACACATTACAATACTCACAAACCATCCATGACACATAAAAGGGATGAAAACCTTACCTTTCTCTTCAACTTCCCACTTGGTTTAGGGTTGGTATATGACACCAAAAAGCCTTCTACTTGCTTCAACAATCACTCCATGATGTAGAGGACCTTCCATTAGGTAGGAAAAGTGGAAGGAAATAATTTTCCTTGGTCCTTACCTTGCCCCTAAAATTCGGCCACCATGGCCGAATTCCCCCTTTTTTTTTTTTTTGTTTTTTTTTTGTTTTGCTTGTTCTTTCTTTCTCTTCCACTCTCTTCAATTAGAAGATGACCACATAGATATATATATAGCTCTACATGCATGTGAGGGGCACATGCCTTCCCCTCTATTTTCTAGAGTTTTCTTTTCTTTTCCTCTTTCTTTTATTTTCTAGAATTCTCTTCACCTTTCTTGAGAATTAATAAAGAAGACCAATTTCTTCTTATGTACACTTTGGCCCTTCAGGAATTTTCTTGAACTTTGTGAAATTACTATTTTACCCCTAGCCTTCCACAATATTTCCATACCATAATATTCATGAATATTATTTATAACCAACTCGTACGTCGAAATACATTCGGAAAATGGTCATTCCCTTCGCTTTACCGCGACTACCTTGAAATATCCAAACGCATAAAATACGGGATATAACAATTTCATAAACCGACACATGATATCACCACGTGGATACGTGGAGTCTGGTACCTCGCCGGACCAGCAGAGCCCCTATACCTTGCCAGGGTATAAGGTAGTAACGTACCTGATGGATCCATTTAGTGAAAAATTAAGGTATCGTCCTAACTGAGCGGAGCGATCCTTGTCCTATAGCGGCTACATAGTTTCAGGCTATCTGAGCCTTCTCGGTAATTCGTGCAACTCCCAAAACATGAACATAATATAGTTGGCTAAGAAGCCCATGACTTTCGTGAATTAACTTGTACTTGTCTTGAAATCATGATTTCATGAAATAACTTGTAAACATGGTTTCATGAAATATCTTGTAAACATGTTCTTGATTTATGAGTAATACAATAGTTCATAATCATATATTTGTAATTGACTTGAAAACATGCTTGTAACTTGTAAAATAAAATCATACCGTTTCATATGAACATAATGAGAACACACGAGAAAGAATTCATGATTCATGGAGTAAGCTAGGATTCCTAATATCCGTAATGGAAGGTTAGGAATACAATAACGAACATAGATACAAAATTCATGTACATACATACGTAATTACGGGCTACCAATATGTTGGGTTTAATGCCCTAGGATTTGAACTTCATAGATTTTAAGAAACGGATCATGGGGAAGAACGTAGAGATTCCCACATGTGGATAGAAGTTCTACATACCTTAACTTCCTGCTTTTGAGTGTATCACAATGTCCTTCAATCCCTTCAACTTTAATCTATAGCAATACAGGTCATAGGGACTCTATATTAGCAACAATATCCACATTTTGTTCATCTAAGCATTTTATCAAACACTTGGTGGGCATGAAGCTCCACAACCTTCATTAATGGTGTTTTCTTCCCCCAATCCCCATTCTATTACTTCTAGCTGATTTTACAATCTCAATTAGATGTAATTGACATCATTCTTCATCACCCATATAGATACAACAATTCCAAGTCAACAATCCAAAAACCCTAGCATAGTTCATATAATTCTCTTTGTCAAACCCATTTACTATTCTCCCAAGAACTTATCAACACTTTAATCATCATGAAACATCATAAAACTTACCTTAGTTATTGTAAGAATAAGCCTTGAGTTGAAATGCTTCACTTGAACAAAACCCTAGTTCCACCTTCTAGGGAATTTCTTGACTTGAATGGATTTGATGTGTTTCTCACACTTAGTTTTGTGGATTGATGAAGTGGATCTTTTGTTTCACTTGGATTCTTGCATATGAAGTGTTTGGGTGGCTCTAGAGAACCCTTGAGTCGTGTAGGAGAAATGGGAATGAAAAAAATGGGTTTGGGTCTCTTATTAACATCTTAAAATCTGACCCATCGGGCAATTCTACGCCCATTTTTACGGACCGTCAAACTGTTTGACGGACCGTCAAAATGGTCCGTAAAACTACACAGCAAAAATTGAGTTTCTGTTACCATTTTACGCTGGCTTGAGTCAATTTGACGGACCGTATAATTGTTTTACGGACCGTCAAAATGAACCGTAAAACTGACCAACAAAATATGATTCTCTGTGACCATTTTACGGACCGTCAAAATGTTATACGGACCGTCAAAATGTTATAAGGACCGTCAAAATGAACCGTAAAACTGACCAACAAAATATGATCCTCTGAGACCATTTGACGGACCGTATAAATGTTTTACAGACCGTCAAAATGTTATACGGACCGTCAAATGGTCCGTCAAAATTCTTCTGCTCGGACGGTCTGTCGTATAATGGGCATAACTCTTTGCACAGATGTCCGTTTGAGGCCCATAATATACCGTTGGAAAACTATTTTAAGGGGTTACAACTTTCATCAAGGAAGTTTTCCCAAAATACAAATTAATAGAGGGGTTATGGTCGTTGGAAGTAAGACCTTCCATAAACTCACTTGCAAACATACCCCGTAGAGTGGCTTCCAACTTTTCTTTGCCCAAAGACATTTATTATGACTTAATTGGTTTTCAAAACACTTCCTATAACCCTCATATTGGTTCCATTATATTATCATCTTATGATTCAAACTTCGTCCGAAGTTACGAGGTGTTACACGTTTCCTCCAAAATCTATAATTGGTCACAATTGCCAAATATTAATTATAAGCCTTTAGGAGTTGAATCTTAAATCCACACTTGTTTACAGAAATTTGGGCAGCATCTCCCCTGTAAATACAACGTCCCCGAGAATCTAGCTCGGCCAATTTAACAACAACAAACCCGAGAATGAAACTCGGCCACATTATCAACAACAATACCAACAATTATGCCAACAATATCAACAGTCAATTCAAGACACATTCCAACGTCAATAACCTTCGTCATACAATTCGATGACATTCATTTATATTCAATTTAATTCACATAATATTCAAAACGATTCAACCAACGTACTACTTCATCCGACACCTTCCGAATTTAACAAAACAATAACAACTTAATTCCTTCTTTCAAATTTAATCACCACAACCCACATGTTACAATACCATTCATACAAATGCAAGAAACTATGTTATCAATGTACTAACTTCCACAATAGCTCACAAACGATTTCAACTCCAAAATATTCCATAGAACAACCCACATATTATTCTCCAAATTTTCCAACCAACCAATTTGTGATATAACTATTTAATAATTTTTATTTCCGTAAAGAAGTCGAAATTAATACTAACAACATCAATAACAACATCCTCCACATTCTACAAGTTAACTGCATTTATTTTCATCCAAATCTCTCTTCAAATCTCATTCCATAATTCACAATGCCAACAGACGAATTTATATCGCTATTTTCCCGTTCTAATCTGTTAAAACTTTAAATAAACTTGTTAGCAATGAAAAGGAACCTTATCCATACCTTAAGAATTCATCCACCACGTTATCACCCTCCTCCTTGGTTGATTTTTAGCTCAAATTGAAGATAACGCAGCGTACAACACTTTTTCCCTTCATGGGCTTCGGGATTCGGGGCTCGGATTTTGATCAAAATTGGTTTTTCTTCTCCAAGGCTTTTTTTTTTCTCTATCTCTCCAGAATTTTCTGGTTGTTCCAGGTCTTAAAATGAGGAGGGAAGGGCTGAAATATCACTTAAATAACATGGGTCATGGGCCTAACCCGGTTGGGCCCGAGTTGGGCCTAGCCCACTGACCTTTCGACCTTAAAACGTCCATATCTCCTTGTACCGACGTCTCCTGGGAACCCACCACCTATGGTTGGAAATATAATTCAATTATCTACAACTTCTATTTTTTGGTATTTTTCCAAATTCCAAACTTATAATACCGTTTTTGCCCCTCGAAGTCAGGTCACCTGAAAACGTTTTCTTAAAAATATTCGTTCGGAAGACTTCCACTTTGATTTGGCCCAAGGGTCATTCGTGAGTTGTGTTTAACTTTACATATATGATTCATATAACTTGTCACATGTTCCAAAAAAAATCTTGACGTGTGGGCCCCACCTCAGCTTACAAATAATCCGACGTTCAAAAATACGGGATACAACACTATCAACGTGAGTTTAAATTATGTAGCAACAACATGATTGTCAATTTTTTTGAGAAAATACGTGTCACGCTCATGCTCTGAAAATGCGGGATATAACATTTATCACACGTGATATCTATGAGTAGATTTGTTTGTGCGAAATTAATATTTAGATTAGAGATTAGTGTTATGTGGTTAGGATAAAGCAGGAGAATGTTAGATTTTCTTTTATTACTTGTAGTCAGCCTTAATCTTGACTATTCGTTCGATTATGAGCGTAGTACATTATTTTAAAATCTTAGTATTTTTTAGTCCTCCCCAATCGATTAGGATTAATTGTTACATATATTCTATTTATTTTTCAGTATAATAAAGTTATTTAGAACAATGCGAGGTGCGAATTTTAACACAAATTTCTTCATCTCCCTCAATAATTATGTCTTCATAATGTATTTTTTTGTAATATTTCTCAAAAAGACTATCATGTTTCATATTTTAAATTAGAAGATTAGTAGATAGTTAAGCGTTAACTAGATCTTCTTATATGTATTGTTATATAATGAGTAGGGGGGTTTAGCACCTGAAAGTTATAGTTCTGGTTGGTAATGTAAACTATGCATAATTTAAGTAAGGAACTAATACAAACGTGAGAATTTTATGGCGAAGGGATTAGACTTTTCATTGGATGTGTCCCTGTCAAATTGTTGATGACAGATCATGCAGACGTACTACTTGCAATCAAACCTTCTCTCCTATACCTTAGGTCAACTAACACAAAAAAGATATAGGTCAACTAACACAAAAAAAAAAAAATATAGTTCACTCAAAGATTGTCTTTGGATTGGGTTTCGAACTCCGTATGAGGAAGGAGCGTTGTGGGGGTAGCACGTGAAAGTTATAATTCAACACATGAAAGTTATAATTCAGAGGATAACTTAAACTAGATATAGTTTAAATATGAAATTAATAAAAACATACTAATAACTTACGGGATTTTGATCCCTTATCTCTTTATTATACTATCTCTCCTCTTCCTCTTAATTGTGCCTCCAAAATGTGAATAAGTTCGTCGTTATTGAAGAAAATAAAGAAATTATCTCTTTTGGTGGGCAGTTGAAACTCGAAAATTTAAGCCATTTGATATTTGTCTTCTTGGTCGCAGACAATTACTTTTCGTTTGTCAATTTAATAGTAACCACCAGTTCCTCACCAGTTTAAACAATTCAGTAGTTGTCTTCAACTACTATATTATATATGAAATTTTAAGCTGTACTTGTGTCTGCGTTGTGTTTCTTAGACTAATCTCCCACGTTTAAATTTAGAAAGATATAATCACATACACAACGGAAAAGAATAGTAACGTTTCCTCCTATTTCTTTATAATTTTTTAAATTTAAAACAAATATCAGTAGCATATACTAAAAAGCAAGGTTGTTGTTTAGCTGGGTAATCGAAATAATTAGGATAATAAATAAATATTAATCTCTGTCTATCTTAAAAAGGTTTTTTTTTGTTAAATATATATATATATATATATATATATATATATATATATATATTTTAAACCCTCCTCCCAGGAACTCCCTCCTTTACTCCCTTGATGACTCGAACTCACAACCTTCGGGTTGAAAGTGGAGGACGCTTACCATCTTAAAAAGACTTATAAGCTAGTTGAACAACTTATAAGCTTAGCCAAAGACCCTCATAATCTTTTAACCGGTGAAAATTCCTAAATGAACAATATATTCGTTCTTCACTATTCATTATTAGTATACAAAACTTAAACTTTTATTTATAGGTCGGCACAAAAGAAAATAAGGTTTGGTATATATGTGGCCGTAATTGCTTGACGTTCTAAAAATTATTTTATAATACTCTAATTAACCAAAATGGCATATATTTTAATGAAAAAAACAATATTCTGCAAATAATTTTACAATAATCTAAGCAGGCGTTTGGACATGCGATTTCATGTCATGAGATGAAATCAGCGTTTGGACATGCAATTTCATCTCATGAGATGAAATTCAAAAAGACATGATTTGGGATTTCAAAACTTTTAAATGTAAAACTTGACCCATAAGTTTATATTTTGTAAAAAAAGACTCATAAGTTAGTAGATATTTTTAACAATTATTCCCACCAACCATTTACCAATCTCATTAACTTCTATCAACCTTTATTTTGTGGGAGGATTATATTAAAGATTACATTATTATTCAAGTTAAATTTTCCTTTTTATTGAACTAAAGTTTGATCAATTAATTTTGTTATGAACTATACTTGCTCATTTGGTAAGATTCTATAAGAATTGGAAAAATTTAGATATATAGTTTTCACAACTTGTGTGTTTTTTATGTCTATAAGAAAAAAATACAACTTAAGAAATCCAAATTGCATGTTTAAACATAATTTCATCGCATGACTTCAAATCATGTCCAAACGGCTCTTAAATAAAATGACATATGTCTTAATGAAAAAATAAATATATCAACAGAAGTTTAATATTATCGTAGTGAATCGAAAAAGCAAATGTAGACAGCACATTGACAGTTACGTAATTGAATGGGCCATGCAGAGGAATCAACATCCTTCTTTATGATTCCTGCAGGAAAGACCACGATTGAATAGCCTAACAACATATAGAAGTGCTCTCATAAGACTTGTCAATATTAACTGGGCTTATATTTTTTTATGTAAATAGGAACCCCCACAAGAAAAAATTTGATTTAATTGTCGTGTTCATAAAACAGGGAGCCTACAATAAAGGTTGAAATAATGAAGAGCTAAACAAATATCTACGAACTGTTTATCCAATCGCCTACATATATCGCTGAACCAACTGACATCTACTTGAATAATCACCTTATTCATTTCTATTTTTCTTTCAATACATTCCCTGCAAAACCTCTTCCTCAAAGCACAATAATAGTCATTTTCCATCCTGTTAAATTATGTGTTTAAATTTAAATATCTTAATTATCAAACAATTGTAACTTTTAAAAAGTTATTTTAAATTTTATATTTAACTTTTTATAAGAGATAGATCTTTATTTTTGTATATAAAAGATATGAAAATAACATATAATTTTTTTTTTACAGATTCAACTTTTTCTATTCAAATTGTAAAGGGTCCAATTAACCCGTTTCCACCCCTTTTTACACCAACTGTTGTTTGATTCATATCATCAGAAGCAAGAAATCAGATATCCTTGACACGTATTTTTCGTCGGAGTTTAAACCTCAACCTCTTGATCCAAAAATTTGACTTATTTTGCAAAAAAAATTATATATTAAACTTGAAAAGGGTTAGGACTTCTCTCTAAGTAAAGAAAGCAATATGTTTTTACTGTAGTCATCCACATGCAACATCAATCTAACTACTATTTTTAGTACAATTTTAAAAGCACATTTATGGTGTAAAAGATTTTGGGACCTAACTAATATGGGTAGGCGAAGAAAAATGAGACCAATTATTAGATCCTTATCCTGCTGGATGGGTCTGCGGTCAGTTTTCGAATTAAAATCTCATAAACCTTGAATTCAATGACCGCTCGTTATCTCAACTGTTTATTTAAGTTTTCTTCTCCGTGATCAACATTTGGTGGAATCATAATTTAAAGTTTATGAAGTTGAAATTATAATTTATTTAAGTAGTTGAATTTTAAATTAGTAATTTATATATATTTAATGGATTTTAAGATAACTATATAGTTTGGTCCAAAATTACTGGATTCAACTAAACCAATAGCTTATATTTTAGTTGTTGAGTTCCCCTCATCTGTGAGTGGCACAAAAATTTGTCTTCTTATATTGTCGTGGACGTTTCTCACCTCTTGAGCTAGCTTTTGAAATTGAGTTAGATGTAATGTCTATTTATTTTTAATCACAACATCAAAGCCAAACCCACCTAATTTCTTATTTCACGGATGTTGGGTCTCATAGTATCTTGTCCACCCTCCAATTAGTAGGCTTGCGCGTGCATGGGAGTTTCCCAGACAGGATGCGAGACGATTTCTTTATATGATTTTATATGATTTTGAACAGTCCTCACATCTTGAGATAGTTTGTCGAATTGAGCTAAGTCCAAGATCAAATCCTTTATCACTAGCTCCACTCTTGGCAACATCTATATGTTAAAACCACCGCCAAAGAATTTAATGACATCAACGAGATCTCTTCATCT
The DNA here is from genome assembly GCF_019175385.1 of Lycium barbarum. NCBI lineage: Eukaryota > Viridiplantae > Streptophyta > Magnoliopsida > Solanales > Solanaceae > Lycium > Lycium barbarum. The sequence goes on from NC_083344.1 coordinate 120,339,900, forward strand.
TTAATCAAAATCCGAAATTGAATCATAAATGAATAGCTTTTGACAGAAAAAGCTTCCCTTTTTAATAGATTTTACGCAGCAAAACATAGATTAATCGTACCTATAGAATTAGTATATCTAATATTATTGAAAATAAAATACTAGGCCACCAGCAGTGCATGGAGTTAACTTAAATACGAATTCCCCCAAAAAGGTATCATGACAACACTGACAGGTGGGCGGACCAGCAAAAGCACATAGATAACCACGTATAGTCTGCATTAATGGGAAGGAACCCCTCCGCTCTTTTATAAGTAGCTCTGAATAGTGAATGATCAAGAACTACATACAATTCCCCTCTCCTAAAACTCCAAAAACTCTCTAGAAAATTCTCTTATCTTACCACACTTGTTCCCTAGTTTGTTTTTCATACTTGTTGTTTTAATGGAAGTGAAAACTCAAGCTATGTCTAATTTTGATTTCAACTCTCAGCTTCCATATTCCTCGTATGTTGAGCATTCAGACACGTCTGTTTCAAATGCTGCAATGAAAGTGCAGAAGGTTTATAGGAGTTACCGTACCCGGCGCATGTTAGCTGACTCTGCTGTGGTTGCTGAAGTGCTCTGGTATTTGCTCAATAACTATTAACCTATAAACAAACTTATTAAAAAAAAAATTGTATATTATTCTATTCTGTCTTATACTTTCGTCTACAATTTTTAATTTTATATATGTACTCCTCCTTTCCAATTTATGTGGCATCTTTCGGATTTCGAGAGTCTTTTGACTAGTGAAATTTTTATATATGTTTTAAATATTTTGAGTTGCTAAGCATTCTGACTTGTAGTACTTTTAAAGATTCAACGTCCGAATTCACGGTCAAATTTAGAGAAATTTAACTTTTACAATTCAAAATATGTCACATAAATTAGGAAAGAGGGAGTAATAGATTAGTTTGAGATGAGGAACATATAATCAATCTCAATTTGCTTAGCATTGAGGCGTAATAATTTGTTGTCGTGCATATTATTATACTCTTACATTGAAAGGGAGGATAATTGTTAGGGAAACTTATCAATATGTAGAGTTCCACCAAACTTGTTTACCAACATGACAAAAGTATACAAAATGCATACACTGATTATGTACATTATATGTTGAGTATGTGTATAATATATGTATATTATATATATAAATATACAAAACCTATACATTTGGTCATATTTTATAAACCAGATCACCTGAAGGCATTGGGCTGTAATTTTTCCCATAATTAATTGCTTTAATAGCACTCTAAAGGGAGTAATCATGTATATTGTGTTGTTTACTGTGTTATTCTGTGATAACCTGATGAGGCTTGCATTTGTGTCGTCTGTTATTATACTCTGTCAGCAGTGAAAGTGAGGATCATAATTATTTCAATAGCACACTAAAAAGGAGTAATCATGTATATTTTTGTTCTTTATTGAGTTATTCTTTGATGAATTAAAGGTGGCAAGCCATAGATTATGCTCGGTTGAATCACAGTACAGTTTCTTTCTTCAACTTCATGAAACCAGAAACGGTGTCTTCCCGCTGGAATCGCATAAGCTTAAATGCTTCCAAGGTATAACTTCAAAAGTTCATTTCAAAAATATACAACCCAACATAAAATATTACGCCACGTAGCCCAATATATAATATTATACAACATTATACCTGGGGGAAAGTATTATACATAATGAACCTTGTATAAAAGTGTATAATAGTATATAAAAGGTGTTTATACAAAATTACAGGCTAAACCGGATAACAAACTCATAATATGGGCTACGTGGCTTAAATATTTTCTTAGTAGACATAGAAGTAATTTTCATTCAAATGTAATTCTGTATTGTTCAGGTTGGTAAAGGTCTGTCCAAAGATGCCAAAGCTCAGAAATTGGCATTTCAACACTGGATTGAGGCGGTCAGTCACTGTGTCTTTCTCCTCTGGCTTTCTGTTTTCCTGCTCTTTTAAAAAAATTCCCATTTAATTTGTTAATTTTTGTAAGTTTTATTTGTTGACCTCTGTATGTTGCATTATAGATTGATCCACGCCATCGTTATGGGCATAACTTGCATATTTATTATGAAGAATGGTGTAAAACTGACTCTGGTCAGCCCTTCTTCTTCTGGTAAGAATTTTGACATTGTTTGCTCTCAGAAATTGCTTGAAAAATAATTCATTTGTTTAAGAATTTTCCTACTTTTTCAACCAAATACTGTTAGAGAAAAGCTTTTCAGTTTTTGCAAAAAAACTACACCTTTGGAGTAGTTTTCCAACTTTTTCTTGTAGAAAGTGAACAGACTTCTCTTAATTGTGTTTGGTCTGATTTTTTTTTTCTTTTTCTGAAGTGTTACGAAAATGGGACCTTGGGCCTAGTTTATACCCAAAACTTAGCTCAAGGGATGAGAAATGTCTAATACCATATAAGGAGACACAAACATATGGTTTTCTTTATTCTGGTACAGTTGACCTATATTTGTATGAATCTAGACACACATATTCACTTGATATTCTAACACGAATTATTTTTAGTTTTTGCATTTGAAACAAACCCCACAATCAGAGCTGTTTTTTTAATTTCCATTTGTGACGATAGGATAAAATCAGTATTAGTGCAAATTTTTTCCAAGATTATCTAATGTTTCTAACCCAAGAGGAAATACATGTGCTTTTGGTAAAGTTTTGAAGTTTTGAAGGAATTCTTTTACTATATCTTGGTGAACTTTTACCTCAATATCAAGTCCAAGAACATTCTGCATCATTGGCTTCTCTTTTTACTGGGCAGTTTCATTACCATATGGATGAGACAACATGTGTTTTTCTGTGAAGCTGCTTATAAGATGTGAATCCTAATGAGTGTTCTGTAAGGTTACTTAGAAGTTTCTAAAAAAACTGCAGGTTAGACCTTGGAGATGGCAAAAAGGTTGATGTCGAAGACTGTCCAAGATCTAAGCTTCAGAAGCTAAGTATCAAGTACCTTGGACCTGTATGTGTTGAATTTTTTGTTACTTACACTGCATATCATTAATCTCGACGCCAATCATTAATTATAACAGATAACTGGCTTAAGTATTTATGCGGACGTTGTTGCTCTTTAGCCTTTATGATAGATCTGATTAGCAGCATTTCACACTATCGGATATAAATATAGCTTTTTTGCATGTTCAAATTGCCCATTTTTGTCCCTTAAGTGAACCTGTTAACTTCTGCATAAAATCCTTTAGTCACGCTGCCTGATATTAGCATGCAGTTCCTGATTGTTTCCTCCTCATCTTTCTTTAATCAGCAAGAGAGAGAACATTATGAATATATTGTTGCTGATGGGAAAATTGTGCACGAAAAAACTGGAAATCTTCTTGATACAACTAAAGGATTGCCAGGGGCAAAGTGGATTTTTGTGATGAGCACGTCAAGAAGACTCTATGCTGGTGAAGTGAGTGGTAAAAAAGTTACTCTGTAAATGCTTTTGATGATTGTCCTTGTTACTCGTAGTAAGGTTTGTTTCCGTAATGTTTTACAGAAAAAGAAAGGAATGTTTCATCATTCCAGTTTTCTTGCTGGTGGGGCTACTTTAGCTGCTGGAAGACTAGTGGTAGAGGATGGAAGAGTTAAGGTAAATCAGTTTCTGTATCCCAGTAATATTTATCATCTAAATTATGCTCTCTTAACGGTTTGTGGTAGTAGTTTAAAGGCATATCCTTTAGATCATGCTGGTTAGGTAGTTTCCGTTCCCTTTAGTCATACTTGATATCTTCCGACTTTAATCTAAGCTGGTGCTGCCTGATGCTGGACGCAACTTTCTCAAATTAGAAAATACTTGTATATGGCAGTGACAATGTCCAGTTATTAAAGTCTGATGTTTGTAAAATCATCCTAATTGGCCAATTTTTTTTCATCTCATAAAGCCATACTATCTAAATTAATACCATCTTTTATGTAATTTCATTTCATTTCATCATACACCCTGCCTAATATAGGTGAAACTCTAGAAGAAGAAAATTGTTTTTACTTTTTGTCTTCCCTATTACATATTATGTATTCAGCTGCTTAATTTGCAAGTGGAAAATTGTTTTTGCCATTTTGTCTTCCTTGTTACACATGTATTCAACTGCTTAATTTGCAAATAGAAGGTGTGAAAGGAGGAGGGTATGCTATCTGAATTCTTTGCATGCAACTAGAAAGCTGAATCTAACTTGCCGTTTACAATCATTTGCTTGGAACTTTGCTGTATTATTGACATTTTATTCCTTTCAGTCTATTTCAGCATATAGTGGACATTATCGCCCGACTGAAGATAGGCTTGACAGCTTTTTATCATTTCTTAATGAAAATGGGGTCAACCTGGATAAAGTTGAGGTTAGTGATATTTTTTGTACCTAGTGTTGCTCCTTTTAGTGCCGAATGTTCCATACTCTGAACAACATTTTTTGGTAATTAAGAAGTTAACACTAGGAAAGGCACCAAGGCAATGTCAAAGATATAGGAAAGAATTATATTCAAGAGAAATGCAAGCCCTTCAGGCCATCAAAGTTAGGCTTTAAATTACTGGAATTGTTCTCCTTAGCCCAATAACAAATATTAAGGGAAAAAATTAATTATTGCTATTAAGGATAGGATTCAACTCACTCTTGCTCTAAGTATTACTCTACATAAGTGCTTCGATACTATTTTACTTGCTATTCTCATGATCGAAAAGATGTGATGCACTTAAATCTCAACTAGTCTTGCTGTGCTTACCTTACTGTCTACTCTGCATATGATTTTACTTGCCTTTTCTCATGATGACTTGTCCACTTTTAAACTAATGCAATCGTCGTCTTTTCCGATCTATCATCAGATAAGAAAAGCAAATGAAGACTATGAAAGCTATGAAGATGGAAAGTCTATTGGAAGTGGCTCTGCATCTGAATTCTCAGTTCTATCGAATTCTCCTTCTCAAACTAATCTTCGAAAGGAAAAGGAAAAAGGTGTTCCATCGGAATCAGCCCCAAATCTGGTAGCTCAAACGAGTAGTTATAACCGATCGCTCTCAGGCGGTTTTCAGATCCCAATGACAGAGGTGCCAAAGACTGCAATACTGCGAAGGATTCATTCAGAGAAGTCCACGAAGTCGTATCAACTTGGTCATCAACTTTCCCAGGCGTGGTCAACAGGTGCTGGACCAAGAATTGGCTGTGTTGCTGACTTCCCTGCTGAGCTAAGATGGCAGGCCTTGGAACTGACTAACCTCTCACCTAGACCTTGTTCCGTATGATCAACTCCTATGCTGGTTCACAATCCTTGTTAACTTGCAGCTTATCGCTCTCCACTTCTTGGCGATGTCAACATAACTCTTCTGTAGCGAGTGTAAAAGCCTTGTTCTTCTTGGCTAAGCTTATAAGTTGGTTTCTCCCGTTTATAAGTACTTTTTGACTTATCTACACCTCTAATAAGTATCGAATGTGCTTATAAGTTTTAAGTGTTTATAAACCAAAATCAGCTAAAAATCATGAGTTGGTCACCCATAACTTGTGATTTTCAACTTATAAACACTTTTGATTTGACCAACCTTTGACTATTTTACCCCAGAAAGAAAAATACATTATCACCTTTATTGATGACTTCCTCAGTATGGTTATGTCTATTTGTTGCATGAAAAATCTCAAGCAGTAAATGTCTTAAGGGTACTTATTAACGAGGTTGAAAGGCTAGTTCAGAAAGGTACAAATAGTCATGTCAGATAGAGGTGGTGAGTATTATGAAAGAGAAGATGAAACTGGACAAGACTCGTCCATTTTCTAAATGAATTTAAGGCTGATGACTTCAAGATAATGATAAGCATGGAAGATTGGTGGCTGGTCAGTGTAAGTTTGAAAACAACACTTATTTTTGTTGAAAAAGTCTTATTTTGGTTGTATTAGTTGCAACAAGTTATATATTTGTTGCAATAAGTATTTTCCTTGTTGCAACAACTCACTTAGTTGTTGGAGATTGCTTACAACAGTTAGGTGAAATAGAGTCAAACTAAAGCAATCTCCAACAACTAAGTGAGTTGTTGCAACAAGAAAAATACTTCTACTTGTTGCAACAAGTGAATACTTGTTGCAACAACTCACTTAATTGTTGGAGATTGCTTACAGCAGTTGGGTGAAATAGAGCCAAACTAAAGCAATCTCCAAAAACTAAGTGAGTTGTTGCAACAACTCACTTAGTTATTCAGGCGACTGGCCTTTCTCATACTTTTAATGCAGTATGTAGATGCTCATAATGCGCGTGAGGCAAAGCACTTTCACTGAGCACTATGCTTCCACATATATAATTTTGGATCTCAACTTCTACAATATCATGGTCAAGCGGTACACAGAGTTGTCGAATGAAAGCACACAGCCGGAAGCTATTCCATTCAAGCAAATGCTTGATGATTTTATATGGGATGATGATGTTATTGCTTATTGTAGAGGTACTATACCAGCCAGAGGTTATCGCCAGTGGGTTGGTGCCAAAAGGGTGCTTACTATCTTGTCACCCTCGAATTCATAATTGAGGAGGGGGTGATAAATGTTTATGACTGCAATCTCCCACAAATCCAAGATGATGAGTTCTTCATGCACATCCAGCTAGTCATTGAATTATGGCCGAAACTACTGAAGCAGAGTGGCATGTTTGAACACTTGCCTGAAAATCTGCTTAACGAAGCTTGGGAATTTGTGCGGAAGGAGAATCTCCCCTGCAATGAAAATACAATGACATGCAGATCATATTCACTTGCTTTTATTGAGCACTTTTTTATCGGCACTAACATGATGAAGCCCGAAACTCTATTGTGCGACAACTCAGTGGCGAGGATGCAGTCGCGATGGGAAGTGGGTGTGATAGATAAATTTTTGGAGCCTTTAGTTGGCTGTTTAACAAATTACTACTTGAATGATTTTTTTTGTCCTTTATATTATTTATGAATGCTGTTGCAACAGATGCAACAGATCATACAATTGTTGAAAAAGTTGCAAAAAATTACTAATATGTTTTAACAAGTTACTAATCCGTTCCAACAAGTAACTAATCTGTTTAAACAATTTTCCTAAAGAATTGTAATAGATCATACAGTTGTTGAAAAAGTTACAACAAATTACTAATTTGTTTCAACAAGTTACTAATCCGTTCCAACAAGTAACTAATCTGTTTAAACAAGATGCCTAAATGATTGCAACAGATCATACAGTTGCTGAAGAAGTTGCAACAAATTACTAATCTATTTTAACAAGTTGCTAATCTGTTCTAACAAGTAACTAATCAAATTTGAGTCACTCCACTTATTGGAAAAAACCCAACATATAACCTAGTTGCTGCAACAGATTTGATACTGCTTAAAAACTCTGATTTTTTGTAATATGTTGTTACACCTCGGAAAAAAATTCTGCGTCATGTGCGTTGTGAGTAAACTAACGCAAGATCGAAGAGGTCATGGAACCGTTATAAGGTTAATGAATACTCTTACCAAATGTTAAGAAAGCGTCTAAAGGTTTCGGAATCAAGCAAATCGAAGAAAATAAGTTTGTGAAAAATTTGGAAAAAAGTTGACAGAATTTTGGGTCAGCTTTGGAGGGGCATATCTCCTAGTATATTGGGGTTTTTAAGGTGTTTCAAAAGCCTAAAATGAAGTTTGTCGAGTCTAGTTTCCAATGCAACAAATCTCTTGTCGATACGACATCGGAGTAGAGAATTATGGACGTTACAAGTCAGGATGACAGAGCAAGAACGCGTGCTACAGTACCCGCTACAGTAACCGACATGCTACAGTAGTCTGTGTGAACAGTAAAAATCAAAAAATTTAAAAACAAAAAATTAATTTTTCTCTCTCATTTTCTACCACCTTCTCTCATATTCTACCCTCTTCTCTCCCTAAAATTCTCTCTACACTTCTCCAAAACTCTTTCTACCAAATCCATGGAAGGTAATTGTTCTTGTTTCTCTTCAAGGTGGTGATGAACTTGGTCTTCGAAAGGGGTGAATAAAGTGAAGTTCTTCTACTATAAGGTATGTTCTTCATATTATTTACATGATTGAGATGATGTAAAGGTTTAACAATTCTTGGAGAGGAAAGAATCATAGGAGAAAAATCATAAAGTGTTCGAATAAGTTGATGGGCATGAGGTGAGTTTGAAAGGAGATTTTGGACTAATTTGAGATTAAATTAAATATAATTCCTTGATTATGGTATTGTGGATATGGTTATGGTTAGTTGAGAAATTTGAAAAATGTCGGGTGGGATGTTTTATGGAACCTATGGGTGTTGATAATATTGTGGTTGATGTTGGTATTGTTATTCTTGTTGTTGGTTGCTGGATTATAATTTTGAGCTAGGCATATAAATAGGGGAGATGCTGCCGAAATTTCAACAGATTCTAGAAAGAGTTAGTTTGAGGGCTTAAAACAGGCCTATGAAGATAGTCTAACAATAGTATAAATTTTCTTGAATATAGATTTACGAGCCTGGGAGGCTGATACGCTCAAATTACACCTCTTAATGGTATAACGCGGACGTTATCAAATATAGTAACCCAACAAGGTTGGGTTCGAATCCCACATAGAACAATATGTAGGCGATTTAAGCAGATTAGGAATTATCACTAACAATAGCTATGCCCGAACGCATCAATGGTGGTTTTTTTTTATAAGGTTTTGATAAAATATGGAAATATAAATTCTAATCTAGAAAGCAAGTAAATTGATCAATGGCAACAAGAATGGAATAAAGGAAACTACTTCTCAAGTAACGATCCAATCTATTTCACGAATTATAAATAATAACAAGTTTATGTTATTTAGCCTCGGATAATGACTCTAAATTAACTTCTTCCGAAGATTAACTAGACTACCCAATTGAAGATCCCTCAAGCAATTAGGAGCATTAAGAACACCCGAATATGGCTACAAGTGGTATTGCCTATTCCTAGGTCAACTTCCATTAGATGAGGGTTAACGCCCCAAATTTATGTTAATTATTCTATCCCAACTCCGTTCTTCCTCTTCCGAGTTTCAAACAAAGTAAATGGGCGAGTTCAAAGGTTAGCTAATCCATTGAAAACATTCAAGAACAAGAATAATTAAAATAACAAGAACTTACTTGATTAAGAATAATGCAAATGAATAAATAAGCATAACAAGAGTGTCAATCTTAATTGTCACCAAGAGATTTCCATCAACAAGGATTAAATAGAAGAAAGAACATTTTTGTAGGAACCCTAGCCTCCAACTTGTGAAAACTGCCAAAGATATGTTTAGAAAACCCTAGTTGGCTTTTTATAGGAACTGGAATAGCAAAAATCGTAAAAATCCGAGTTATGTTCGGTCTGGCCCGAAATTCCTTCAACGCGATCGCGCCATATGTCTGCGCGATCGCGTGGATGACGTCAGCTCCACTCTCCTTACTTCAGCGCGAACGCGTGAGAAGATAGCGCGAACGCGTATAGTTCCAAGCGCGTGTGGGCGCGAACGCGTGTGTTCACTGCGCGATCGCGCAGAACAATTTATTCCCAAAATTTCCAGAATCTCGATTTACTTCCAGTGATCAACTTTTTCTACTCTTTTTCGCTTGTTTTCCTCAATTAGGCTCTAGGGACCTCGTATTACCTGAAACATGACAAAAATTACGTAAAATCACATAGACTCGCTTAAAAACAAGTAAAACTTATAGCCGAAAAGCATCGATTGTGGCGTAAAATCACGCCACATCAACACCCCCAACTTAAAGTATTTGCTTGTCCTCAAGCAAGCCATACAAAACAACGACTCAATCTAACACCTAGATATCATAGAATAACAATGTCTACATTGGTTTTGACTTTGAACTACCGGCATGCATGTTTTCCTTTAAACGACCACCCCAACTTTCTACTTTAAAGCAATATGCACAACTCAAGAACACTACGACTAACAATGAAGCTTCAATGAATGACATTACATTATCGAACATATTATGGTGCACACAAACGCTACTTTAGGCGGTCACTTTATTTTGTTCAATTCTCATCCTTATGCCCTCACATAGACCAAAGAATGTCCCAACACACATATATATGACAAGAATGGGACGAATATGAAGGAGAAGAGAAAAACACTCAACACTCACAAAGAATTCATATCTACACATGCAAATACCATAGACTTGCCCTTATTTTCTATGTTTTCATCCTAGGCTCGTTCGGTTGTGATCACATTAGGACTTGTTTCGGCTTGTAATGTAGGTTTAGGGACGGGTCAGATATTTTTTGGATATTAGTGACTCACCCTCCTTGAACACTACAACATCTTGTCACCTTAATTCGCCTCTTTTCTTTCCACCCCTTTATTTTCTTTCAGTTTTCGACCTCGATGTGGTTTTACTCCTAACCAACTTACAAATCTTTTTGTGTTACAATTTTCTGATTAATTATATATATATATATATATATATATATATATATATATATATATATATATATATATATATATATACGTAACTACCACATCGAATCTCCACTAGCAAACTCCACCACCCCCAACTTATGTTTTTAACATGTACTCCACATTTAATTCACCCCCAACTTAGGCATTTTGCCTCATCTAACTAGTAGCATCAAGGAGGGAACGGGTGCGAAGATGGATTAATTGCACAAAGGGTAAGGTTTCATAATTGGCTAGCCAAGGAAAAGGTCAAAAGGCTCAAAAAAAAAAAAAAAGGGAAACTAGGGGTATTTAAAACTTTTGGTAAGGCTTATTTAGGCTAAGTGACTATTTCAACAAAGAAAGCCTAAGATCATCTCACAACCAAACTAACTTTCAGATTTCATACAAGACCAACCGGGCAAGTTCTAGATTATACATGCATAAATAGAATCAAACTAACAGCTCACACACACATTGGCATAAAGACGATTATTTTTACACTTGTGACCTCCTAAGTAGTCATTTATCACACACAATACCCCAATAATAATAATGTCATATAAAGAATCAATCATGTTAATCAATCCTGTTCTAAGTATGCATTTTTCAATTTTTCGAGGGGTCCAAAATTTCCAACAAACCACAATACATGCCATTAGTTACAAAGTAGTACCAAATAAGCCAAAATTACTCTACTCAACCTAAGCAACATCCTAAACATGCCAGTTTCAACAAAATAAAACCCCCCTCAGGAAAAGAACTCTGGCAAAGAAAAGCCGGGGAGGTTCCTAAACACATATTTACGATACAACAATACCAGATAGCCACCCCCAACTAAAAAAATTTGCAGTGTCCACACTGCATCCCATAAGCATTCAAAAAACAAAAAAAAAAATAAAAACAATAAAAATCCTAGGCATACCTACTAGCACTGAGTGCTATGGTCATCTCTGCTCACCCTCGGAACTGGAGCTGATGGGCTCTGGCAGGACAAAATCTTCCTCATTTTCCTCCTCTTCATGCTGTGCTCCGCATACACTCCTCAGAATACTCATCATTTTGTTCAAAAACTTGCTTTGCTTTTTGGCGTGCTCCCGTGCCTTTTTCTGCCTCCTCTCTATTTTACCCTGCTTTTCTTTTATATGCTTCATGTCCTCCACCACACCTGCTAATGTCGGACCACCAGGACCAGAGGGAGCTGTAGATGTGCCCTCTCCATATGGGCCCGAAGGGAGACTAGCCACTAGCTGCTGAATCCGATTGTCCACCCCATTGACTTGGGTGGAGATATACTGGAAAGACCTGGCGTCTTCTTGCAGTGGTGGCAAGATTGGTATAGCCATGGGGGGATCAGATGCTCCACCAGTCGACTCTGATGCAGTAGAGGTGAACTGCCCAAATGAAGGGGCTGCTACGTCAACCTTTCTTTTCTTCTGCGCATTACCGGGCCCTCTTTTCTTTAATGGATGAATCGGTCCGCCGGGCCCCTTTTCTTTATCACCTGGCCTCGTGGGCACCCCATCAGTGGCGCACAAATAAGTGATCAACGACGGGAAGAATAGACTCTTAGTCCTTTCAAGCACCACCTCCTGTATTCCTTCCATAATAAGCCTCCCCACGTCAATAGGCAACCCTTCCATCACAACACAAATTAGTTTAGCCCTATCAAGAGGCACCTCTGAATCATGTTTGGTAGGTAACACTCTGGATGTCACAATATCTAGCCAAGTTTTGGCCTCGGCAGTGAACTCTGTAGAGTCAATCTTTCTTTGCATTGTGGTCAACCACTTTGGTTGCTCTCCACCGTGGAGGTGGGTCACCAACCATTGTTGCCGCATTTGTTCGTACCTCTGTGCCATCTCACTGTTGTCACCATCCTGCAGATTGTAGTAGGCATTGATTCGAGAAGCATTGCACAGGACATCTACACCTCTGACTTTGACAATTGCCCGATGTGTAATGTCTGCCTCAGCAGCATTTGCATAGAATTCCCGTACAAGGGTGTAATTTGCCTTGATTGTTCATCCGCAAAGCGTATCCATCCGCTTGTTACCAGCATTCCATAGAACTCGGGCATCTTTTCTTCCAAATTTTTTGTTACGATGCCCCTTTCTTCGATGAAGCTCTTTCCCAGCAGTCTATCATATAGCTTCGAACATTTTACCGACTGAAAGGTGGTAGTATCGTAGTATTCAATCATGGGCACTTGCGTAAAATTGGATGTTGAAGCCATTTTTCAAGCGTAAGTACCTACAAAATGAACACACATGTCGAGCACACATATGAATACATAAAACAATGTATAATGAGGCAATTAGGCCAAAGGAATTGGTCATAGAAGTTTTGAGAAGCTCTGTGCAAGCTTTCTGTTTTTGAACTGCCTGTTTTTCTTCTGCGCGTTCGCGCAACAAGGCGGCGCGTTCGCGCTGTTTCACTTATGTATTTCAGCGCGTTCACGCAATCAATGGGCGCGTTCGCACTGGTCTGTTTCATTTTTTATACGCGTTCGCGTCATGTGTCTGCGCGAACGCGCTCAGTCGTTTCAGCTTTTCAGAAGCATTTTCACAAACAAGTTATGGGCATCATTTTTGGGGCTTCGATTCAATGATTTTAAGCACGTATTTTGCCCCATTTGTTTCTTTTCATATCAACACCCAACTCTCAACTCACTTCACTCAACAACAAACAACAATTTACATGACAAGAAATTCAACAATTTCATCAAATTTTTATGCTTAAACAAGTGAAAGAAAATTTTTCTTTCACAATTTCTAACATAAAAAGATGATAAAAACAACCCTAGGAACAATAAAATGAGAGAATCACATACCTTGTGGTTGCAAGTTGAAGAATTTTTCTTAAAATTTGAAGTTGGATTTGAGAGAAAAGTGAGAGAAAATGGAGAGAAAAGTGAGGAAAATGGGGGTTACACCCCTTTTCTCGTCTGTTTTGTATACCTGGAACTGCGCAAAGGCGCGTTCGCATGGTCGTGTAGCGCATTAGCGCTGACCTTTTTTTTTTTTTTTTAAACGCGGTCGCGCCAAATTACACGCGTTCGCGCAGAGGAATATGATACCCTATTTTTCCAGTGTCAGAAAATAAGTACAGAAACCAGTCTAACAAATTATAACTCATGTTTTAGCAGCAACTACTGATTTGTGGCTGTTCTGAAAACCCAACCTGCTTAAAACAATTCCAAAATTTTTAAAACTCTGCAGATTAGTCACAAATCATAAACTAAACTGTTCTAAAAAAATCAAATTTCAAAAATGATTTAAATTTTTTAAAACGATGGGTTACCTCCCACCAAGCGCTTAAGTTAACGTCGCGGCACGACGGTTACCAACTTTACCGCTTTTCTCGCCATTTGGAGCTTATGAATTGGGCACCTAACTTGGAATCAAGTTTGTGACCACGAGCAGTGGGGGGTGGTAAATATTTGATCACGCCAAGTAAAATATTGTTCATCCTACACTTCTTGGCTTTCAAGTGAGGAATGTCATTTTGCCTTGTTGAATTTTCAAATTGCAAAATATAAGGCTCTTGAACTTTTTGAATTATGACATCCTCTTTTTCCCCCGGATTGGGGTCAACACCAACCATATTGTTCAGAACAATGGTTGACTCCCATTCATTTTTTTCTTTGGCATTCCCAATAAACTCATCTTCATGATTTACCCTTTCATCTTGAGCATTGGGGAGTTCGTAATGATTTGCCCATGGAAGATTTTCTTCTTTTGTCATCAAACCAAGTTGGAGACTAGATTCCAAATACTCTTTTAAGGCTTTTTGATTTTCATTACTCTCACCTAATAGACACTCCATATGAGTTTGAACTCACCAATTTGGCCATGCTCACAATAAAAATCACTACTAAACAAGTTTTCATGGAAAGATGCCATTATATATATATATATATATATATATATATATATATATATATATATATATATATATATATATATATATATATATATATATATTTATAAAATAAAATAAAACACCGAAAACACTTACATAAATATTTACGGGTTCGGTTCAAAGCAAGTTAGCTTATTTCCTAGATTAGCCAAAATACGCCAATTGTTCCCCGGCAACGGCGCCAAAATTTGATACGCTCAAATTACACCTCTTAATGGTATAACGCAGACGTTGTCAAATATAGTAACCCAACAAGGTTGGGGTCGAATCCCACAGAGAAAAATATGTAGGCGATTTAAGCAGATTAGGAATTATCACTAACAATAGCTATGCCCGAACGCATCAATGGTGGTTTTTTTTTATAAGGTTTTGATAAAATATGGAAATATAAATTCTAATCTAGAAAGCAAGTAAATTGATCAATGACAACAAGAATGGAATAAAGGAAACTACTTCTCAAGTAACGATCCAATCTATTTCACGAATTATAAATAATAACAAGTTTATGTTATTTAGCCTCGGATAATGACTCTAAATTAACTTCTTCCGAAGATTAACTAGACTACCCAATTGAAGATCCCTCAAGCAATTAGGAGCATTAAGAACATCCGAATATGGCTACAAGTGGTATTGCCTATTCCTAGGTCAACTTCTATTAGATGAGGGTTAACGCCCCAAATTTATGTTAATTATTCTATCCTAACTCCGTTCTTCCTCTTCCAAGTTTCAAACAAAGTAAATGGGCGAGTTCAAAGGTTAGCTAATCCATTGAAAACATTCAAGAACAAGAATAATTAAAATAACGAGAACTTACTTGATTAAGAATAATGCAAATGAATAAATAAGCATAACAAGAGTGTCAATATTAATTGTCACCAAGAGATTTCCATCAACAAGGATTAAATAGAAGAGAGAACATTTTTGTAGGAACCCTAGCCTCCAACTTGTGAAAACTGCCAAAGATATGTTTAGAAAACCCTAGTTGGCTTTTTATAGGAACTGGAATAGCAAAAATCATAAAAATCCGAGTTCTGTTCGGTATGGCCCGAATTCCTTCAACGCGATCGCGCCATATGTCTGCGCGATCGCGTGGATGACGTCAGCTCCACTCTCCTTACTTCAGCGCGAACGCGTGAGAAGATAGCGCAAACGCGTATAGTTCCAAGCGCGCGTGGGCGCGAACGCGTGTGTTCACTGCGCGATCGCGCAGAACAATTTATTCCCAAAATTTCTAGAATCTCGATTTACTTCCAGTGATCAACTTTTTCTACTCTTTTTCGCTTGTTTTCCTCAATTAGGCTCTAGGGACCTCGTATTACCTGAAACATGACAAAAATTACGTAAAATCACATAGACTCGCTTAAAAACAAGTAAAACTTATAGCCGAAAAGCATCGATTGTGGCGTAAAATCACGCCACATCAGAGGCCAAGCGTTGAATAGTTAAAGTTAAGGCGACCAAAAAGGTATGTTAAGGCTTTCCCTTTATTTCTTTTTGGCATGATCTTATGATGCGAACGAACGACGAGTAATCGAGTCTTCATATTACTCTAATCTTAGAAGTTTTAAGAGCATCTCAGTTATTGATGATCCTGTACCCCTCTATTATGATTATTCCTTCTGTTCATGGGTCCTAAATATTGTGTCATGATAAGGTTAGTTTATGTTTATGCACTACATTCATTTGCATACATGCATATTGACCCGCGACCAGAAGGCGTTATATACGTGTATATTATGTATATTATATATCTATATATAGGGTATGGGAAAAGGGCGAGGCATTATATACGCATTACCACATGATCAGCTGGTGCACAGTGATGATGATTATGATGCCCGAAAGGGCTGCCCGAAGGGGCTTATATGATGATCATGATGCCCGAAGGGGCCTATATGGGATAGGGATCGAGCCGAACGTTCCTCGGCACTATGACCTATGCATTGCATATCATACGCCCTCAGAGAAATTTTTTAGTAAGCAGAGATATACAGATATGTTCAGATAGTAAGACATACAGATGCATTCATACAGACATGTTCAGATAGTCAGACATACAGATGCATTCATATAGATGTATTCCGTCAGTCAGTTTAGTTATGGTTCTCAGATTTCTTCATGACTCCTATGTATATGTTACTCTTCTGCCTTACATGCTCAGTACATTATCCGTACTGACTCCCCTATTGTGTGGGGGGCTGCGTTCATGACTGCAGGTTCAGATAGCCAGGAAGACAGGTCACATCCTTAGGCTGCTTCTTCATCTTGATAGTGGAGCACTCCTCTCTTGTCAGAGTATGCGTCTAGATCGGGTATGTGTCTCGATGTTATGGGTAGGGTGGAGGCCCTGTCCCGTCCGCAGCATGTCTAGTATGTCAGTAGAGGCTCATAGACGCTTATATTCAGTCAGACAGTGTGGCCCGCAGCACATGTTTGGTTACATAGTTTTATCGGGTAGCCTTGTCGGCTTGCACCTCGATTCAGTTAGTGATGCATGTATATATATATATATATATATATATATATATATATATATGTATTTTGAGGGTTGTGACCCTCCGGTTTATGACATCTATCAGTCAGCAGATCATGTTGTGAGTGCCCTCAGGTGGCCCAGAATGAGCATGAGCAGATATGTCATGTACGTTTAGTGGTATCTAGGAGGTCAGCTTCTGGGTGTCCGTCATATTCCTCCGGTTGGGCTGTGACATATGTTCAACGACTTAGTAGTTGCTGCAATAAGGTCTGTCAGTTGTTTGATAAAATGCAACATGTTACTAGTTGCTGCAACAAATCCTGTTACTTGTTGGATAAAACCCAGCAAGTTACAGAGCTGTTGCAACAAATTCATTACTTGTTGGAAACTGTACAATAATTTATTAACAAGAATACACACATTAGTGATGTGAACACGAACAACATATCATATAAACAAAGTTCATGTTATACCCCTTTTTAACCGGGTTGAGATTAGGGTACAACATATTGGTGATTCCTATTTGTTTTATTTTAAGGAGTCGCCACCTAATTAATTTAACGGTGAATTAGGACACCTAGAGATTAACTATGGCAAAGTTAAAACTAAACCTCAATTAATATTCTGCTTAACCAGTGTGATTCTAGGTAAGGGCTCTATATTATCCTAAAGGGAAGGGGTTAGACATCCTTTAGAATCCGTTAACTTACGGTTATCCGACCAAACTTAGGTTAATTAATTTCAAAAATAGTGTGTTGAGCGTTTTTTAAATAATGACATTTAGTGGACTAGTTGAAAGTAGTAGATAAAGAAAACGTAAGTAAACCTCATAGTTGAACACAAGTAAATAATTAACTGAGTTACCAAGAAAATAATGGCACTTCATAATAATTTGACTCATACGTTGTGAACATTGTTTAAACAGAAAACTTGAACCTTTAAAAAATGTTTGACAAATTAGGAACAAAATGCTACTTTTATTTAGAGGAACCGAGTAAAGGTAATAACTTTTAGCTTATAAAAGGTTTGCTCGGTGCTTACCAATTATCCAAGATTTGCTATTAATGCTCAAAGATGTTTACTTGTTTGAACTTCAGTTGGCGCAGGTGAATCAACAAAAAGATTGCTATTGATCCAAGGTATAGTTAGAGATAAACTTCTATCAAATTAATAACTTAAAATCCTCAACCTATGAAAATAGATTAAATTAACGAACTCTTTAAGGCGCCACTTCAAATCTCTTGAACTCTAAATCCGTTATCCCTAAACTAACCCATAAGATTAACTACCGGAAGTACTCTAAAACTAACCATGCTTATGAAAGGAAATAAAAATATGCTAGTAAGTCATGAGATCTGTAAGAAATATATAAGGCGTAAAATCGATTGACACTATAAGAAGGGAAGTTCCGTTGTTTTTGTTTGGATGCATTTTTCTGAGAGCATGAGAGGCGTTACTGGAGATGTAAGTCAAGTCTTGGGTTTAATGGCAACAGACGTTAATCTCAAACGAGACTGCTTGCGGCGGTGAGTCTTTTATGAAGACTCCATGTTGCTCTCAAAGTGTACATGCAAAAGAAGGGGAAATAAAGATTAGCATAGAAACTATACAAGTATCGGCATAATTCATGCTAGCTAGATAAGTGAATCCACATAAAAAACTTTAGGCCACAAAAGAGAAATTTCCCAGAAAAGTTTTCCAACATATTCAATTTACTCTGATGGAAAACACAGTCATTCTTATTCAATTTTTTTTGTTAAAGAAAAAAGAGAAACAACCAACATAATCTCCATCACGCAACTCTTGTACTGCAATAAGTTCTAAACATGACATTCAAACATGTTCTCAATAAACAGAGAAAAGGGAAAGACTGATCTGGTGAGAGTGAAATCTAACCAAGAACAAGGCTGTTAGATTAAATTAATCTTAGACTATGTACTCATACCCATCCCCCCAAAAGTTCAGATTAGTCTTAGACTGAGAGTAGCTCTTTCCTGAACATGATTTACTTGAAAGGGAAATAATAGGGGATTTTCAACAAACGACTAAACTGGGCAGTTAAACATGTAGACATAATATTTTAGCTAGGAAATCCATAATTGTTCTAGTATTTATGCAGTTAAATAAACTAGCAAAAGGTTCAGCAGGCTAGTACTTAGGTGGATTAGTTTTAACATGTTGTAGTTATACTATAACTTAAAAGACCTCTCATGGATGAATGCATATGAAACAAACAGTTTTGAAAAAAAAAAGAATTCTCAAACAAGATTGTTCAGTTATCCTCAGAGGTTCCAGAATATGCATGTAGTGGTGATAACAAAGCATTTTATAAGAATTCAGCAGCCAACTCAACACTTCGACACTGATCTAAGATGGCAGGAACGCGCTAATAAAAGAAGCATGGAAGACTACTAATAAAAGAAGAAAACTGGTTCATTATATCTCCAAGAGACTAGACACATACAGTTCACTTCATGGGATAACGTAGAGTGATAGTACTAGGGACTTGTTTTTAGAAGTATTTTGATCATTCAAAGATCAATCTTGACACTCGAACCAAATGATGATTTATCCGACACCATAATCTTCAAATTAGATAGGAGCACATATTTAACAAGGAGCAAGACATCCAAGCCAACACTGCAATGATACCATTTAATTTACATAAATCAACAAATCCCTAATGGACAGTGTGCTGAATGCAGAAGTAGAAAAACAACATACATTTCTACAATCTACATGAGCTCACACAATTCCAACAAAGCCATGCATAGGTCGATTTTAATTCATTAACTTAACTAACATGCAGCCAGATTTCAACTGATTTGAGGCTAGACATATACTTCATAGAATTTAAAGCTAATAATACCTCACCCGTGCCAAATAACTGAACTGAACAGCCAACTAAAACAGACAGAACCTATTTTAAAACTCATATTTTATACACTCTATCGCATAATTGTGATTAATCTAGTATAAAGATTCCTTAGCCACATGTCTTTAATACAACAATCACAAGCTTAGATATAGAGACATAAATGATATCATATTAGTATAGTTCATGTTGACACATAATCAAACTACTAAATTGGAAGTTAAACCAAACTAAATAGGAAACATCCCAATATTTTAACTTCTGGCCCGAGACTAGACTAACTAAAACAGGGATATTCATAATGCTACTAAGCTAAACTAAAATTAACCAACCGAGACAATAGCCAACGTATGAACACATAAACACTCATCGAACTACCGGACTGAAATTAATTGACTAAAGGAGAGTTGTTCACATACTTACACAAACTAAATTGAATTATCATAAATAAACATGCTTAACCACACAAGCAGACTAATACAGAAACATATAAACAGGCTTATCTAAATCAACGCTAACACATGATTAATCCCAGGACATACAGGCAAACAAAGATGAACTTAAAGCACCTGGTTAATCCAAACTTGCATGTAAAGCTGCAACAGTCCCAAAACTGAACTAAACATAACCAAACATGTCTAATACAACTAAAATAACTACGAACAAAATCTGAAATACAACTAAGCAAAAACAGATCACATGAACAGTTTCAGACATTTCAACAAATACTAAAGATAATTTAAGGGAAGGAAATTTACCTTCTTCGGGTGCAGCGAAATGGGGACGAAGGTTTTGATATCCACTCGAACACTTTGAAATTCGAACTTGCGTATGCTCGGACTAAAAGTGACCCAGAGGCAAGCAGAAAAATAGAAAAATTGATTTAATGTTCTTGATTCGACGTTTAGAATTTCCTATCACTACTGAAACTGGATATATATCTATATTTGGAGAATTTTAGGGGCTTCAAGATCTTTAATTTTCAGGGAATTTCCGGCGGCTAAACAACTTTGATTCTTAGGGGGAGGGGGGGTTTCACCAATCCAAAAAATCCTCTTCTACTGACTTGGAAAATGAATATTTATAGGGGATTGTTAGGGTTTTCATGTGAAGAAGAGAGAGAGGAGCGTGGGACAAGACAAAGTGGGGGGTGGTAGAAGCGTGGGGAATAGGGCATGGTGGAGGCGACAGAGGGGAGTGAGGGGTGTCAGAGGCGTGGTGGAGATGTCAGGTGAGGGGGATGGAGGAGAGAAGGAGAAAGAGAGAAAGGGGGAAGGGCGGCGGACGGAGGAAAAAATGAAAGGGATAGGAACCCTACCCGTTTTCAATTAATTAAGAAAACGGGTCGGGTCCCTATTTTGGGTTGGACCGGGTTAATGGATAATGGGCTGGTTTAATTTCTTTTGGACTGGTATTAAGTGAATGGGCTGGCCAAAATTAAAAGGATGGGCTGGGGTGAATTAAAATGTGGCCACATAAATTAAAATGTGGACTGGTTTTGTGAATTGGTTCGAAAATAATATGAGTTGATTGGGAAAATAAAGGCCTATTTAAATAATTTGTATTAAAATATTATTTAATATAAAATATGCAATCATTAATGCTCAGATAAAAAAAATGGCGTTGTAATAGCCGTGCAATAATATTTCGAAAATTCACAGTAAAATAAATACTATTATTTAATTATGCAAAGATAAATGCGATGCGTGTGCGTAAGCTGGTAAAATGTCGAAATGATAGAAAATTGTGAATTATAATAATAGTAATAAATAATAATAATAATAATAATAATAATAATAATAATAATAATAATAAGTGATAAATGATAAATGATGATGAGGATAGCTAGTAACTGTAATAGAATAATGCAATGCCGGTATTGATAAAAGGCTAATAATTATAGTAAAACATAATGTATATTTTTTTTATTCCAAAAATATTAGAAGCATAAATAGGTATTTCGGAGGAGATGCGGGACAAAATTGGGTGTCAACAATTCACAATCGCCAAGAACATAAATTACCATACTAAGAAAGAATACATTAAAATGTCATAAAGATCCAACAGATAACTATTGTTACAACACCATGCAATTTACAACTATGGAGCATTTCGGCTTGGACATGTTGTTTTTTATGGCTAGCTGTTTTGCATAAGGAGTATTTATTTTTCCGCATAGCCCTTTTTGTTGTTACACTTTGAAAAAATTTCATGTCGTTGTGCACTGAATAGACTAACGTAAGTTAAGGGGTATATGATGTCCCTACTAGTAAGAAGGGAAACTTAATGATTCTAATTAAGCTTCCAAAGACATTTGAGAAAAAAAAGAAAAAAGCTTGTCGGAGAAAGTTAGGTAAAGAATATCGAACACAGTGTATCGGAGAAAGTTAGGTGAGAATGAATATGAAACTGTAAAATAGATATGGTTATCGATGATTTTAAAAGTGGATTTAAGAAGTAAACAATATTTAACTTGAAGAATTAGTGATTATGTTATCGTGGGTGTTCTTATTGATGTTTGAGGGTTATCTTATTTTATGGAAGTTGTCGAAACGAAGAAAATGTCGCCAAATTTTCAATTACTCTTAGTTGCTTTAGCTTAAGATTAAGTACGTTTCCGGGTTGTCTAATCGTAGTACAAATTCTCATGAAGGTAGCATCGCGAGCTCGAAAGGCAAACAAGTAGGCAATAGAGTTAAAAAAAAGATATAAAGGTATGTAAGGCTAGCCCTTCCTTCAAAGGCATGATCCATATATATATTGTGATTTCTTTTTGGAAATTCCCATGACCTTCTTACATTCCAAAAGACGAAAGCTAAAGAGTATTAAGAGTTTCCTGCGTAGAGATGGGATATGTTCTATGGTAATAATGATGATAGTGATGCTTTCATGAGTTTAATAGTTCTACTTTATGATCTCATTGGTGTTACTTCTTGTGGTTGTCTCACCTCATGATATTAGTTCTCCTGAGGTGAGGCATAACGATGATGATTATTCCGTAACGAAATTGGCGGTTCCCGACCATACGTCACTCCGATAGAGTTATAGCTTTTACTTGAGCTCCCATGCATGCCTCATATTATGTATATGTATGATTACACTGCGCCTATATGGCCGGGCAGTTACCACTACGACAGGCGTAGTGGGCAGCTATGATGATGATTACACCATGTCTAGATGACATGGGCAGACACCACTAGTGGGTGGCTTGAGATGTGTACCCAGACGCGAGAGGCCCGGACGCGGGCTAATGATGATCACACCGTACCTATATGGTCAGGCAGTTTACATATGCATACATGACATGATGTTGTTATTGATATAAGTTAGCATGCATGATTCTGCCTTAAGAGGCAAGCAGTTACAGTTATTTTTCTTCTTATGCTCGCTATATTCTTTTGTTATGTTACCATGTATGCCTTACATACTCAGTACATTGTTCGTACTGACGTCCTTTTCTTTTTGGACGCTGTGTTCATGCCCACAGGTAGACAGGGAGACGGTCCAGATCCTCAGAAGCCAGATCAGCTTGCACAGGAGCACTTCCTTACTCCGGAGGTGCAGTTTTTGATGATTTCTTTTGTGTACATACTCGGGCACGACGGGGTCCTGTCCTGTCCTTATATTCAGTACTCCAATTAGAGGCTCGTAGATACATATGTTTGGGCAGTAGATGTCTTATGATCACCCCAGTGTATATCATTTCACAGCTGTAAGGGCTTATACTGAGTCAGTGGCGTTAGCGTCTTATAAATTGTGGGATGTTGCCGTCCTATGGTATAATAATTGGATAGCCTCCAGGAAGGAAAATGCACCTCCCCCAGTTTGGCAGGAATTTGTAGATGTTTTCCTTCATCATCATTTGCCACCTGAGGTTTGAAGGGTCCGAGATGACAGGTTTTTAAATCTAAAGCAAGGAAATATGAGCGCTCGGGAGTATAGCCTCCGCTTTAACTCATTGGCTAGATACACTCCCACCATGGTAGCCGATATGGGAGACAGAGTACATAGATTTGTGAGTGGCTTAGGGTCACATTTGTTCAAATATTGTTTGACAGCTTCATTGCAAGAGGGGATGGACATCTCCTGTATCCAGGCCCACACCCAGAATTTAGAAGAGCAGAAACAATCACAAAGGGATGAGCGCGACATTTATAGAAGGCAGAGTAAGAGGGTCAGATCTACCGGTGTTAGTATTGAGTATTCATGGGTCAGCGGGAACAGTATTCCAGACATTCGTCCCAGTCAGCGACTAGTGCACCTCCTCGATTTGCGGGTAGGATATTTGATCGCCCCATTTATTCTGATTCTAGTCAGAGCTCGAGGGTCTCAGGTCCCCAGTTCGGAGGTAATCCTAGCCAGAGGAGACCACCGGTACAGCGATGTAGTCAGTGTGGTAGATTACATTCGGGCCAGTGTCGCCAAGGATCAGATGCTTGTTATGCCTGTGGTCAGGTTGGGCATATGATGCGTGATTATCCGTCGATGGGCGATAGAGTTAGGGCTCAGCCTACGGGGTCAGCAGTAGGCTCTTTTTCGTCAGTGCGCCCTGTCGGGCAAACTCCTTCGACTTCAGTAGGCCGTGGCAGAGGCCGAGGGGGAGCCCTCAATTCGAGTGGCCTTCAGCAACCCCGTATTTATGCTCTAGCCGGACACCAGGATCTTGAGTCCTTCCCAGATGTGGTTACAGCCATATTGACCATATTCTCTTATGATGTTTATGTATTGATTGACTCGGGTTCTACGTTGTCCTATATCACTCCTTATATTATTGGTTGTATTGGGGTTAAACCCGAGCCAATTAAACCTTTCGGGGTATCTACTCCGATTGGTGATCCAGCAATAGCTAGACAAGTATACAAAAATTGTGTGGTTGTGGTATGTGATCACCAGACTACAGCTGATTTGATTGAACTAGAAATGCTGGATTTTGATGTGATTATGTGCATGGATTGGTTGGCCTCATGCTATGCTAATGTGGATTGTAGAACGAAAATAGTTCGGTTCTAATTTTCGGGCGAACCAATGCTTGAATGGAAGGGTAACACAGTATCTCCAAGAGTAGGTTTATTTCCTATCTCAAAGCGGGGAAGATGATCACCAAAGGCTATATTTATCATTTAGTCATAGTGCATGACACCAAATCAAAGCCACCAACCCTCCAATCTGTTTCGGTAGTAAATGAGTTCCCAGATGTATTTCCAGAAGAACTCGCAGGCCTTCCACCGGAACGAGAGATTGATTTCACTATCGATGTGTTGTTGGGTACCAAACCTATATCTATCCTTCCCTATAGAATGACTCCTGCAGAATTGAAAGAGCTAAAGGCTCAATTGAAAGATTTGCTTGAGAAGAGATTCATTAGACTCAGTTCATCCCATAGGGAGCACCTGTCTTATTTGTGAGAAAGAAAGATGGTTATTTACGAATGTACATCGATTATAGACAGTTGAACATGGTGACGATTAAGAATAACTATCCTCTTCCGAGAATTGATGATTTATTTGATCAATTACAGGGTGCCAAGTGGTTTTCCAAAATAGATCTAAGGTCAGGATATCATCAAGTGAGAGTTAGAGAAAAAGACATTCCAAAGACAGCTTTCTGAACCAGATATGGTCAATATTAATTTCGATTAATGTCGTTTGGGTTGACAAATGCCCTGGCGGTGTTCATGATTTGATGAATAATGTGTTCAGGCCCTTCCTAGACCGATTTGTGATAGTGTTCATCGATGACATTTTGGTATATTCTAGGTTAGAAATAGAGCATGCCGACCACTTGCGCATTGTTCTTGGAATTCTTCGGACTCGTGAATTATAGAGGTCCGTAGCTTCTTGGGATTAGCAGGCTATTATAGAAGATTTGTCAAAAGATTTTCTTCTATTTCAGCACCATTAACGAAGTTAACTTAGAAGTCAGCAAAATTTCAGTGGACCGATGCCTGTGAACGTAGTTTTCGGGAATTGAAGGATAGGTTGACTTCAGCTCCAGTTTTAACCCTTCCATAGGGGGTCGAGGATTATGTTCTGTATTGTGATTCCTCCGGTATTGGATTGGGTTGCGTATTGATGCAATACGGTAAAGTCATCGCCTATGCCTCCCGACAGTTGTGGAAGCATGAGAAGAATGATCCAACCCATGACCTTGAATTAGCTGCGATTATCTATGCGCTAAAGATGTGGAGACACTATTTGTATGGCGTTCATGTTGATATCTACACGGATCACAAAAGCCTCCAATATATTTTCAAGTAGAAAGAGTTGAACCTACGACAGAGGCGGTGGTTAGAACTACTGAAATATTATGATGTAAGTCTTTTACCCCACCCTAGAAAAGCAAATGTGGTGGCTGATGCACTTAGCCGTAAATCAATAGGTAGTCTATGTGAGGCCCCTCTGGAAAAGAAAGAATTAATCCGTGAGCTTCACCAACTAGCTAGCCTCGGAGTTCGTCTAATTGATTTAGGCAACGCATGGGTTGGTATTCATAATTCAGCTGTTTCATCTTTAGACACGAGGTAACAAGGCGCCAATATGAAGATCCCTAGTCGAGCCACTATAGAGATATATTTCCTGAGAAAGAAAAGTCACCATTTGAAGCCTCTGCAGATGGAGTTCTCAAGTATCGAGGCAGACTGTGTGTGCCAGAGGTGGCGGGACTACGTCGTCAGATTTTGGAAGAAGCTCACTACTCCTGTTATTCTATTCATCCAGGAGCAACAAAGATGTATCACGATCTCAAGTTAATGTATTGGTAGGATGGAATGAAGAAAGATATAGCAGAATTTGTGGCCTAGTGTCCCAATTGCTAACAAGTGAAGATGGAACATCAGAAGCTAGGAGGGTTATTGCAAGCGATGAAAATTCCAACTTGGAAATGGGAAGTAATTAACATGGATTTCATTGTAGGTTTGCCTCGTTCTCGGTGCAAATATGATTCCATATGGGTGATCGTGGACATACTGACGAAATCAGCCCATTTTATTTTCAGTCAAAACTATGTATTCAGCAGAAGATTATGCAAGGTTATATCTTAATGAGATAGTGCGACTTCATGGTGTCCCGATATTTATTATCACAGATAGAGGAGCATAATTTACTGCCAAATTCTGGAAGTATTTTCAAGAAGGTTTGGGTACTCAGGTGAGATTCAGCACAACATTCCACCCTCAGACAGATGGACAAGTTGAACGTACCATTCAGACCTTGGAAGATATGTTTCGAGCATTCGTGCTATATTTTAGAGGTAGTTGGGATGATTACTTACCTTTTATCGAGTTTGCATACAACAACAACTATCATTCCAGTATTCAGATGGCCCCGTATGAAGCTCTATATGGAAGGAAGTGTAGATCCCTAATTGGATGGTTCGAAGTAGGAGTGGGGCGACTAATAGGTCCGGAGTTGATTCAACAAGAGGTGGAAAAGATTAAGGTTATCCAAGATCGATTGTTGACTGCCCAAAGTCCCCAGAAATCTTATGCAGACAACCGTCGGCGAGACTTAGAATTCTAAGTAGATGATTGGGTATTCCTGAAGGTATCACCAATGAAAGGCGTGACGAGATTTGGTAAAAATAAAAAATTGAGTCCTCGATAAATTGGACCTTATAAGGTAGTCTTAGGACCGGCTAAGTAGTTTATGAACTGGACTTACCTCCAGAACTAGAATTAGTCCATCCAGTTTTTCATGTATCGATGCTCCGCAAATGTGTTGGAGATCCAGCTAGAATCGGGCTAGTGAAGGATATTCAAGTTACGGAGAAGTTGTCTTGTGAAGAGGTGCCCATTACCATACTAGATAGGCAAGTACAGAAGCTTAGAAATAAAGAAGTAGCTTCAGTTAAGGTCTTGTGGAAAAACAATAATTGAGAGAAAATGACTTGGGAAGCGGAAGAAAACATAAAGTCCAAGTATCCACATTTGTTTCCACCCTTGGAAGAGATTCAAGGTGAAACACCATTGTCATAAGGTGTGAAATGCTTTCTTTTAAATACTTTTGGTCGCGTACAGCCACATTTTCTTGCCATTGTGTTGTAGCCCTAGGAGGCAATGCTATTGTGGGTTGTTATGACATCTTGGTGGTGCTATATTACAGGGAAAACTCTTGCAAAATTTCTATAGAATCCCCGAGAAATTAACATTTGAGGATGAATGTTCTTAAGGGGGGGGGGGGGGGGGGGGGGGGGAGAGTGTTACACCTCAGAAAAATTTCATGTCATTGTGCGGGGAATAGAGTAACGTAAGTTAAGGGGTATATGATGTCCCTACTAGTAATAAGAGATACTTAATGATTCTAATTAAGATTCCAAAGACATTTGAGGAAAAAGAGAAGAAAGCTTGTCCAAGGAAGTTAGGTAGAGAATATCGAACACAGTGTATCAGCAGGTATTCATGGTGATTTACGGGGTTAAAAGTTGGAAAATCGAATCGACGCAATCTGAACGGATTCAGGAAAATCTGCAGAAACTAGTTAGTGCCGACGGGCCGTTGACATGTCCATGGACCGTCACTGCGTACCGTCAATATCTTTTCGCAGACTGAGACCTACAGGCCTCAATCGACGGAACAAGTCGACGGACCGTCAACACGTCAACGGGACCGCGAACCTGACCGTTAACATACTTCTGCGATCAGAGATTCTCAGTGTTAGTTGACGGAGCAAGTCGACGGACCATCGACACGTCGTCGGGTCGTCGACCCGCTTATCTGGAACTTTCCAGTTCCAGCTATAAATGGACGAGTTACACCCCAAATTTTCAGATTTCATTCACTCTCCAAGTCTTGAATGTTCTAGAAAAACCCTCTCATTATATTATCATATATCCAAGGGAAATCAAGGAGTAAGCACCAAGAATTAGTGGAATCAAGTGTAAGAGTACTCTCTTGTGGAAACCAAGAATTTCTTTGGTGTGGAAGTGGGGTTTTCTCCAAGTGAAGTATTTACATCCAAAGTCCATTTCTACATCATTAAAGGAAGGTTTTATGTTCAATTCATGTTATTAAGAATATTTAGAGGTTAAAAGACTTGCATTATGGAAGGGAGGAGAATATGGAGTGCAATATGGAGTTAGTGATATTCTTGAATGATGGCTTAACTTTAATAATAGTTCTTGACATGTTAAGAGTACAATCTTGTGTTGAATAATACAAATGATGTTAAAGGAGTATTATATGAGAATGAATATGAAACTGTAAAATAGGTATGGTTATGGATTATTTTGAAAGTGGATTTAAGAAGTAAACAATGTTTAACTTGAAGAATTTAGTGATTATGTTATCGTGGGTGTTCTTATTGATGTTTGAGGGTTATCTTATTTTATGGAAGAAGTTGTCGAAACGAAGAAAATGTCGTCAAATTTTCAATTACTCTTAGTTGCTTTAGCTTAAGATTAAGTACGTTTCCGGTTGTCTAATCTTAGTACAAATTCTCATGAAGGTAGCATCGCGAGCTCGAAAGGCAAACAAGTAGGCAATAGAGTTAAAAAAAAAGATATAAAGGTATGTAAGGCTAGCCCTTCCTTCAAAGGCATGATCCATATATATACTATGATTTCTTTTCGGAAATTCCCATGACCTTCTTACATTCCAAAAGACGAAAGCTAAAGAGTATTAAGAGTTTCCTGCGAGATAGAGATGGGATATGTTCTATGGTAATAATGATGAGGTAATAATGATGATAGTGATGCTTTCATGAGTTTAATAGTTCTACTTTATGATCTTATTGATGTTACTTCTTGTGGTTGTCTCACCTCATGATATTAGCTCTCCTGAGGTGAGGCATAACGATGATGATTATTCCATAACGAAATCAGAGGTTCCCAACCTTACGTCACTCCGATAGAGTTATAGCTTTTACTTGAGCTCCCATGCATGCCTCATATTATGTATATGTATGATTAAACCGTGCCTAAATGGTCGGGCAGTCACTACTACGACAGGCGTAGTGGGCAGCTATGATGATGATTACACCATGTCTAGATGGCATGGGCAGACACCACTAGTGGGCGGCTTGAGATGTGTACCCCGGACGGGGGCTAATGATGATTTAACCGTACCTATATGGTCGGGCAGTTTACATATGCATACATGACATGATGTTGTTATTGATATAAGTTAGCATGCATGATTCTGCCTTAAGAGGCAAGCAGTTACAGTTATTTTTCTTCTTATGCTCGCTATATTATTTTGTTATGTTAACATATATGCCTTACATACTCAGTACATTGTTCGTACTGACGTCCTTTTCTTTTTAGATGTTGTGTTCATGCCCACAGGTAAACAGGGAGACGGTCCAGATCCTTAGGAGCCAGATCAGCTTGCACAAGAGCATTTCCCTACTCCGGAGGTGCAGTTTTGATGCTTTCTTTTGTGTATATACTCGGGCACGACGGGGTCCTGTCCCGTCCTTATATTCAGTACTCCAATTAGAGGCTCGTAGATACATATGTTTGGGTAGTAGATGTCTTATGATTACCCCAGTGTATATCATTTCACAGCCGTGAAGGCTTATATATTTGTATATATGTATTGCCTTGGTGCTTATGCGTGTACAGATGGAGTATGATGGTTAGCATGATGAGTGATGCTCGGTAGTCAGCTCCGGGTACCCGTCATGGCCCACCAGCTGGGTCCTGACGTTGTCCACCTTCTTCCGTGTTTGCTACAACTTAATAGCTTCACATCCCTCAACCATCACTTGCATATATTTACCCATTGTTGCCTCACATTTTAATATTTTTAATCGTCTTTTGAGTACTATTATATTATTTTGTGCTTAATATTATATTTAATTGTGTAGAAATAAAATGATGTGAAGATGAAGAGATTTGAAATAAAATTGAACAAAAAGTGAAAGAAAAAAGAAAAATAGAACCAATGGAAAAATAAGAGATATGGCATGTTGAAGTGGAAAGAAGAAAAAAAAAGAAAAAGAAAAAAATAGAGTAGAAAAGTGGGGGACAGAATGATGGCCTAATCATTGTTTTTTCATGGTGTAATTATGGTAGAATTCAGCTTTGCATGCAAAAGAAGAAACCGCACACGATCAGCATGCGTTGCGGCAGTGCCGCACAGAATACAGTTCTCTGAATTTTATTATGCAGTCCGTGATTTTTTCCCTATCTAGGTTGGAATTGGTTTTTAGGAATTGATTTTTAAAAGCTCAGGCCTTTTGGTATCTTATAAATACATATTTTACAGGGTTTTTACATAACTTTGGATAACTTGAAATCGCTTAGTTCAGAACCTTGGACCTAGAGAGAGCTTGGAGCCGCCGTGGAGGCCGTAGTTACAGGTTTTACTTTCTCTTCTCTGTACTACTCATTTTTACGTTTTTTATTCGGATAATTTGTTGTTTTTCCTCCATGTCTATGTGGAGCTAAACTCTTTAGTTCTAGGACTTTGACACAAACATGAAAGTTGACGTTTAATTATTGTTTCTATCTATTAAATTTCCATATTTTTGAGTTGCTTATTTATTCTTGTGCTTAATTGTTTAATTACTTGATCACTAATTAGATACTATCTATGGCGTGTGAATTGAACTAGGGATAGGGAATTTGCATATGTAATAAGAATAAATAGAGCTTATTCGATTAATCGTTTCGCTACTGAGGATAGGAATATACCCTTTAGCCTAGCTTAGTTGAATACGGAGAAGTAAATGCGTTCTTGTTATCTATAGGCGTTATAGTAGCATCTACAGGCTTGTGAGCAGCTCGGAAGATACTCATAAAGTTATAATTAACCCATTAGTAACCCATAGGTAGAACGATTTGAGGACTCAATTGGATTGTAAATGGTCATAGCCCTAGATCTATCTCTTCTCCGATAAAAATCCGCTCTTTCTTGGTTAAAGTTCATTATTTTCTTTCTTTTATTTTTAGTTAGTTTACAAATATAAATTTGGATTTCATTTCTTGTTTAGATAATTAGCATTAGTTTAATTTAGTAAATAGTTAATCAGAAATCCCTGTGGGTATGATAGCTGGACTTTAAAATCCTATATGACTTGTACGACCGTGTATACTTGCGTGCACGTTTGGGAGCAACAAGTGATTTTTTCTGTAATTTGGGACCCAAATTAGTTAACTTAATCACAATTTTGAGCGGCCTTTGAGCTTGGATGTTCAAAGTTGTCACATCTAGTAATTACAACACTTGAATGTCGAGTGTTGAAATTACTCTAGGTGACAACTTTGACCACCCCAAGCCCAAAGCCCACTTAAATTTATGATTAAGTTAATTATTGAGTGATTATTTCCGTAATTTGGGATCCAAATTAGTTAACTTAATCGCAATTTTGAGCGGCCTTTGAGCTTGGATGTTCAAAGCTGTCACATTACAACACTTGAATGTTAGTGTTGAAATTACTCTAGGTGACAACTTTGACCACCCCAAGCCTAAAACCCACTTAAATTTATGATTTAGTTAATTATTGAGTGGTTTTTTCCTGTAATTTTGGACCCAAATTAGTTAACTAAATAACAACTTTAAATGACTTGTTGGAACAAATAACTGACTTGTTACAACAAGTAGGTTACTAGTTGCAACAACTCGCTTATTTGTTGGAGACAACTTCAATTTTTGTCTATGTCTCATATCAAAATGGAACAACTATCTGACTTGTTGGAACAACCAACGTACTTGTTGCAACAAGTATGTAACTTGTTCCAACCACTTGGTAACTTGTTGGAGACAACTTCAATTGTCTGTTTCATAACAAAATGCAACAAGTGACTTGTTGAAACAAATAATTGACTTGTTGCAACAAGTAGGTTACTAGTTGCAACAGCTCGCTTATTTGTTTTTATCCTTGTCTCATATCAAAATGGAACAACTATCTAACTTGTTTGAACGACTAACGTACTTGTTGCAACAATTATGTAACTTGTTCCAACTACTTGATTACTTGTTAGAGACAGCTTCAGTTGTCTGTTTCATAACAAAATGCAACAACTAAGTGACTTGTTGGAACAAATAACTGACTTATTGCAACAAGTAGGTTACTAGTTGCACCAGCTCACTTATTTGTTAGAGAGAGCTTCAGTTTTTGTCTCTGTTTCATAACAAAATGGAACAAATATATGAATTGTTGGAACAACTAACGTACTTGTTGCAACAAGTATCTAATTTGTACTCTGTTTCATAACAAAATGGAACAACTATATGAAATTGTTGGAACAACTAACGTACTTGTTGCAACAAGTAGCTAACTTGTTCCAACTACTAGATTACTTGTTGGAGACAACTTCAGTTTTTGTCTATTTCATAACAAAATGCAACAACTAAGTGACCTGTTGAAACAAATAGCAGACTTGTTGCAACAAGTAGGTTACTAGTTGCAACATCTCACTTATTTGGTGGAGACAGCTTCAATCTCTGTTTCATCCAACAACTGTAAAATATGTCCAACAGCTGTTGTACTTGATCCAACAAGTATCATGCTTGTTGCAACAAGTAACTCAGTTGTTAGAAAAAGTAGGAGCTCTCCAACAGATTTCACAGTTGTTGCATAAAGTACAACATCTGTTGTAAATTATTTATTCACATTTTTAGTAATTGTATCTGTTGCAACAACTTCATAATTCATCAACAACTCTTGCAGAAACTACAACAGCTGATGCAAAAAGTTCAGAAGCTCTTATACAATAGCTTTAGAACTTGTTGCAACAACTACAACTGCTACTGTAACTAATTCGGGAAAATCGGCAACTAGGGCAACTATACTCAGATGAACAATTGAAACAAAACAGTATTGTTTTACTTATCAATGGACCGGAAAACACTTATGAAGTAGTGCCAGTGCTACACCAATGACATTCAATCAAAAAATTGCAAAATCAGATGATTTTTTTCTTGAGCAATGGCGGATGAAGAAGAAGAAGAAGAAGAAGAAAGCACCAATAATGGTGGACCAACAAGAAGAAGAAGAAGAAAAAGAAAGCAACAGCAGAAGAAGAGAAGACGAAGAGAACAACACGAAGAAGAGAAGACGAAGAGAGCAGCATGAAGAACAAAAATGGAGAAAACGGCGCTGAAGAGGAGTTTTTTTTTTCTTTCCGATTTTGGTATTTTAGGATTTATAGTGGTTGAGTCAAAGTGTTAAAAATAAAACTTTGGGGCAAAGTGTTAAAAATAAAACTTGAGGGCAAAGTGTTAAAAATAAAGCTGAGGGATAAAGTGTCAAAAATAAAACTATTGGGCAAACTCAAAACCCTTTAATCACTAATCAAATTTTATCATCTCTACTCAATAATTAAAACTCAGTCACCACTCTTCAATTTTAAAACTAAAACATCACCTATAATTAAATGCCCCGACTATGTGGTATCAAAAGCTAAAAAAACATTGGACCGTAAGTGAACATGAAAATACCGAAACTGCCACCAAACTCTCAATTACTCAATTAAATATAGTAGTTAATTAAAAATAAATTTTAAAAAGTTGGGCATACCATTAGGGATCGTTTGATAGGAGTAATAAGTTATTTAGATGAGATTGGGCTGGTTAGGATCAACTAACCTAGAGCCAGTTTGGATTGACTTATAAATTGATCAAATCAGTTTATAAGTCATTTTTAATTTATTTCGGTATTTGATAAAAATAAAAAACAACTTAAATTAAGTTAAAAAAATATTTAAAATAAGCTAAAATCAAGAAGTTATTCAACCCCAACTTATTTTTTTGGCTTAAAAGTCATTTTAGTTTGACCAATAACTTTATCCTTTTATCCCTTATATTTTCTTATATTTTCTGTTAATTTCAATACTACTTTTACTTCTAAAAACTCTTTAAGCAACTTTATCCAAACACTCAGCTGTTTATTTATAAAATAACTTTCAACACTTAAAAAGTATTTTAAGCATTTATACTTAAAAGCCACTTTTTTACAACTAATCCAAACGGGCTCTTATCCAATTCTCAGTATGGAATAACTTCTCTCATAGATGAGATTGGGTGGAATACAAATGAATTATCCCACCAACATAATATGTGATAAATTCCAATCACACGGAATTAATAATGTAAAATTTTCACAAATAGCTACCTTTTAGCTGCTTCTAACAAGTTATAACTATAAGTTTATTATTTACAATTCGTAGCTGGTTTTTCCTATATTTATGCCCTGGATGCGTCGCATAAATATAGCCAAAATATAGACTAAATACACGAAACTTTTGAGCAAATAATACCTCTATTTAAGGAAAAAAAATCTTTTTCAAACTAAACATAAATCTATTTTTAATGTTCCATAAATCACGCAAATCTTATTTTCTTCCATATCTAATCACATATCTCATTCAACATCTAATCATTCATATAAAATTTGAATTCAAAAACTCTCTTCATATTTTTTCCCAAAATATAACTAAAAAAAAATCTTTTTTTAATGTTCCATAAATCATGCAAAGCTTGATTTGTCCATCAACTGAATTACACGTTTCACCGTGTAATTGCAACTTTTTTATTTTTTATATTTTTATGAACTTTTTAGTCGTTTTTCATATATATTTTGGCTTTATTTTTAATTGTATTTTTATTATTATGTTCAATATTACTTATTCCGGTTTCTGTTGACTATATTTAAGATATATTTTTCATATATTTTGACTATATTTAGAAAAATTTCAGAAAAAAAAAAGTTGCAATGAAAACGTTGCTACCTCAATTATGAACTCAATTATGACTATATTTTGGCTATATTTTTTAATTATATTTTGATTAATATGTTCAATATTACTTATTCTTGTTTCTGTTGACTATATTTAAGATATTTTGACTATATTTTTCAAAATTTCAGAAAAATAAAAAAATAAAAAAGTTGCAGTGAAAACGTTGTTACCTCAATTATGAACTCAACTTGAATTCGATATTTCAACAGATGAATTCAAATATATATTCGTCTTTTTAAAACGCAAAAATAATAGAGAATCTTACATATTTTAGGAAATAGAGTTAAATTTTAGGGGTAAAAGGTTGAAATTAATTAGCAGTTAATACAGAGTAAAAAAAAAGTGAAAGAAATCAGAAATTGATTTGAAAAACACGAAATTAGGGGAGATGGTGAGTTAGAAACGTGTATATTTAGGAAAAGAGGGGAGAGAGAAAGTGTGCAGCTAAAAAATAGGGGTGTGGGGAGTGATAAGTTAATTCGTAGAAAAGTGGGTAGCTATAAGTTGTAAAAATATAATATTATAGCTACTAAACTTAATTATTAAAAAATATAGTTATGTTCCATAAATATGTAACATAGTAAGCTATGCCAAATAAAAGTTACATTAATAATTCCATCCCATTATATCCCTCCTACCAAACAATCCATAAGGCTTACGGATTAGGCCCAAAAACGAAAACCACTCGAACCGGCCCATCAGCAACCATAGCATGATCCAATTGAGAAGCCCTAGCAAAATTACAGGCTTCAAAAAGGCCGAGCCTTTTCAACAATCAATCACTCCAAAGAAAGATGAAGAAGAAGAAGTCCAATCCCCATGAGGGAAAATTAGCAAATACTTCTGCTCCAAAGATACACAAGAACAAGAAGAAGAAATCCATTGCAAATACAATAATAAAGACTAATCTTTTCGATCAAAATTTTAGCAATGGACAAGAACAAGCCACCCAAAAGATTAATCTTTTCAAAGGTTGTCAACAGAAGAAGAAGAAGAAGTTCAAATCCGTTGCAAATATTTATAAGAATACTGAGCAGATGGGTGTTGATCAAGTCAGTTCTGATTTCAACGTCTTACTCGTAAAAACTTACCTTGGATATTAACACCAAACTAATGCAATTAATCATGTCATATATCCATTGGTTTGGTGTAAACACCTGTCTTTCTTACTTTCAATTGAGTTTAATTGTTGTTGCTTGGACTTTGACATTTTCCCAAGTTATGCTTAATCACATTAAAGAAAGCCTTTTCCAACTATAATATTATGGCTAGCTAATAAAAAAGACTGCTTTATTGTTTTTTCATTAGTTCGGAGCACGATTTCAGTGGTAATCCTTTTGCGACTGACAAATTACTGAAATCTATCAAAACTCCTCGATGATAGTACTACAGTGTTTTAAAATAAGTTTTTGGGGCTAGCCCAGAGGCGAGGCGTGCCAAAAACACACCGAGACTGAGGCGTTACGCCCTGAGAACTTTCCAAATTTGAGCCAAAATTGCTTAATGATTTTTTTTAAAATGTTAAATATCCAATAATTAACTCGTAGTATATTCTCAAACTAAAAATCTCAAAACGTCAAAAGTTCTTTCTAGTTGTGTATCCTAATTTCATAATCTTCTCTCTTTATTGTTTATAGAGTAACATACACACTTTTAGACTTTTGTATGCAAAGTGCAAATTATAAAGCAAAGAGTTTTGTCCTCCTGCATTTTTCTTCTTTATGTTTTATTTTCTTCAACTTATAGTTTTTAATTTTAGAATTTCTTTTGGTATCGCTTTAGTTTAGATAATGTTTTAAAGACTCTATTTTGGCTACTTGTGTTATAATGAGTATTAATTTGTATCTAGTTTTGGTTTTAAAACAATAACTTTGAATTACTGTCATTTTCATCTTTGAATTATTTGGACAAAGTATCATTTTTACAACTCTAATTATGTTTCCTCATAGTCATGTTATTGTGTAATGCATCGTTAAATTATTCACTTTTTCAAGATTTTTTTTAATGGTACATGCACATGTTAGAATGTTCATAATATATATAAACATTTTTCTACTATCTTTTTAATTTTATATAATTTTAATGTATTTTTTTTACTTATATGATTATTTTATTAATTTATAAAATACTAACTACTCATGGGGCTTATGCCTGGACGAAGCGTATGTAAAACGACTCGCCTTACGGCCGTGACTTTTAAAACATTGGTACTACTCATAAAAACGCAATCACCACTGTAACTCTATTCTTTAACATTCCACAAGTATTCTTTATTTGGAACAACAATGGTTGCAATCATTGAGCGGACCAAATGAAAACCTATTTTGAACTCTAGTTCCAACTGTTGGTAGAACCAAAAAGACCATCTTTTGGACCAAAAAGACATTATATGGGACTCAACTTGAAAGTTGTTTTGAACTCTAGTTGCTACAGCTTTCTTTTTTATTACTATTTGTTCTTGTTTTTCATATATATGTATATTGTGGGCCCGAAAGATTTAACATCTTCCATTAATGAACTACTAAAGCACTTTCCTTGTCCTATCTAGGCCATGGGCATCCAATTCCTGGAGGACATACTTATGGAGATCCTCAAAAGGTTACCTGTGCGGTATCTTGTTCGATTCAAATGTGTTTCGAAATTGTGGAAGGCATTAATCTCCGATCCTTACTTTATAAAGAAGCATCTCAATCATGCCAAAAATGATCCACATTCTCAAAAACTTCTTATTTCCCAATATTGCCCTGAGTATGCTATATGTTCCTTGTATTGTTGTCCTTTATCGTCGGTTCAACTGGTTGAGAATGAACAAGCATATGATTGGCCTTCAAACTCTAGAATCATAATCTATTGTTGTTGCACCGGCTTGGCTGTTATCGGCGTTGTTGATCAAATTAGGCTTACAGTCAGACTTATGCTGTGGAACCCCTCCACAGGAGAATCAATAGCACTTCCTGATCCAGAATTTCCACCAGTGCATGAGCATCGTTTGGGATTGGGTTATGACTCAGCTAGTGGTGACTATAAGATCCTAAAACTTCGTGATGGCAGAGGTGATATTGAAGAACCTGGTGAAATTCTCGCATTGAAAGCTGGTTCCTGGAGAAATATTGATAAAATTCCTCGTGGAAGTAGCAGTCGACTGGAAGCTATGAGTTCCGGTCTGGCATTTTTAAATGATGCATTTCATTGGATATGTACGCCTAGAAATTATTTTCAGCTTCTTCCAAGAACTTATTCTCTGGTTTCATTTAGTATTTCAAATGAAGTGTACGGGGAGATACCGTTGCCAGAGGAAGTATTACACTTGAAGGGCAATTGCTTTATTGGCGTTTCCGTAGTCGACGGAATGCTTTGTGTTCATTCTAATTATGGTAATCCGTGGAAGCGCGCTTTTAAGTTATGGTTATTGAAAGACTATGGTGTCAAGGAATCTTGGAATGCATTGTTTAGTATAGAAGATCCGCAACTTGTTTTT
Source organism: Lycium barbarum (assembly GCF_019175385.1). Lineage (NCBI taxonomy): Eukaryota > Viridiplantae > Streptophyta > Magnoliopsida > Solanales > Solanaceae > Lycium > Lycium barbarum. The sequence goes on from NC_083344.1 coordinate 120,378,738, forward strand.
GCCGTACCGAAGTATAGGTCTGCTGAAGGTGAAATACTATACTGGAGCTTGTATATTCAGAATGATGGGGTGTATTCCTTTAGGACATCCAGAGGATCATTTCGATCACGTGATTCCATTCAGGAGGGATGTGCTTTTACAGAAAGCTTGATCCCTCCAAAATCACTTATTTAGTGTTTGCTTATGTAAGATCGAGGAACTGCTTTCTTTTTCCTGCTACCATGTCACAACCTTTTACTCTTATTTTTCTATTGCCGATGGTCCCTCTCTATCCCACAAAGTAGAAGTAAGGTCTGCGTACATTCTATCTTTTTCAAACCCCACTTGTGGGATTACACTTGGTATGTCGTTGTACTTTATCTATTGCTCTCCAGCCTTTAAGTTTCAAAATTTATTACCAAAACTGTCAGCTTGCTCATTTCAGTTTCAGAGAATCCACTTAATTGCTAAAAAAGAAGTGGTTTACCCCATCTTCTCTTTTACATATTAGTGCTTGTCTAGTCTTACATGCGAATTGTGACTCTACTTGTTGAGGATGTTCAACTCTAATATAACACTAGTGTCGTTTGGCCCGGGCTTAACTACATTAAATTTAAATTTGCAATTCTTTTTTTTTTTTTTTTCAACTCTTGCTTTTTATGTTGTTTTGTATTATTATATCAATTGTAAAGGTAGGTTGACAATTTTTTAATGTTTCTAAGATATTTAATTATATAAAAAAAATTATAAGTTAAAAACAACATTTTTTTAGAATATATTTACACTTCCTTTTTATTTTCATACAAATTAATGCACGCATCAAAGCTTTTGTCCCTTTTATTTTACTACATTTTTTGAGAAATCTTTACTGATCAAAATTGAGTTTTACCTTACGTTAGATTTCAACTTAATTTTTTTCATTAAACTTATATTGGCTAACCCATTTTTTGGAAGAAAAAAATAATTACGATATTCAAGTAATATAAAAAAATATTTAATGGTACAAATTGTTGTATAATGACATCAATGAATTTAACTTATAAACAAAGATAGTATTTAAAATTAAATAATTAAAAGTCTTGATACATCGAAATACTTTAGATGTTTCTTCAGATTAAACCATACAAAAAGGAACTGGAAATTTAATGAAATTATTTGTTTTTCTTACTTTAATCTTTCCTTTTCTTTAAAAATATTGTAGTTTGTTTTCTTAATGAACTGTTATAATTTCTTAAACATGTATGTAGTTTTAGTGTTTCATGTTTATCTAACTATTTGTCCTTAATTATATAAAACATTGATTATCTCATATTTTGTAAAACATTTCAATATCAAAAAAATGTGAAAATGATTACTCTCGTTTTCAATTATTATTATTATTATTATTATTATTATTATTATTATTTGGAGAGCTACAATATTTCTTTAATTACTTTTTTCAATTTTTTTTTAGTTATATATGAAAAATAATTTTAAATTGATAATTAAGCGTGTATTAAGGTATATAACTTTTTTATTACTTGTCCATAATAAATTTTATGGAAAAAAAATTGAAACAAATTTAATCATTTCCACATAAAAGAAAGACAATAAACTTTTGGATCAATTTTTAATTTGGTTGAATTAATAATATTTTGTGATGTCACTATCACCCTTCCACATCATCCCTCCTAGAATTTAATTAGTCCACATCATCCCTCGTAGAATTTAATTAGTCCACATAATTATTCAAATTTACCAAAATAGGTGAGAGCATAAAAGGTAATTAAACCTTCAATTAGGGGTAAAATGGATAAAAAAATTCATGTGAGGACTACAAAATTTTGAGATCCTCCCTTATATATGATAGTAATATGAGGTAAGATTCTCTGTTCCCCACCGCCATTTAATTCATTTCTGGATCTGCGGGTAGGGGTCCTTGCTGGACTTGTTCAAAATGACAAATATTATACTAGAGATCAGAACTTCTGTTTTTCTATTTGATTGAAACTGTAAAGAAGCTCAACAGACTGGTTGAAATTACAGCTGCAAATCTTAAGACAAGTACTGTAGTTTTCTATTACAGTGACATATAAGAAGCTAGCCACTCTTCCAATCAACTTGCTCACCCACACCCACCCATCCGCCATTTATAGATGAGGGGGCAGTTGTACCTTTTAGAGTTTAGAATCAATTGTATCGTTATTGGCATGTGATTGTCGTTCCTATATCTAAACGATTTGAAGGAGAAAAAAATCAGAATCTTTCACTCTTCATTTTAATTGGAATTGTCCTGCTCAATATCACCGTTAGGAGGACCAGTGATCCCGCCAGCTAATACCAGCCGACTGCACGAAAAAATGCCACTATATCAGAATTGCAATCCATTTGGAAATGTCAAATACACCGAGTAAGCAACCATCCAATGACTGATTTGTACATGAATAAAACATGATCTACAATTATATAGATGTCAGTAACCTCATAAACTGAAACCATTGGGATATTTATACGCACTGAATTAATTTTGCAGAGAAACACAGAAAGAAACTCATGTATCCAGGATACGACAACAATCAGTAATCACCGCACCAATAGACTACTAACGATTCAGGACCTCGAAAGCTCTACCCTTTCTATGTCCGTAGGTGGCTGCTACTATAAAAGCTTCCATGCACCAGTTGCATCATCTATAATCTCAGCTGGACCAAGAATAGCCATATCGCTGTCCTTGATTTAGGTGCAAAATTTGTTCTTCCAGCATCGATAGTAAAGTAGCAAGTTTAATGGTTCTGTCCTTTCTTGCGGCACCATCTTCACAATCAGTTTATACCACCACCACACATCTCCCACCTGTTTAATGCCCCCATTCTTGAGGAGATCCAAAGTTGTATCTGACTGCATTATATATGCAGCTATCTTCAAATCATTCCTAGTTCCAAAATCCATCTTGAAATTCCACAGGCGTCTCTCAACCTCAAGATGTTGTTTGACCCTTTCTTTCTCTCTCCCATCAACTCCAGTTTTTGCCCTGCTTGAAAGGAAACTGCAACCAGAACCAATGATAATAATAACCTAAAACAAGGGACTCTGGCCCAAATAACTCAAATGTCCACCTGCCATCTACTTGAACAAAAACTGTACCAGCAGAGTGATTGAGACTCTCGTTTGGACGTAGCTGCTTAAAATCTACATGTACTCCCCTATTCAAAAACTAACACGCCAATTATACATTGAGAGGGTGCAGATCTCATTTCTGCATCATTTGTGAATCACAAATCTATAAAAGATTATCCAAGTACAATACAGTAACAAGGAAGTTCAAGATCAGGACTTGCACGGTCCAAACAAAAGTCAAGATTTAAGATCATAAAGCACATTTTTAATTGAGAATTGTTATTTATTAGCATTTTGGTAAATACAATACTCAATTCAAGATTTAAAATTTATGAATTTCTACAATGGTTACAAGTTAGTATATAATACTAATTGCGCTTGCAGTTAAATATAAATATTTAATAAATTTCTTCACGCATGTGCATGATCTGAACCAAAAAAATATTGAATTCACTTGAACACATAACTTGTAAACTAGGTCCCCCCAAAATTTGACGTTGAGCATGTCATTAAGGGTAAATAAGAAATTAAACTCAATGAGTTTTTAAGGCCCCGTTTTTCCATAGATACCAAAAAAATAATTTACTTTTTTGAAATTTTGGATTTGGAGTTGGAGTTGGAGTTGTGTTTAGCCATAGTTTTTGAAATTGTAGTTTTTGGTGAAATGTAGTTGTAAAAAAGTGAAAAAAGTGAAATTTTTTGAAAAACAAATTTTTGGAGTTTTTGGGATTCCGGAATACAACTTTAAGTTGTATTCGAAATTCTTATGGCCAAACGCTGAAAAGTGAAAAAAAAATCGGAATAAAGTAAATAATCGTTATGGCCAAACGCCTACTTAAAATATAAAAACATATTTTTTTGTCAAACATAATTTAAGAAAGAGTATTATATAAAATGAAATCGAGGTAGTAGTAAATTTTTGCTCTAGGAGTAATTGAATTCTGCCGATTCACAAAAGTTTATCTCAGACAGGAAACCCCTTTCACTCTCAGATTTGGATGGTAAAAACAATTGAACTTCTGAAACTTCACTTTCTAACTAGTAACTAGCTATTAATAAAAGAAATACAGCTTTTTAGACCTGACGTCTGATGCCTGAAATTTGGAGGCTAACCCACTATTTATAATACAATGTGTGGACGGTGAGGACTTGGGAAAAGTTCTCTCCGGTTCAGCAAAGAAGCGCGGTGTTATCAATAATAGTCCGAGAAATAAGTCCGGCATGTGGTCCTTCGAGACGTGTTGGAATTTGTGGACCCGAGAAGATACGCCCGAGGTGGGTTTGAGGAGATAAAGCCAAATCAGCGGAAGGTTATCTCCCACTGATTCATCGCTGAAGATCACGCCATCAACAAATGTGTTCGATATTATCGGAACCATTTTACCCATGTGGGGGTTCGTGTTTCCTAGTTATAGTAGGACACTAACACTATATAAGCACATGTACCAACTCCATTAGAGGGCATCAGAATCAGTTTCATCTCAGTTGTATTTCATTTATTGCTCTAAGAAAAGAAAGTTTATCTTCGTCTAATCCCGTTCACAAGTTACTCTTTGTTTAAGCAGTCCGAGGAAGGAATTTCTCCTAGTTAGACCTATTAGTCACAGTCCGAACAAGGAGCTTCTCCCCGTGGGGCCAGCTGTTCTATACTCAGGCTCTGACATTTATTTTCTGTTGATTCTTTATTGTTTTCTCATTAATTTTATTTCAGTTAATAAGCTTGGTCACAGATTCTTTAAACCGCGTACAAATTCAATTGTTACTTTCTTTTGAGGGTGAACAGTTTGGCGCCCACCGTGGGGCTAAGAATAATAGTGACGGCTTATATAGACAACCTTCACTCGGTTTGTTTGTTTTTATGGTTTCAGGCTACCCCATGTCAAACCCAAGCCACTCCGTTCATCTCAACGAAGATGAATCCAGCGAACACAACGCTAACCTTAACGGGGTGCCACTCAACAATGCACCCGCCATCGATCCAGTCAACAATCAGCCCGTCCAAAACCCGTGTACTAACGATGCGGATAGGTATGGAGCCCCTGGAGGAGAGGCGGAGGAAATTAATTTACGTTAAATTTACAATTTGTTGCAGGAACACCACGTCACCATGCAACAGCAATAAGAGGCCATCGTCCGACTCCAAAGGGATCTCAGCCATGCGCTGGCACCGGAACCGGATAGGGCTTCTGAACAAGTTCGAAGGGAAATTGAGGTCGGCGACAGTCAGGATAGGCCGATCAATAATGAGTCGTTTGAGATGATTAGAATGCTCGAAGCTTTGACTAAACGGATAGACTCCAACGAGAAAAAAGTAGATGACTACAATTCTCGGGTGGATCAAATTCCGGGAGCACCTCCGATTCTCACTGGTCAAGAAACAAAATACATCATGAGAAGGTCTTTCCCTCCAAGTGCGGCACCGAAGCTGATCCCAAAGAGGTTCAAAATGTCAGATATATCGAAGTATGATGGAACTACCGACCCCCAAGAACATATCACTGCATACACGTGTGTTATAGCCGGTAATGATCTCGAGGACGATGAGATTGAATCGGTAAGCTTGAAAAAATTCGGTGAAACCTTAACCAAAGGGGTAATGCAATGGTACTATTCACTACCTCAACACTCCATCCCCTCATTTGAATTACTTGCGGATGCCTTCGTGAAGGCTCACGTGGGGGCACGAAAGGTACAAGCATGGAAGACAGACATATTCAAGATTTTCCAAAGGGGCGATGAGCGGCTCAGAGAGTTCGTTACTAGGTTCCAGCAAGAAAGAATGTTGTTATCCCCGGTCCCTGACGAATCGGCCGCCCAAGCATTCATGAAGGGACTTAATCCAAGAAGTTCCAATGCTTCCCTTAAACTAAAGGAGAACTTGTTGGAATTCAGTGCCACGACTTAGGCCGATGTGCACAATAGATACGAATAAAAAATCAGAGTAGAGGATGATCAGCTTGGGCTCCCACCAGGTCCGGTAACCCGAGTAAGGAGCGATACTCGAAAAGGACAATTGAACCAGAATATAACCCATCAGATAGATATTACCCTTACCCATCTGTGAGGCCGAGTTTTCGATCGGAGAAAAGCAAGATTAACCCCGGTCATAGTACTAACCGAGGAGACAGGTGGATTGACCGAGGGGACAGGCGGATTGATCGAGGTGCATCAAGTAGGGGTCTCCAGTACAAAACCAACTCTACCTCAGCCTCACATATGGGAGAAAATCCGAGGTTGTCAGAATATAGTTTTAATGTTGACGACCCTAGTGGCAGCAATTGGAAAGATAGAAGGAGCGACGTGGCCAAAGTCGCGCTGAACCGACCATTGACAGCAGGATCCCAAGTTGATATGTGACTATCACGGTACGCACGGGCATCGGATCGATGATTGCAGAGGGTTAAGGGATGAAGTAGCCTGATTACTAAGAACGGACATCTCAAAGAATTTTTTAGTGAACGGGGAAAGAATAACTAAAGAACAGGGAAGTCAACAAAAAGGCTGAGTCGGAAGAACCCCAACACATAATCAACATGATCATTGGCGGGGTTGAGATACCACGAGGACCTGTCATGAAGAGAACGAAATTCTCTATCACGAGGGAAAGGAGGAGAAAGGACTATATACCGGATGAATTTATTTCGTTCAATGATGAAGAAGTAGAGGGCATCACTCAGCCTCACAATGACGCCCTGGTAATCTCTGTACTTATACATAAAACTCACGCTAAACATATCTTAATTGATCCAGGTAGTTTGGCAAATATCATCTGATAGAAGGTCATCGAACAACTCGACATGTTGGACCAAATCATATCAACGACCAGGGTCATGAACGGATTCAATATGGCCTGTGAAACCACCAAAGGAGAAATCATATTGCCCGTGAGCACAGTCGGGTTTTTGCAACACATCAAGTTCTACTTTATTGATGGAGAAATGAAGTACAACACCCTGTTCAGGCCTTGGATACACATGATGAGTGCAGTGCCATCAATATTACACCAAATGCTGAAATTTTCGAACCCCGATGGGATAAAAGTAATACGGGGGGAACAGCCCGCTGCCAAAGAAATGTTCGCAGTCGAGAAAGCAGTACCGAAAGAGCTGGCACCGAAGGCCGATACAGTAAGCCGCACTAAGACTTCGAATGCGGGCAAAGGGACCAAATAGCAATCACAAAATGAGGTGGCCGGGGAGGAAGATGATTTCGATTTACCAAGATCCTTCATATTGCCCGACGAATCCGATGCAACGAAGTCAACAATAGAAGAACTGGAACAAGTTGTCCTTTTCGTCCATCTCCCGGAGAGAAAGGTATACCTAATAGAAATCATCCAACTAAAATTGTCACATGGATTTTTCTATCACATGACAAAAAACCAACTATTTCATCTAGTAGTATAGGATTGTGATCTGAGATGACTCTTGGTAGTACTATTTGTTTGATGACTTTGAAACTCTCATTCCACTCTGAAAAGACTAGAAATCTGTCTATTCTAGAGGCTTGTAGCAAAGTTTCACCTCTAGACCATGTGAATTGTGCGCCTTCCAATGGTAGATCTATAAGTTGAAGATCTTAAATTGTCTCCGAAAGGCATCTCATAGACTTAGATTTTCTGGTACAATTAAGTCTTTCGGTTATATATCTACACACATTGAAATCCCCCCTACTACCCACTTGTCACTCCATAGACCCCTGATTCCCCCAAGTTCATTCCAGAATTCCTCCCTCTCGATGTTAGTGTGAGTGCCATATACACCTGTAAATCCCCATCTGAAGTCCTCTAGAAGGCTCTAAAAAAAAGTAATTGAGAAGCAACCTTGGTGGAAATCAATGCATTTCCACATTCTCTTATCCCACAAGATGATAATGCCACCTCTGGTTCCACTGGCATTCAATTCTTGCTATTCTGCCCATCTGTTTCCCTAAATTTGATATATCAAGTCAGTGCTCAAGTTTTCCATTTTGGTTTCCTGAATACATACAACATCTGCTTTCCGTTTTTTTACCAGAGAGGATATGATACTCCTTTTACCCATTTCAGTAAGACCCCTGATGTTCCAGCTCAATACCTTCACTTTCATCTAGAAAAGCTATGGTGATTCCTGCCCCTACCTTTTTTGTTGCTCCCTTCATAGTTGATCCCACAAATTAAGTTTTGGACTCCAATCTCGCCTTTCTTCTTCCCTTGTCTCTTCTTGTTGGGTGTATCAGAAGAATTTTTCCTTTGCAGTTGTAATTGTCTGTTTTTGTCCATTCTCATAATTAATTCCAAGATTTCATGCTTAAATCCTTCACAATTAATCTTTGGATAAGAAGACTAGTCAGTTTAACCTACCTTCCCAGCTTTAGTAACTTAAGGCTTGTCTTTCTTCTAGAACCTTGTTACTTTTAAGTTGTCCTGCCAGGGGCCATGAGAGCAATGGTGGCAGGCTTGCCAGGAAGCTAGCCCGTACGGGGTTAGCGTAGAATGAAAGGGGCGGCTCCAATCTTGCGTTGACGTTATTGGATTGCGGGGGGGGGTGAGGGGGACGTGGGATGTGGTACTCGATTCGGGGGCGTAGCGTAACTAAGAGAGTCATTCCATTTAGGGCGAGGCAAAATCGCATGTACTTCTTGCAAGGCTTGGTCAGCTTCTTCATGTGACAAACATCGCAACAATAATCCGTTGAACAATCACCGATCAAGGGCATCGTAGAGTCCACAAAGCCCAAAACTAGGTACTTCTAATTAGAGTCTTCTTTGCTAGTAGTTGGACATGTATAGATTATTGGGATCTGGTAAAGTAGGATGAATTTCATTCTTTAGACTATCTAAATGGATGTAAATTTGAATTTTACCAAAAACCACAACTTCTTTAGGTTTAGCCTGTCATAGTTTAAAACAAAAAAACTCATCAAGGATAATGATAGTGGCGGTGCAATGTTTTTTAAATTTATTTTTGGATATGTATTGAAAATTGGTACTAGTAAAACTCCATACTCACTATGTTTGTATCCTGGATTCCTCATGTTTGTGGGCGTCTTTGATCTGTTTATGGGTAAATTGATAAGGTTATCCTTCAAGAGTTCACAAAAATGCCCAATTGAAGGTGTAATAAAATGTTGCTATGCTCATTGATTGTAGTTTTGACTTAGATGCATCATGCCTCCAGTAGGAAACAAATTTTCTTGAATCCAAAGTAAGTGTTTCACAAAATAATTGATTGGCTGGTACTTTTGCAGATGAGGTATTTGAAGCCAGCCAACTTGTTTCATGAATTACTGAAGTCAAATACACTTGCAAGTAGTCGCTTGCTTGGGTTGGATGCGGGTGATAAGTAAGTTGGTCTAGCTGTTTCGGATACATCAAATAGAGTTGCATCACCTCTCGCATAATGTAGCTTCTCTGGAACATCTAAAACTATGATCATGTTGAAACAATTATGCCCATCTTCATTTTTATTACACCGTTGTGTTAGAAGAAATGACGTTAATGTTTGGTAATACAGTGTTCTCGTGCGCAAGAAAACAAATATTGACTTGATGGACAGAGATTTACAGAGTCTGGTGGTGTTCATTATATAGTTTACTTGCGATTTTTAGCAATTGTGGTTCATTAGGCAGCTAAAGAGTTTTGTTGCTTGACTTCTGCTACTTATAACCTAAGTCAGCATGTGCAGTTACAAGGAAAGATTCTAATTTTGAACAATTGTTTTGACGACCGTTTGCTATAAATCCTTCTCTCTTCATTCAGTTTTTCTCTTTTCTCTACATTTTAATATTGTGGTACCATAAAGAAGGCTAAACTCAGTTGAGTTCTAAGTTACTTGAATATGCATGGTAGATACACCATATTTAGATGACAATAGAGCTTGTTTTCGAAAATAATATTGATGGTGTATTATTGCAAAATGCAAACTCTCATCATCCCTTCTCCTTTCACGTAATTCTTATTTTCCTTTTTCTTTTTTGCTGCAGGTTTCTGAACTTTCCTTGGGGGCCTTTGTTTTTGGTTATCCGTTTGATAGACAAAAAACTAGTCGCCATGTATTTTTTTTGGCTTTGATAATGATTAAGCTTAATTTGTTAGTACCGTAAACCCACATTTTTTCGTCTTTCTCAGGCTGTGCAAGTTAAGTTATTCATTGACGACCTTTGTCGGACGGGAGAACTTAGGGGTGTAAAGTACACCTTTAGGGATGAATGCTTCACATCTAAGGTAGGTGCTCTGAACTTTTTAACTTTGTAAAAAATATCGCGGATTAGTATCAATCATTTCTTTGTATCAAGATAGTATCACACAATTCTTCTTGTTGAGAGTTCACAATTAGTTTATTTTGACACTCCCACACAAAGTAATGTCTGTTGATGGACTTATGGAGGATAATTGAGCTTGAATCTTCATTTGTTATTGGTAGTGTTAACTTGTAATTGCATGTAAAACGAACAATTTAGGCATATTAGAGTATGACTCTTTAAATAACTATTGGAAGCAAGCTAAGCTTCTGTAAAAAAAAAAATTAACCTCTCTGCTATTTGCCTTTTGGTTTTTATTGGTTGAAATTAGATTGATCTCATTGCTCCTCCCTCCCCTGCAACTATTTGTCTTTGATCATTTGAAAGGAGAAATGAACAACAATTATATGAATTATTTTGCTTTCAAAATGTCGAGTTGTTACTACAAACTTTAAAGTTTCACCCAGCACAATCGAAGACTATGTTAGACAAATTTGCAGCAGTTGGAATACTTCAGGTAATAAAAGATCTTGCCTTATCTCTGCAGTTGAGTGAAAACCATAGTTAACCTCACTGAAGAAGTACGTTTCTTTTCATCACTTAGACGAGGTCCTTATTAACCGACATCCAATTAAAAAGGGAAAAAAGGTTATTTATGGGAATAGAATTGGGGCTGAAAGTTTTGGAAGAACTTTTGTTTCATTTGAGAAAAAATAGTATTGTTTGTACAAAAATAAATTATCTTGCAACGCTTAGCTCAAATAATCTCTGCTTATTTTGTCTAGGAAACTAAGTAAGTAGAATTTTATTTCCTACATATATTTATTTAAGAAACTAGAGTAAGAGAGGCAGATCTTTGCCATAATTGTTTGCTGGGGTTCTTTTTTTTCTCGTGTTTCTAAATTTGGGGCAGCCAATTGTGGTTTGGTTAGAACAGGTACATTTAGAATAAAGAGTTCAGTAGTTCAAACTTGAGGAGCAGTATAGGTTCACTTCCAGATCAAGACTTGGTTTCCAGTTTCAGTTAGATTCATTTAAGGATTTAGCTTTGCCTCTTCTCTCGGGAAAAAACTAGCAAAATTTGGTGTTATTAAAGGCTTTGCTAATGTTGTTATACAATACTTATGGTGCTTTGTGGCAGAGGTACCTCGACTATGTTAACAGGGAACACACCTGAGAAGACTCTTATTAGCTCCAAGCCTAATCCAACCTAAATCCGATTACGTTAATGTCTTCAAGAGATGGACGCACACATTGTATGTACACATACTAAACTGAAACAATGAGTTGTAGGTGTCACTGTAGTTTGTAGGTTAGTGTATTTTGTTAAACTTTTTTGTAACTCTCTATTTACTTTATGTATAAACCGTGACACTGTATCCAAGAGCAAGATTTTGACCACATTTTCATCTACTTGCAAATCTGCTGGTATTTCTAGTTCAAGTTTAAATCTCCTTATAGCTTTCTGCAGAGCTTGGTTGAGGAAATATGAAAAACTTGACCCCTTGCCATGGTCACAGCCATTGAATATTTCATCACAAGGCTAAAGAAAAAATAGACATGAAAACTTTGAATTTCCAGCTGTATCATTTGCCAAAGTCTGAAATGATGCTGATGAAACAAAATTGTAGGGTGTGTTTGGTATTCTGATTCAAGCTCCTTATTAAAGTAGGAACAAACTAAGTTCGATTACAGATGCACCATTTTCCAATTCGAGCTGTCTTTGACACTCTGTACTGTCATAATTGCATGGCATGTCTGCAGATAGATTTTATTTTTTCTTTCTTGGGTACAGTATTAACAGGGTAAAAACTTGTACTTGATGTTTACACCAAATGATTTTCAATAATTGCATGGCATATGTCTGCAGATAGATTTGTCTCACTTAATCATGGTTAATTTGTGCTATATACTCTCGCTCTATTAAATTTCTTATCCATCAACAAACTTAAAGAGCTACTTACTCAGACTAGAGACTACATGATGAGCATGATATTTGCTCACCTCCAGGAAAAAGCCATATGCTAATATGATAGACTACAGCAGCTGCATTACTTTGTCAAAGTTCATCTAGTAACCAGCATCAGCACCAGAAATCCATATTTTCTCCTTCCCAAAGAACCCTATGATCAGCAGCTTCATCATGACATTTACAACCCAATTTCTCCCTGCTCATGCTACCATCAGCATCATCTTGAACACAAGCCAATGCTATTTGTTCACCACAAGCTCCAAAACATCTCAACGACTGGTGAACTCATTGATTCGCTTATTTAAACCAAAAATAAAAGCCTTAAATCTAATGGTCACAATCACAGTAATCTAGACACAGCATCTTTGCGGACTGCTCAAACACCAGTACCATCAGCCGTGCATGAACATGAAACTTTTATCAAACCCAAAATCCATGAGAGAATACATAAATACCCCCCCCCCCCCCCCCCCCCCGGAGAACACCTTTTTTCAATAAGACACCTAAACTTTGCGGGTGTCCTATGACCCCCCTGGACATGTTCAAACTTTAATAAATACCATCTTTTGACCCATTTTCGAACCAGGCGGGGAACAAAATTTTGCGCGAGTAATACACCTCCGATTAAAATAATTATAAACAAAATTAATGACGACCCATCGGGTTTGACTCGTTTTACCCTAATATCCCCATCCCCCCCCCCCCCCCCCTTTCTTATTTCTCTTCCCAAAAAAAAACACCCCACGACTTTTCATCTCTCGATCTTAGCCTATGTTAGCCATAAATTTGTTCTAGCCATTTCTATCGGAAAATTGAAGGGAACTCTGAGTTTGTGGGTAAAAAATAAGCATCTAATCGAAGAAGTGAAGATCCACAGGTTAGGGTTTGTTATTATGGTTTAAAAATTCGATTTTTGGTGTTGCATGCACTGAATTTTTGTTAGATACTTAGTGTTTTTGTATTATTTGCTGCAAAATATAATGTTTTACACTCATTTCTCTTAATGTGCTTGATTGCATCTACATTCACTGATTTTAGTTAGCGTTTTTGTTGATCGATTTATTGTGTTTTAAAGATTTTTGAACATGCTATATTTCAGGGTGTGTGATATCATGTCTTTTGTTCTAATCACGTTGAGATGGCACCATGGGGGTCGTATTGTGCTTAGTGCCCAACCAAAATATGTTGGTGGCTCTGTTACTGAATTCTGGACTGTGACATTGATAGAATGTCCCACTTTGAATTGAGAGACTACATAAAGCATTTAGGGTATACAACTGACTGTTCTTTTTTTGTTAAGTATCCTTTCAATGGTTCTTTGGTTGAAGTTGTGAATGATAAGGTTATTTGTGACATTTCATCTTTGTTAAGTAATGGTGATACATTAAATATTTTTGTGTGCCACGAGGTGAATGAACCATGTGTTGCATTGGCTTTAGAATATGTCCCCCAAAATGGTGTTGGTGGGGTAGGTGAGGAATATTCGACTCCTTTAAATGATGTTGTTGAGTATCCAATCCCCCCAAACGCTAATGTTGAGCCTCCAAACACTACATGTGAGTCTCCAAACCTAACTGTTGAACCTTCAAACCCTCCTAACCCTTTTGCTGAACCTGCTAACCCTACTGCTGAACCCTATAACCCTACTGCTGAAACTTCTAACCTTATTGCTGAACCTGTTGAACCATCAACTAATCTTGAACCTCATAATCCCACTGATAATCCTACTTGTGAGTCTGAAGTTGATGAGGATACAAGTGAAGAGGATGTAGATGATGGATGTGAAGGGGATAGTGAAGATAGCTGTTACATCCCGTATTTTTGAACGTCAGATTATTTGTAAGCTGAGGTGGGGCCCACACGTCAAGATTTTTTTTTATTTTTTTTGGGACATGTGACAAATTATATGAATCACATATGTGAAGTTAAACACAACTCAAGAAGGACCCTTGGGCCAAATCAAAGTGGAAGTCCTCCAAACGAATATTTTTAAGAAAACGTTTTCGGGTGACCTGACTTTGGGGGGCAAAAACGGTATTATATGTTTGGAATTTGGAAAAATACCAAGAAGTAGAAGTTGTAGATAATTGAATTATCTTTCCAACCATAGGTCGTGGGTTCCCAGGTGACGTCGGTACAAGGAGATATGGACGTTTTAAGGTCGAAAGGTCAGTGGGCTAGGCCCAACTCGGGACCAACCGAGTTGGCCCAAAAAAATGAAAAGAAAACTTTAGGCCCAAGGTGAGAGGGTGGCCGGCCATACCTGGTCCAAGCCCACCAAATTAATTAATTTCCATGTGGCAAATTAATTATAAAGGGATCATTATCCCTTAGATGATTCAAGAAACTTAGAAGGAGAAAGAACAAACAAAACAAGAGCAAAAAAAAGGGCCATTTCGGGTTTGGCCATAGTAAATTCACCCCTCCAAATCTTCCTCCAAAAATTATTTTCTTGTGGTATTCCTACTAATTTAAGGGTCCTTTACAACTTGGTGTAATTGTTTTGGAAGAAGGAGCACTTATTTCTTCAAGTTGACAACTTGTTCAAGTGAAGGAATTGTAGAAAAAGGTAAGAATCAATTCCTTTTTCTTATGTTATGAAGGTTTGTTTATGTTGTGGTATGTGGAAATGAGTAGAAATTATGGAAATAAGGAAGTTTGCAAAGTGGGTATGTATATATATATGTAGCCATGAGTGTATATATGTTGTATACATATATGAGTTGAATTTTATGTTGTATTCTAGTTGTGGTTATGGTGAAAATTATATTGGGAATGAAAGTTGAATGAATTTTGGTTGAAGTTGGAATGTAGAAGATTATGTCACTTTAGAATGATTTTGTGATATTATGGAAATGAAGTTGTTAAGATGTGAATTATAATTATGGTTGATGAAATTGGAAGATGGAAATATGTTATGAATATGTAGGTTGAAGATTTGAAGTTTTGGGTGAATTATGTTTTGGTGGAAAGTTTGTATATTTTGTATATCTTGTGAATATTTCGTAGAAATGATATGAAATATTTCCAAATTATATTGTGATGATCTAGATTAATGATGAATGTGAAACCATTGAGATTAGTTTGGAAATTGAAGTTGAAATGAAGGTTATGACATTATGTTGGAAAGATAGCTAGTTAAGTTATATTGTGTTTATAGTGATTGTTGTTGTTGTTGATGTTGTTGTTGGGTTGTTGTTGATTGTTTTGGCCGAGTTAAATTCTCGGGGATGCTATATGTATAGGGGAGATGCTGCCCAAATTTTTGTAGGCAATTATGAATAAAGATTGAATACTTAAAGATTGGAAATTGAGAATTGGTAAATGTGACCAATTGCAGATTTTGGGCGAAACGGGAATTGAATTTGGAAAGGCGTAAAGAGCATATAAGGTATGTAAGGCTATCCCGATTCTTCTTTTGGCATGTCCTAGGTGTACTAGGATCGGATTTGAGCCTCGGAAAGTATTCTGCTCATCGGAATCTGCATTTGAAAATACCCCTTTTTCATTCAATTGAATTGAACCCTATAAGTATGCTTTATTGAAAGAATTGTGCAAACTTCCGCAAATTGTCTAGAAAATTTTGGAATGTCCCTAGAACCTCCGTAGGTGACTTTATAAGCTTAAAATACGTAATTTGAGCCCACCGCTTCGTTTGTCCCGAGGTGGGCCCACTATTTCCAATTTTACCCTTTATGTGTCTATGACTTGTCTTCGAGCGTTTCGTTAGAGATACTCTAACTACTCCTTTATCTACTAAATAAAAACTATTTTAAATATTTCATTAAGTCTTATAAATTGTTTTGAATCTTGAAAACGATCTCGGATAGATTATGCCTCCGTAACCCGTTATGACATCTAAATTTACTTACTATGTTTCCGTCCGATTTCATTGATTTGATTTGACATTCGATATGCCTCATTGAGTCTCTGGAAATATATATATGGTATTTTTAGTGCATTTAGTTTCTCACTACTCCGTTCGTGGATGCCTCAATGTTTCCCCCACTGAGCCCGGGCCAGGATATGTTGTCAAGCGTAATTCTCTGCATTGTTCGCCGCGTCCCGATGTGAGGGGGCAGGTATACGCGTACATGGGTCTGTGGAGTATGATGTGCCATGTCCGCCTATTCTGATCTGATCTGTTATGGCCATTTTGATATGATATTATATGATACGGGGCCACGCCCCTTTTCTGATTCCTCTGTATTGTGGCACCAGTGTCGGGAGGGTGACCACGTTCTGTCTGCCGAGTCCCGTGGCAGGGATCGGATATGATATGACATATGTTTCTGTACACATTCTGTCTGATTTGGAAATATGCATTTGACACTCTGGATTTTGTACCCATTTTCTGTAATCATTATGATTTGACTTCTGTGATTCCGTTTTACATATTCAGTACATATTTCGTACTGACCCCCTTTCTTCGGGGGCTGCGTTTTCATGCCGCGCAGGTACAGACGACAGGTTTGCTGATCCGCACGTTTAGGATCCCATTTCTGCTATTTTGGGGCGCTTTCTTCTACAGAGCCCATCTTTTGGTACAGTCTGTCACTGCTATCTAGATATGTACTTTGTTCAGGGTATGACGGGGCCCTGTCCCGTCTTATGATTATGATATGTTCTGTAGAGGTCTGTGGATACATCTGTGTGGGTTCTGTACATATGTTTGGGATGTTTTGTTTTATGATAGCCTTATCGGCTTCTGTGTGCCAAGTCTGCTCTTCGGCTAAATTCTGTAGCATCCACTAATGTTATTATTATATTATTATTCTGATAATATGCTAATTTGGGTATCGGGTACGTATAGGTGCCCAGATAGGGCACTGGTCGCGGCCCACGGGGTTGGGTCGTGACAATAGCATAGGTGTTGAAGAGGTTTTAGAATATAGTGATGTTCATGAAGAGTATAGAGATTTTAGGGCAAATAGCAGACATTTCAACAGGGCAAATAGGAGAGCTAGAGGTACTACTGCTGGACAGGTTCATGTCAATGAAAAAGGACCAGATTTAGGGTATGATGAGACTGTTGTTGAAAAGGATAAATTAGATGGTAAGCTAGGGGGTGATGAACCTTACTATACAAGTGATGAGGCCCCTAGCTTTGAATTAGATGATGAAACAGGCTGGGCAAATGAGGAAGAGGTTGAGAAAGTAGTGAATAAACCTCTTAGAAGGAAAAAGACCAAAAACAGAGTTGTATTTGATCCTACTTATGAGAAGATTGTTTGGGAATTAGGGTTGGTGTGTCACGCCCCGAACTATGCCCTGGACGTAACACGGCACTCGGTGCCTGACTGCATGTGACCGAGCGAACCACATGACTTGCTGAACTATCATGAGGCATACATGAGCGGAAATATAACGTGAAGTACATGATGAGCCTTTATAAAAACATAGTAAGTCATAATATTAAATATAAATACTTGTTTAAACATGAGTGCGGAAATAACATGAATGAGCAAAATGGTTATACGACTCCGAATGTCTGGCTTGACATAACTGACTTGTCTAGTCTATGAAACCTCTATCATGAGTCTGACTGGAAAACATACTTACTGGGACAAGGCCCCCAGCATACCTTAGATGCATAACTAATCATAAACAAAAGTTAACTAAACCCCGAATGAGATGGGGCTCACCAATAAGCTGGTACGTGCAGATCCTAACAAGCAGAGGCGTCGTCCTGTAAATTCGTACCTGCATCGTGAAATGCAGGCCCCCGGGCAATAAAAAGGGACGTCAGCACATTGAATGTACTGGTATGTAAAACAACTGAAAGAATTAACATGGGACATGGAATAACATGATAAGAACTGAAACCTGGTCATGAACATGAATACATACATATGTATATAGAACATGGTTAAAATATCATAAGTAGGGAGAGCAATAACTTATAACCGATCCATGGTCTGGTGCTTGCGTCCCGCCAGCAGAACACTCAGTCCTTGCCAGGGAACATGAGATTTAATAAAAGATGAAAGGATCGAGTCATTATGAGAGATCGTCCGGGACATGGGTGGAGCGATCCTCATCCTACAGTGGCTACGTAGTTTCAGGCTATCTGAAGCCCTCCTCGATAATTAATGCAACTCCCAAAACATGAACATGTAAAATAGTGGCACTTGCTGCCCATGGTATATCATGAATCATAACTTGCTTGTACATGGTTTTCATGAATCATAACTTGCTTGTATAGTTTCATAAGATAACTTGTCATAGTCTTGGAAAACATGTTTTTGGTTCATGAGTAATAACAATAGTTCGTAATCATATATATATATATACTTGACTTGAAAATATGCTTGTAAATTGTTGGATGAAATCATAAAGTTTCATATAAACATAATGAGAACACATGAGGAAGAATTCATGATTTATGGATTAAGCTAGGATTCCTAATAACTGGAATGGAAGATTAGGAATACAACAACGAATATAGATACAAAATTCATGTACATAAATACTTAAATACGGGCTACCAATATGTTGGGTTTAATGCCCTAAGATTTGAACTTCATGGATATCAAGGAAACGAAGCATGGGGAAGAACATAGAGATTCCCTCATGTGGATGGAAGTTCTACATACCTTAATTGCTCCAAAACTTGAATTAAAGACTTGAATTTTGGAGAAGATTTCCTAAATCTTGATTCTTGAATCTTGAGATGGGTTTTCTTGAAAACCATAGATTAGGAATGATGATTTCTTGTTTAGATTACAAGGATATATGTTAGAATTGAGTTGGAATAATTAGAATGGACTTACCTTAGTGTTCTTGATGTTGGAGGAGAGTAGGAAGTCGTTCTAGGGTTTGAGGGAGTGAAAAATAATGAGTTGAACTGATATGGACGAATATATAGTGTTCTGGAAAATTGCACTTTACGTCCAACAAAATACTGGCCGTATTTCGGTTTACGGGTCGTATTTTGAGTTTACGGGTCGTATTTTGCAATACGGACTGCACTGCGTCTCTTTAGTAAAATGGTCATAACTCTTTGCACAGATGTCTGTTTGACCCCCGTAAGATACCGTTCGAAAGGTATTGCAAATCTATAAAACTTTCATCAAGGAAGTTTTCCCGAATTTCAAATACGTTTTGAAATACGGGCTGTAAAGTAAAATACGGTCCGTATTTAACCATATGACCTCAAAATGTCAAATTCCAGATTGTTCAGAAATTCTTGATTTCAGTTTACGATCACTGTTCATGGGCGTAAATTGAAATACGACCACTGTTCATGGGTGTAAACCACCATATCACAACTGAACATGAAAATTTCAATTCCCACATTTTTTATCTGATTTTCTAAGTCTAGGATCGTGGTCAAAACTTTCGTTAAAGGTGCGGGGTGTTACATGGTGTTTGCAGATGTAAAAGAATTTAGGAAGGCTGTTACTAAATATGTAGTTCAAGAAAAAATCCAGATTGAAAAATATGTGAATGAGCCCAACAGAGTTAGGGTCAGATGCTGCAAAGAGGGTTGTCTATGGTTATTGTTTGCAAGTTTGGACAGTTCTAGTGCAGTTTTGTTGTTAGAACATACATCCCTATCCACAAATGCATGACTTCCACTCATAACCATTTGTGCAATTCTAGATATCTGGCTGATAGATACAAAAATAGAGTGACTGAGCAGCCAAATATTAAGATAGTGGGTTTTCAGGAGATTATTAGGAAGGAATTGGAAATCTATGTTGGAAAGACAACAATGAGAAGAGCTAGGGATAGAATATTATAAGAGATTAGGGGTGATCATGTTGCTGAGTATGGTAGAATATTTGTGTGAGGACCCCACCGCCTGGGTCGCCCAGGACCGGTGAGTAGACCCCTTACGGGCCCCCTCCATGACATGCATGCTTGACATACTGGGGTATTGTAGCAAGGATACACGTGTCCGCACGATAAACCATCTTCACGCTGCAGCGCTACGGGTATCGAACACGCGACCTCCATGCCCTTTACATTCCCCCGAGGGAATCGCCTCTTACCAGTTGAGCTGCAGCTCAATTGGTGAAAGGCGATTCCCTTTGGGGAATGTAAAGGAGCCAGAGGTTCCGGGTTCGATACCCCGTAGCGCTGCAGCGTGAAGAGGGATAATGGGGCGAGCCCCTGTGCGGACTGGCTGTACCCTGGCATAGACAATACCTGAGTATGTAGGACCCAGAGGGGATTCCTCACAATTTGATTATAGCGATGAGATATTAAGACCTAATCCAGGCAGCACTTGTGTTGTTAAAGTTGGAGAAGATCTTGAAACTGGAAAGAAGATCTTTGAGGGGTTTTATGTGTGCTTTGATGCTTTAAAGAAAGCATTCTTTGGAGGTACAAGGAGGTGCATTGGTCTGGATGGATGTTTTCTCAAATGTGTGTGTAAAGGTCAGCTATTGGTTGCAGTTTGCAAGGATGGAAACAACCAAATGCTGCCTATCGCTTGGGCAGTTGTTGAATATGAGAATCAATTTACTTGGAGATGGTTTGTGTCTCTATTGAAGAATGACCTTGAACTTGGAGATGAACATGAATTAACACTGATTAGTGACATGCAAAAGGTACACAAAGAACATTGTTATTAATATTTTTCTTTTGTTTTTCTTTTTTGTCTGCTGCTTATTATGTCTTTTTGCTTTTCTTAGGGAATGCAAAATGCAATAGATGATTTACTCCCAGATGCATAACACAGGTGGTGTGCAAGACATATTCTTGCTAACTGGTCCAAAACCCATAAGGGGATAAAAAGAAGAAAATTATTTTGGATGATGGCAAAGTCCACTTTTGAAGCTGAACTGAGAGGTCATATTGAAGAAAATGGGCAGAGACTGTTTGGATGATCTCATGTATTACAACTTAGATAAATGGTGCAAAAGGTTCTTCAAAGAGCACAGCAAGTGTGATTCAGTGGACAGCAACATGGCTGAGAGTTTTAATAACTGGATATTGGCTGCAAGATACAAAACAATTATCACAATGCTAGAAGAGATTAGGGTGAAGATGATGAAAAGAATTGGTCAGTTGAGAGAGTTTTCAAATACATGGATCATTGATATATCTCCCATGTTTCTCAAGACTCTACAAGAAAACATTAACAAGTCAATGAAGTGCAGCTTGTCTTGGAATGGTGAAAGGGGTTTTGAAATTAAAGATCCTTGGGGTTGTACACATTGTGTTGACATTGTTAGGCAGACCTGTAGTTGCAGATCTTGGCAACTGAAGGGTATACCTTGTTCCCATGCAGTTGTTGCCCTGCACTACAAGAGATTAGAGCCAATCCATTATGTAGCTAGCTTCTATAACAAGGATATCTATCTGAGCACGTATGCTCATTTTATTCAGCCAATGAACAACATGAATATGTGGCCAATATCAAATAATCCAAGAGTTGAACCACCAGTAATCAGACAGATGCCTGGAAGACCAAGCAAAACTAGAAGGAAGGAGGCTCATGAAAGCAAGAAAACTAGAAAGATTAGCAGAAGTGGTGTTGTTATGACTTGTAGCCTTTGTCATAACAAAGACCACAACAAAAGAGGATGTCCAACAAAAGATGATGTCCAACAAACAGCAAGTCAATCAAAGGTAAGTGTCTCAAATTATTTTTACATAAGTTTGAATATAATCTAACACTCTGTATTTAATATAATCTAACATTCTATATTTCATTTAAAAAGGCTAGAACAAATAGGAGGAAGGCAAACAAGAGTAGAATGGAACAAGAAGCTGAAAGTTGTGGAAGAAGGATGGAAAATGAAACAGAGACAGCTAGTCAAACTGCTTATACAGCTAGTCAATCACAGGTAAGTGTATCAAATTGTTCTTACATGACCTTGAATATAACTAGTGGACTTGACCGCGCTTCGCGCGACCATAATTTTTTTTAGGAAAAGGGCATATATGGCTGCTCGGCCATAATTAATCCCATCCTCTAGCCCAATTTTTTCCAAACCCAAAATATAGCAATTAAACAAATCCCATCCATTAGCAAAAACTTAAATAAGACAATTTTCAAATAAAAACCCAAACGTAAAAATGTTTGAGGTGATTTTTATATATAATATGTGGCATTTGTGTATAAAATATGTATCAATACCTATTTGTAATATATAAAAACTGTATAAAATATGAACCACTAAGGTATGTATCATTTTTGTATATAATATGTATCATTTATGTATATAATGTGTATCAGCACAGTGCAACTGCCCTGTATAGAATAGAAAATTGTATCATTTTTGTATAGAAAGTGTATATATAAATTCAGCAAGTGTATATAAACTGTATCAGTCTTGTATAGAAAGTGTACCGTACGTATAAAAAATATATTATAGAAACCGTATCATTGTGGTATATAATGTGTCACTATTGTATATGTTAAAAATAAGCATCATATCATTATTGTATAATATGTGTATAATAAATGTTTAATTAACGTATAATTTATGTATAATGAATGTATGATTAATTCCAGCATATGTATATAAACTGTATAATTCTTGTATATAAAGTGTATATATAATTCCAGCATATTTATAAATGCTGTAGCAACCCTTTAGTGGCGACATTTTTGTGGCACAATTTTTTTTTTTTAAGCGCTTGGGCTATTGGGCCTCCCAGCCTTGGCATTATTTTGGGCCGACCGACCTTTTTTGGCATTA
This sequence comes from Lycium barbarum, assembly GCF_019175385.1. Lineage (NCBI taxonomy): Eukaryota > Viridiplantae > Streptophyta > Magnoliopsida > Solanales > Solanaceae > Lycium > Lycium barbarum. Next base: position 120,401,663 of record NC_083344.1, read on the forward strand.
ATTTGGGCTAACCGGACACCTAGTGGGATTAAGCCCAAATAGTGGTTAAATGTGGGATTAGTTTGGCTGAGTGGACACACAATGTCCTTTTCCCTTTTTTTTTTTTTTCCCTGCAGGTTAAAAATAGTAAATTCAAAACAACAACAAAAATACAATTTTTATATTGTTAATAGCAAAAAAAAAAAAGTATACATATTAGTTCCTGCATTTAATTTAAAGTATTTGTTAGTTTGTACAAATGAAATATAGATATTTATATTATAAATGCATAGAAAGTAAAACTAACCGGTTATGAAAATAAAAGATTTACTAAACAAAAATAAAGAGAAAATGAAAATAAGACGGCAGTGTTATTAGTATTCTTGCTTTGATAATTTGCTTGATAGACAATTGATAGTCCCGACGCAATCTTCTGAATCTTTTCAATTGATATTTTTAGGAGCTTGACCTTGAATGCGATGCACATTGTTTTGCACCATATAATATCCTTTACGATTTTTGTAACAATTTCTAAAATCATCTGTATTTTTAAATTAACCAAGTCAATAACAAAGAAGAACAAAAAGAAATGTAAGGAACACAAAATTGGAGGAAGAAAAAGAACCAAAGAGAATTATAAATTTGGAAACTTAAAGGTATCTTTTTATTGCATTAATAAGGGATATGAAAAGTTGTCGCTGTGATAAATCGAAATTTTAAAACTATTTTATCATAAAGAATGTGAAAGTTCTTGGAATCAATGAAGTAGTTCCTAAACACATTTGGTTGACATGTATGCATAAGCAGTAGATACGGAGAAATATTAAAGGGAGGAAATTCACTTTGGAAGTTAAAAGAGAAGTAGAGTCTAAAAGACTACAGTACATATATTGAAAGACCGTGGCGACTACACATAACGTTATCTCAATTGGTCCCTCTTTATGTAACGTTAATTATTAATTTGTGACCAATTAATTTATCTCCACCATCTAAGTACCCTAATATAGTTTATTTGACAAAAAAAATGTTACAAACATTAATATGAAGACAAATAGAAAAAGAAATTAGTGTGTTCCTCTGTTCTTTATTCTATTATTTCATTTTTTATTTAGTTTTCATTATTGTTGATGCATGAATTTTGAATACAGATTCAAATGATAGCACCTTTTTTAGAATATCCATTTATTAAAGTAGTAAATATAGAATGCATTGATGCGATGAAATTTGAGAGATAATCAAGGCTTCATGTGCTTTTGAGAAGCATAAGGAAGCATAATACAACAAACAAACTAACCCTTGTGTAAACTCACAAAACAAAAGCAAGTATAACATTTTAAGTTAAACTAACTTCAAAGAATAACTGGAGATGAGGCAAAGGCGTAGTGTTTTGCTCTTGATAGGTTTTATTTGGAAATAGATACTCGAAGGAATTTAACGAACATCAAGTAGAGCAAACATAGTTCATAAAATAAATAGATTTAAATATTACTAAATTATCATATTGAAAAAGTAAATATCCATACATAGAGAACGAAAGATATATATAACTCCATTTTGACAATTGCAATCCTTGCTTCGCAGAATTTCTTTCAATTTTCATGTCAGTTATAGTCTTAAAATCCTCATTGGATAATTATGAAATTAAAAAAAAATTAAAACAAAAGTGTTTCAAGAATTTAGAACTTCTTGTGCATCTAGCAATTGTCTGGTAAAAAAAACGAAATTAAAATATACATACCTTAGCGTAGATGTTTTCCGCTTCATTAATTTTGACATAGAGATGGTGATAACGTCCAAATACACTCCTCAAAGAGAAAATGTACACGGTCGTATGCAATATATTTACCCAACTATGAGTCGGGGTCGATCCCACAGGGAACAATATGCTAGGCGATTAAGAAAGTAAGGAACTTTCACCAACTAAGCTAAAGCCAAACGACAAATGATATTTTGGTTTTTGGAGAAAATTATAACTAATGCGGAAATGTAAACTAACCTAGAAAGCGAGTAAAATGATCAATGACCACAAGCATGGATAATAGGATATTACACTCAAGTAACGATCCAACGTATTTTACGATTTTACAACTAAGAGCGAGTTTGTGTTGATAGATAATGATATCTAAAATCTCATTGAAAGTCTTCCAACCAAATCAATGAATTTCACTCTAAGCTTTTCCAAGTCTTAGAGTGTGATATTAGGTACAATCAATTTAACCTCAAGTAACTATCCTCTTCCGAGCTCAAGTTATTAGATGAGTTTAATGACCCAAATTCTTGTTAATTAATCTTTCCCAACCTAGATTTCCTCTTCCAAGCTCAATCTAAGTAAATGGGTGAGTCCTAGGGTTAGCTAATCCCTTTGGAAACATTCAAGAACGAGATTAATTAAATCAACAAAGACCCATTTCAATAGCAATAAAAATCATTCAATACATAAGCAAAACAAGAGTTTCATCCAACACTTTAATCAAGAATACTTTCATAAACAAGATTCAAGTGAAGAAAATAAATACTACACACTTAGATATATAATACAAAACAAGGAATTGAAGAAAGGTTTAAGAATTATCTCATTAAAGTGCTTCAATCTTCTCCTCCAATGGTGTAGGTGAAACCCTAGCCTCCAAAACTTGCAAAATGACCAAAGATACTAATGTTTTGCCCCAAGCTCTCTTTTTGTAGCTCCTCTAATTCTTCCAAGTTCAAAAGAATGACAAAATATGCCCCAACTTTCAGTTTTTGCAGTTCTGCCCGTTTTTTGCAGTTCTGTCCCATTTTTGCAAAACTGTCCACTTTTGACAATTTTGCAAATCTGCCCCGTTTTTGCAAAACTGTCCAGTTTTGACAGTTTTGCAAAAATGTCCAGTTTGACCTCTTTTTGCCTTTCTTTTCACTTGGTTTCTTCTGATCACTCATTTCAGCTACTTGGCTTGTTTTGCTCTATTTTGTTCCATTTTGGTCCATTTTGATCCATTTTGCTCTTTTATGCTCTCCGGGCATCTTTTTCTACAAAACAACAAAAATACACACAAAGTAACAACAAAAGTGCTTAAAGAGTCACAAAAACTTAAGGAATTAGCATCGAATATCGCGTAATTTCACGACTCATCAGATGGGCCAAATCATGATAAGCAGAACAAAATTGTTGCAAGACAAGGATGACGTTTAATCTTGTTTTATGAACAACATAAGAACCCCCCTCAAATGAAATATATTAGCAAGATGATCCAGTCCAAAAGAAGTCGAATAAACCATCTATTAAGAAGCAGACAGTGGAAGATTTGGTAGAAGTTTTGCACAAAAAAATAGTCTCTTAACCATAAAGCAGTAAATAATGCAAGTGTGCAATTCAGGGGACGAAATAACAATAGCAGCAAATGAACATGATCGAAAATGTCTATTTCTGCGGTAGAAGAAAGTCAGAAACCCGGTGGCGGTCATAGTTGATCACAACATCTAAGTACTGCAACAGATAACAGCATCCTGATCTTCACAAACAATGCACCTAGTTTAGATATCCAGCAACTGTAACTGAAAGCATGCAGAATACGTTAGAAACCAATTGAATAAAACAATCATAAATATATACAGGTTGCAGAATTCATTAATTTTAATACTTCAAATGCAAAAAAAGAATCCATCTTAGTGGGAGAAATTTATTGAATATTATATTTCATAATCTCAAAAAGATAACTCCTCCTTTGACGTGGGGAACTAAAGGGAACGTTGTGACCTTTTCATTAGCCACGTTCAATTGTCCATAATTCTTTTCATTAATATTTCCAACATTTCGGTTATCTTTGGGTGAAAAAAACTTAAACACGTTTAATATAATTAGAGGAGTTAAATGAGTGATTTTTGAGTATTTTTTACATATAATATAAATGAGAAAAATAGGAAAAAAAAGCCAAACAAAGGAAAAAAAAAAGATAAATGGCATTCTAGGCCATAGAGAGGTGCCACATCACCTTGTTTATACCTAGCTTTATTATATATATAGATTCTAACATTTTGTATTACAATAACCAGGCTAGATCAAATAAGGGGAAGACAAGATCAAGTAGTGAAAGGGGTGGTGGAAGAGGCATTGGAAGAGGGATGCAACAGCAAAATCAAGAGACTGAAGGCACAGGTAGTCGACATGCAAAAAGACCTTAAAAGGCCAAGCATGGTGGGGGTTGGAGTATTGGTTGATGATGATGGTTGTACTACTCTTAATGTAAGTGCATTACACTATTATTGTATGTTTGATCACCTGGTTTATTGGCAAAATTAGTTACTGACCTTTGTGCTTTATTTATACAGCTTGGGATGCCAAACAGAAGGGTCATTGACTGTCATGACCCGACTCGGGGCCGCGACGAGCACCCGGTGCTAACCCACCCGAGCACCCTCTTAGCTGACTCTTATACTTACATCTAGGTGAGCCACATAATTATACGTACATTTCCATTCATTCGTCAACGAGTCCCAATTAGACAACAGTACATTTATATCACCATAGGCATCTATGCCACATCAATGTACATGGGCCAACGTGGCCGACAAAATGATACACAAAACATAGGCCGACAAGGCCGGACATGTCTAACCATATACACATGACTACGAGCCTCTAGGAAGAGTATAACATGTCACATGAGCGGGACAGGACCCCGCTATGCCCATAATTATATACACAAAAGAATAAGTACCCAAAAGCTATGGCTCCGAAGGAAATGGAGCTCCGCTATGTAATCTCTGAATAAGCAGCTATGGATCAAGTTTGTCTCCCTGTGCACCTGCGGGCATGACGCAGCGTCCACAAACAAAAGGACGTCAGTACGAAGAATGTACTGAGTATGTAAAACATGATCAACATCAATATAGAAGCATCATAGACAATATATGAAGTGGCATAGGAGGGGAGACAATAATATCATCATCATGGCACTTACCTGCCTTTCATAGGGACTTTCCATTTCTCATGCGTATTTCATAATAGTGCTCGTATTCGTATACATGCCCCTATTCGCATTCATATACATAGTCTTTTCACATTCATATTTATATTATATACATAGCCATACACTTATATACATACATAGCGTACCCGACCATAAGGTTCGGTGTTTCATACGTACTTGGCCAACCAAGGCTCAATGTTATTTCTACCTGGCCCTACCAAGGCTTCAGGGTTATCCGTACCATCTGCAGATGTGTGCGCGCGTTACGTAATCATATACATACATATATATATATATACATCCATATACATATATTCTACCCGGCATTATAAGCTCGGGGTGTCATTATAGCCCTTCATAGGCACATGTGAATATAATAGCCCGTAGGCACCTTTAGCATCATTATTATTATCATCGTCATCCCTATCATCATCGTTTTCGCTACATCTCTATCTTATGCTTACTCGTCAGTGGGGTGCGTAGTACATTTGTAGCACGTATCGAGGGTCGTGAGCTTATGAGCTCGGAGTGTCAATCACTTGAATACAACATACTCATATAGAGAATTTAAGAGTTTGGCCAAGGAACCATGCCTTATGAAAGAAGGGTTAGCCTTACATACCTTTTCGTCGGACTATTCTACACTCGCACGCTTCCTTCCAATGCTAGCGTCTATACCTTCATTAATATCATAACAATGGTCATTAGTCATTCACGTTATCCACATTATTTAGATTCCTTAGTTTGCCTCTAATTCACCCATATTCATGGTCATAACATCCAACTTCGCCTATTCGTCTAAAGTGTCTAGTTCATGATCTTAGTACCATTTATAATGCATTCATATCACAACACAACAACATTCATGATTCAATTCCAACTATTCCACAAAATGTCACTATTCATCATTCATGACCTACTTGACCATATTTTCTACAATCCATGTATTCCAACTCTTCAATACCTTAAACATCATGTAAAAATCATGAATCTTACCTTAGAAGTTGTAGGAACAAACTTTGGTTAATAATACTCCACTTTGAGCAAAACCCTAGTTTTTCTCCATTTGCATTTCTTGACTTGAATGGTATTTAATGGCTTGCTTCACTTTTTTATGTTGTTGGTGACTTATAATCCTTGAAAACTTATGAAATAAATGTAGAGATATGATTCTAGAGAGAAGTGGTGTAATGTAGAAATGAAATAAAACAAGTCTTGGTCCTCATATTTAATGAATTGAAATTTTGTGCTGAGGTGTACAGTGGTCGTCCATGGAGGTTTACGGTCCGTATTTCAGTTTACGGACCATCCCTCGTGGTCGTCTTTAAGCTTAAGCAGAACCAGAAACTTAAGGCTGCATGCATGGTGATTTACGACCATGGTTTACGGGCCGTAAATCACTTTACGGTCCGTCCACCAGGTCGTATTTAACCATTTCCTCGGCTGGCAGAAAGTTGAAGCCTTGCATGGCAGTTTACGACTGCCAGTTTACGGACCGTATTCCATTTTACGGTCCGTATTTTGCACTTTACGATCACTGGGCAGTTTTGCCAACTTTCCACTTTTCACATTTCTCGACTTTTCATTCTAATCATTCTCGTCCATATACGCACATTGCTCATGAAACATTATACACTCGCACTCCTCGCACACATCACTAGTTCGTTAACTTGCGTACCAACGGGGAATTTTCCGAGGTGCAACATTGACACTGGTAGAAGAGCTCCTATGAGATCTGATGTGGTTACCGGAGATATTGGTTACACACCACGCAAAGGATTCAGATGGAGGGGCAAACAAACCATTAACAGTAATCGACTTGACCAAATAAGGGGTGAGAAAATAATTCAAACAAGGTCCAAAGTTGCTACTAACAATCAGAAGTCCAAAGTTGTTGCTAACAATCAGAGTCAATGCAGTACATCTCGAAAGGCCCCTGTGCTATGGAAATAGTTGGTCTGCAGTTGGATTTTTGGTGTTGCTGCTGCTGCTATTATTTCGACTTGGAGGTGTCATTTTGCAACTGGTTTTTTTTTTTTTTGTGGTGTTGATGTAAATTTGCTACTCTTAGTTTGGTGTTGCTTCAGCTGGTTATTCTGGTGTTGCTACTAATATTTAAGTATCAAACTCTAAAGTTGTTTATGCAACAGTTTATTGAATGAAATGGTCAATTCCTTTTACTTGATATGTTGCAATGGAATAGTTTTGGCTGCTGCTGCTGTTCATTTCTTTCATTTAACACAAACAAGAACAAAATTCATTGACAAGATTCAAAGAAAATTCAGCTCGTTACACAAAACAAACCAGTTTCCATACACATAATTCGACCCCTTACACAAAACAAAGAAATTTCCACCTAAATCTATTCTAAAAACAGCAACAAAAACACAAAACCAATTACAGATGGAACTTTGATACAACTATGCCAATTTCAACTAAATGATAAAACCTAATAAAAGAAAAAGAAAAGAGAAACCATAACAACAAATACAATGATAAGCTTCCAATTGGACTCCTCCTTCTTCTTCTTTTTATCAATGATCACCTTGTCTTTGTCCTTTTTGATCACCACATCATTTATCTCCTCTTTGCTCAGCAGATCATGATCATCTTTCTCCTCCGAGAACACTTGATCTTGACAAGAACTCCCCTCCGTCATCACCTCACCATGACACTCATTCTCCACCAATTTCATCTCTTTCTCCATACTTTGGAAATATTCTAATCATTTTTCCAAATCCTTAACTCTATTCGCCAATCTTGAAATAACAAACTTGGATCGCACATTAATCTCATCATGATCCCTCCACCTGAAGAACTTGCATGACTTTTCCTAAAATTAGTCTCAAACGAGTCAATTTAACTAAAAAAAAAACAGGAAAAAAAATAAATGACTAAGGATCAAACATACACGGTAGCGTGGGCAAGATCAAAATCTTCTTCCTGGATTATCATTCGACCACGAGGTTTGCATTGTCAGCAAGTCTCCATGTTTGCATCGCACCGTCTCACGCAACATTGGGTCATTCTCATCTTTACAAATGCGATTCAAGCTTGCCCTTGACATGATTTTGCTTAAACCCTAACCAATTTGGATAAGTAAATTTGAGCAAAATAACAAAGATTACAAGTTAGTAAAGCTAATAAAATAAGGAAATTTCATACCTTTTGAATTAAATTTTTGCTGAGATGGACAGAAATTGAGAACAAAGTAGGGGCTTCAATGGTGATTTTACCGTTGGGTTTAAATGTGGAAGAAGAGTTTGCTATATAAATTGATTTGGGTTTTTTTTTTTTTACAAATTGGGAAACCAAGTGGCGTAGTTTGACTGGTCTGTGGAAATTTTATTGAGCCTTCACGCGCTCTTCTTGCGTGCTTCCCCGCCTGGTTCGAAAATGGGTCAAAAGATGGTATTTATTAAAGTTTGAACATGTCCAGGGGGTCTTAGGACACCCGCAAAGTTTAGGTGTCTTATTGAAAAAAGGTGTATTCTCCGGGGGTATTTATGTATTCTCTCCAAAATCCATCAACTGCCAACTATTGTACATACAAAATCTTCTGGAACATTTGCTTTCTCTCTGGCAAGTCCTGTAACCAAGAAATTTTGATCGTAGAAATAAATATCATGACTTGTAGTTTGAAATCTAATTCACCAAGCAGACATCCTTTGGGAGATCGAGGGTCCAACTCTTCACCACCAACTTTCAAAGATACTCAACTAAATAAGAACATCAAAGAAAACGAATCTGGAGACCTTATCCACAATGGCTGGAAACCCTTTCATTTTGATAATAAAAGGAAAAAATAAAGAGTCACATTTTCTGAGGAAATGCTCAAAAGAGTTAATACAGACAGGTTGCTGAAGATAACTGGACGGAGCAATTTGTGGGGTGGCGAGAGTGAGTTAAGCTAATATCTAGCCATAAGATGGCAATTAATTTGTAGCATCACTAAAGCTCAGAGAGCGGACTGCTACCCCTAACAAAAAATTTACCAAAGTTCATTTACAAAGCAATCCTATTTCATTCACTTATAGAAGGTTTTCTGGATAATTTTCACTAGCATCTTAACACTCAAACTAAGGTGCATTTTTAACCAGATTCAAATGGTCTCCAATAACTATTTTTCATTTCCTGTATGAAAATTAACAACTGTTTGAAATATATGGCCTATTTTGTAGTTCCTCATTTTGTCTAAAGGTACTCGACAACTTCAATTGGTTGATTCAAAAAGAATGTCTCATGCTAGATGCTACATAACAAGTTCTTATATAAACAGACAGAGTAAGAGAATAAGCATTGAAAAGCAGGTGGTTCCAAAGATATTACCTTAAAAAATGAAAATGGCATTTTCAAAGTAGAATTTGTATCAATACTAAAAGAGAATCCACCGAACATAAAAGACTCCCTACTGTTCAGTCACTAATTACAGTAGAATTTGTATCAATACTAAAAGAGAATCCACCGAACATAAAAGACTCCCTACTGTTCAGTCACTAATTTCTTTTTCATGAAGGTTTTGTTTGGAGAACTCCTCAAAAACTCTGAAGCTGGCCTGGGACTCATTGAGAACTTTTTAAACCATTTTGAGCACGTCACCAGAGGACCGCACCATATAATCCGCACTCTTGGCGCTGGCACCAATCCCAACAAAAATGTCTTCTTTAGATTCCACAGGCAATCGCTGAACTTTGAGTGCAAGAGTTTCACTTCTCTTGGGATCAAGAGATGGCAGCAGAGGCCAGGGAGTGGCAGCAGCAAGTGCAAGGATACCCATAGGAGGAGGTGGAGGTGCAGGAATACTCACAAGAGGAGCAGGTGGAGGTGCAGGAATATTCACAGGCAGAGGCAGAGCCAGGATTTAAGGTCTGGGGGTTCGGAATTTTAAGACAGGACAACAACCTTAAGCTAATGTATGACAACCAAGGGCGTCTCAATAAAATTAAAGGCCTAAGCTAAATTTTAATCCGAGACCTTAAATATATACACATACATAAAAAAATCTAGCCTTGCCTTTTTGGTTTTTTAATAATTGTTGCATTTACTTCACATAGTAAGATTATTATTAATATTTATAATAGTGAGGATTAATTCAAGTTAGTAAGATGTTAGTCATGTGTTTTAAATATATTACGTTAGATATTGTTGTAAAAACTTTATTTAATAATATGAAGATTTTGAGTCATTTAGTTCAAAGTTCTAAAATATTTCTCTTAAAAAGTAGATAGTTTTTTTCCTTCTTTTATTATATAAATTTTGTACTTCTTTTTACAATCTTCAATATTGTCTAAGAAAAATAAAATCATAAAATTCATCAGTAAAAATTTTGGGGCCTCAAAAGTTTGGGGGGCTAAAGAAAATGTTTTACTAGCTTCACCCTTGAGCCACCCTGATAACAACCATCAAACTAATGAACAAGTATAAGTATTTAATATATTTTGAAAATCTAATTTTGGGTTTAGCTTTGTGAAAGAAAACAATGAAAAAGAATGGTAGCAGCAAGCATCCGGAGAATTCGGTTTGCTTTTTGCTTATTGATTTGTCAATTTTATTTATTGTTTTTAAAATATAAAGTGTTAAAAGAAATTATATATGATAGCAAAAAGGGAAAAAGTTACCCCCAAAGGAAAAGAATTGCACGAGTTCAATTTATACGTTCTTCTAATTTTAAAAAGTGAGTTGAAAGAGAATCTTGCTTATTATAACAAAAAAATGAAAAAACATAGACATTGATGGGGTTTCGAACCCACATCTCTTGAAAGAGAGCATCTCTAGCCTCTGCATTACCACTGAATCGGAAACTTATTTGTGCATGTGGCTTTGCAAGTAAATAATATCTACCTTTACTATTTTTTTATAGTAAAAATATAAGGTCTACGCAAAAGCTACTGGGTTCGCCCGAACCCCCCTTGAATACTGTAGCTCCGCCCCTGCTCACAGGAGGAGTAGGTGGAGGTGCAGGAATATTCAGATCCATGGGTTCTTTCCCCTTTCTCTTGTATCTGTCCTTCAAGTTGTCTCCGGTCCACTCAGGCAGCCAATTGTCAGCTAAGTCTTTATCATTACGCATTTCTTTCCAATGAACAATGTCCTTCTTTGTATACTTTTTAACACCCCTTTCGAGGGCAGCATCCATATCAGGAGTCCACTTAGGCGGCCGCCCCACTACGAAAAATACCGATCAATGAAATATGTTATAATTCATTCAAATTCAGAGAAGTATGCAACAAGACACCAAATATCGATAGCAAATATATCTAATTTTTTATCTCGGTGTCAAGTGGGCCGGGCCGGGGTGGGTCGGGCCATTTTAACGTGGGCCACAAAGGGCCGGGTCGGGGTCGGATTGGGCCGTAAGTTAAGGGGCCGGGCATGGAGAGGGAAAGGGTGTCCGGCCTAGCCCACCTCGGATAGGGGCTACACCTCGGGCTAATCGGGCCCGTTAGTGGGCCGGACCGGGTTTTAGTTAGTGGGCCGGGCCGGATTTTAATTATTTTTTTAAAGAATTCTAATATTAAAATTTATTAAGTTTGATACTTTAAAATCTAGTTGTTGTCAACTTTATTTTAACCATCAAGTTCCTTAAATTATACTTTGGCCGTATTTTCAATCTATAAATACCATTCATTCTTCTCCATATTAACTCACAATTCCCTACTCTCCTCTTTCTCTAAATTTCCTACTCATCTAAATGAGAACTAAATGGGAACAATGCACATGAGTTTTGATACTAAACCAAAGTTCTTAATTTAATTATCTCATCTGATCCTAAGTCCTAATGTCATGTGCAGATTGTCACACCTCCATCATCAGCGGAGAAATTTCAATACGCAAAAAAATATTTAGTTATTATTATATATAAAATATTTGAAACTAATAAGATTTTATTAATATATATATATATATATATATATATATATATATATATATATATATATATATATATATATATAACTAATAGTTTATATTATTATATACTATATAACCTATTGAAATATTTTTGAACTTGTGTAAGCTAACAGCAAGATAGTAACTTAAAAAGGGGTATTTGATTTATTTCACGCATCAGCAATTTCAGAGGCTTGTCATTTCACTGATTTTGTCAGCCTCTTATAATGTCTTGTTGCTTTTGGGCATTGATCAATGTTTATCCCTCCTTGCAGAAATTTTTCTTGGAGTTGCTGCTTGTGTAGGATTAGTTTTACACAATTACATTTATAGTTCTATTTTGACTGCGTACAGATTATTATTCTTGTAAATAAAATTATAACACAAATTTGAAAAGAAATTCAAAGGCTCAGTGAGCCTTTAGTTTTATTAATCGATAATTGCAAAGTCGAATTTAAACTTTAAAGCTTACAAACTTACATTTACTTTTCTTTGATTTCGTAAACTTAAACTAGAAAACGAAAATTCAATTTGACAACTCTTCAAATTTAAATCTACATATTTTCCACCATTTTATTCAATTCTTCCATATTAACATTAGGAGGAATTGGCTCAAAATTTTCATAATCGCCATCTCCATATTAACATTAGGAGGAATTGACTCAAAATTTTCATAATCGACATCTCCATATTAACATTAGGAGGAATTGGCTCAAAATTTTCATAATCGACATCTCCATAATTAAATATTAACGGATCCGACACCTCTCCATTTTCCCCAAGTTCTTACTTGAATAAGAGACACATTACATGAGTTAAAATTAATGGTTAAGTTTTAATTAACTAAAGTAAGATTCTAACTATGGTTTGAATAATTAATAAATATTTCATATATTTGTTTCCAAAATTTTAAGAATCCCACAATTATAGCTACAGCTATTTTATTGGGATATAAGGTTTTTAAAATACTTATTATTAGTAATAAATGTAGTACTTATCTTTTCTTTTTTTTTTAATTTGAAGTGGGCCGGGTCGGTGCCCCGGTGGGCCATCACCCGGGCCACTGGTGGGATGTCCACCTTGTCCGGCCCAGCCCCCTAATAAAACTCACCTATCCCACCCCTTACACCTCTTAGTGAGCTTGGGCCGGGCCGGTGGTGGGTTGGGTTTATCGAGTCGGGTCCGGGCTGGTCCGGCCCACTTAACACCCTACTAAGCTAAATAACAAGAGTGTGTTCTTACTTCAATTTTTTTAAATTTTAGTCCAACATGAACTTTCACATGTTGCAACATACATACCTCCTTAATTTCATTTTAACATTGTTACCATTACTATAGGATCTACACATTTCTCAATTTAACTTTTAATAATTCAAACATTATTCTGTATTCTTTTAAATCATTTCATACAAACATGATTGTAATTGTCAGTAGTAAGGGTTATACTACAAGCTACTCCTACATAGGTATTTTATTAGGGAGAGGTAAACTAGTGATGCAAGACCCAAAAAGTGTAAATCATTAATGTTTCTAACTTTTTCTTTTCTTTTTCTTTTGAACTAATAGGATTAGTAAATTAATAAGACGTGAAAACATGTTGACTATTCTAATAGTATCTGTGGTCTCGAAATCAGTAAACAAAAGCGTCTTCTTTAATTTAATTTCCAAAAGAGAATAGAAATGTCAGCTGGGAAGTCACATTACCATGCTTAATCTACGTCACTGGCTGGTGTCTGTATACTGTAAAAACTGGATATGAGTCAAACCGGAGGAACGAGGAATCGAAGGGAGAAGAGGACGAGAGCATACACGAGGATTTTAGTTCCGAACCAGAGGAACGCTTGGACCGGAGCTAAGCAGAGGCGTTATTTGGTCCAGTTTCTTCATTACCAGACCAGTCGAGGCCGTTGGTCCGATTATCCGTGGTCATAGGTCCGGTAAAGCCGTTGCGCGTGAGCCACGCTTCGGTAGCGTCCAACCATGATCAACTACCAACCATACGTGTGTTAGACCGTACGGCCAACCTAATCCCACCAAATCAGTTCAAAGTTGTCCTTGTTACTATTGTTTAATGACTTATGTTATACAAAGCCCATAGAGGCAGCATTATAAATAGAGCAGATCCCCCTCCTTGGGAGGGGTTGGATTATTCATCTTCAAGAGCACTTGTAACATCAAAGCATATATATATATTCTTTCTCTCTCTAAGATCTGATTCGGTCACAATGATCATTTTGCGTTTTCACTGTAATTTCCTCAAATAAATGTTGCATGCCATTTAATAAGCATTAATACTCTTCATCAATTGCATTTCTACATAACGTCCATACACCCTATTCCCTACGATATACATTGATATCCAAGCACATATCCTATACCTGCGTACAAATTCAATTGGTTTCCCAAATTCAGGGTAAACAGTTTGGCGCCTACCGTGGGGCTAGGATAATAGTGGTCTTTGATCTTGATTTCTATCATATTCATCAAAAGCAAAAACATCTCCTGTCCGTCTCTGCGAAAACGGACTAAGTGGCTGGCATCGAACAATCTGGTCATGTCAACAACACCGAGATTGTGGCGGAGAATAAAGGCAGCGAACCACGGGATTGCCGAATCCCGCTGATCCGAACCCCGTTGATTCGAGGGATGGCCTCAATCGGCAAAATACCGTGGATCAGGAGAATGCCGTCCTACCGGCCACTGATCCTCTAAATACTCACAATTCTGTTACTTTGTCCCGGACACAAGGCCAGAAAGAGCCGGACGTACCAAATGACAATGTTAACTTACGTTTAATTTTTGAAATGTTACAGGAACAAAGAGCGGCAATAACCGAGCAAGGACTCGCGATTGCCCGGTTGCAAAGCGAAAAAGATGGAACAGAGCCGGAGAGGACAAAGGGTGTTGCTGAAACCAAAAAAGATGAGGCACGAGTGGTTGAGAGCAAAGGCTCCGGAGCTGGTTCTTCCACTGAGGTTCTGAAGATGCTCGAAAATTTGGAAAATGGGTAGACTCAACCGAAAAAAGGGTCGAAACATACAATTCTCGAGTGGACCAGATCCCGGGGGCTCCACCTTTGCTGAATGGTCCGAACTCGAAAAGGTACATCCAAAGACCTTTCCCTCCGAGTGCGGCTCCGAAACTGATCCCGAAGAGGTTCAAAATGCCGGATATATAGAAATATGACGGCACAACGGACCCGCACGAGCACGTGACCTCATACACTTGTGCCATAAAAGGCAATGATATGGAGGAAGATGAAATTGAATCAGTGTTGTTGAAAAAATTTGGTGAGACTCTGTCAAAGGGAGCATTGACGTGGTACGATCATCTGCCCGAGCATTCGATCACTTCTTTCGAAATGCTCGCCGATGCCTTCGTAAAAGCTCATGTCAGTGTCAAAAAGGTGCAGGCCTGAAAAGCGAACATTTTTCGTATAGCCCAAAGGGACGAGCTGCTCCGAGAATCTGTTAACTGGTTTCAAAGCGAACGAAAGGAGCTCCCTCCGGTCCCCGAAGAATGGGCAGCACAAGCTTTCACGAAGGGGCTCAATGTTCGAAGCTCAACAGCTTCGTTCAAACTAAAGGAATGTTTGCTCGAGTATGAGGCCGTGACATGGGCTGATGTCCACAACAGATATGAGTCGAAGATTCGGGTGGAAGATGATCAATTCGAGCTTCCCCCGAGGCCGGTTAATACAAGCACGAATTTTGAGAAACCAAAGAAAGGCTACGAAATGAAGACTGAATCGTCAAAGAAAATATATCGGCCATATTCCCATTCAGAGAAGCCGAGTTTTAGGATGGAGAAATCGAGGGATAGCCCAAGCCATTTCTCCGGTCGAAGTAGTAAACGGGTTGAACGTTTTTCGAACAGTCGGGGGCTCTCGTTCAGGAGTGATGCCGGAAGCTCTGCCGGCACCAAAGACTTACCAAATATATCGGAATACAACTTCAACGTCAGTACGTCGGGCCTAGTCTCGGTCATTGGTCGTGTTCCGGATGTAAGATGGCCAATACCTCTAAGGTCAGATCCGGGCCAACGGGACCCGAGCATGTTGTGTAAATACCATGGAACCCATGGTCACAGAACCGAGGACTGTCGCCCGTTGAGAGAAGAGGTAGCCCGGTTACTAAAGAACGGTCATCTCCGAGATCTGCTGAGTGAACGAGCCAAAAGTCATTACAAGGAAAGGGAAGCGCATCAAAGGGCCGAGCCGATGGAACCCCAGCATACAATCAACATGATAGTTGGGGGTGTCGATGACCCTCGGGGGCCGGTAATGAAACGGACCAAAATTTCTATTGTTCGTAAAAAGCGCACCCGAGATCACTTATCCGGGGGCTCTATCTCCTTCGATAACGAGGATGCAGAGGGCATCATTCAACCTCACAATGATGCGCTGATAATTTCTATACTTGTCTTTAAAACTAAGGTTAAACATATTTTGATTGACCCAGTTAGCTCGGCCAACATCATCCGGCGGAGAGTGGTCGAACAGCTAGGGATGCTCGATCAGATCGTACCGGTAACCCGGGTACTCAGCGGGTTCAATATGGCAAGCGTAACCACAAAAGGGGAGATCTCATTGCCTGTAAACGTCGATGGCACCATTCAACAGACGGTGTTCTACGTGATCGAAGGGGACATGAAGTATAACGCATTGCTGGACAGACCTTGGATACACAGTATGAGGGTCGTGCCCTCAAGGCTGCACCAGTTGCTGAAATTCCCCACCCCGGAAGGGGTTAAAACCATCCGTGGTGAACAGCCCGCTGCAAGGGAAATGTTCGCAGTAGAGGAAGCGACGCCTCAGCCCGTAGAATCGGTTCAGAAGGAAAAAGGTGTAACCGGAGGAGAGCGCGCCCAATAGCAATCAAAGTACATCGGGTCGGATCCAGTGCATGAAGAAGATGATTTCGAGGTACCAAGATCGTTCGTCATGCCGGATGACTCGGATGCAAGAAAGTTGACTATAGAGGAGCTGGAGCAGATCATCCTGTTCGAGTACCTACCGGACAGAAAGGTATACCTGGGCACGGGGCTTACCCCGGAACTCAGGAGCAAGTTAATTAAATTTCTTCGAGCTAACGCCGATTGCTTCGCATGGTCGCATATAGATATGACAGGTATATCACCAGAAGTGGCAGCTCACAAGCTCAGCTTGGACGGGAAGTTCCCCCCGGTGAAGCAAAAAAGAAGGCCCATGGCAGAGGCAAAACACGCCTTCGTAAAAGACGAGGTAACAAAGCTTTTAAAAATAGGTTCTATCCTGGAGGTGAAATACCCGGATTGGCTTGCTAATGTGGTAGTGGTACCCAAAAAAGGTAATAAATTTCGAATGTGTGTCGATTATAAAGATTTAAATAAGGCGTGCCCGAAGGATTTATTTTCGTTGCCACACATCGATAGAATGATCGATGCGACGGTCGGGCATGAAATGTTAAGTTTTCTCGATGCCAACTCCGGGTATAACCAAATTCGGATGCACCCAGAGGATCAAGAGAAAACATCCTTCATCACCCGATATGGGTCTTACTGTTATAATGTCATGCCTTTCGAACTAAAAAATGCCAGAGCAACTTACCAACGCCTAGTTAATGGAATGTTCGAAGAACAAATAGGAAAAACAATAGAAGTTTAAATTGACGATATGGTTGTTTAAGTCCCTGGACACTGAGGACCATTTTAAGCATTTGCAGGAGACCTTCAACGTGCTCCGCAAGTATAACCCGGAAAAGTGCGCCTTCGGCATGCGGTCCGGTAAATTTTTGGGTTTCATAGTGTCAAACCGGGGTATTGAAATCAACCCGGACAAAATCAAGGTCATTGAGGATATCGAGGTAGTGAATAACGTCAAAGGAGTACAGAGGCTCACCGGAAGGATAGCGGCGTTGAGTCGCTTCATATCGAGGTCCTCGGACAAGAGTCATCGTTTCTTCTCCTTACTGAGGAAGAAGAACGACTTCGTTTGGACACCGGAGTGCCAAGAAGCTCTACAGGAATTGAAAAGGTGCTTGTCTAGCCCCCCATTGCTGCACACACCGAAGGCAGACGAGCCGCCCTTTCTCTACCTTGCTGTCTCCGAGATAACTGTAAGCGGCATCTTGGTCCGAGAAGAATCAGGTACACAATTCCCTATCTATTACGTGAGTAGAATTTTGGGGGATGCGGAAACCCGTTATCCCCATTTGGAAAAATTGGCATTGGCATTGGTGAGCACTTCTAGAAAACTCAAACCTTATTTTCAATGCCACCCAATATGCGTAGTAACTACTTACCCTCTTAAAAACATCATGCATAAATCGGAATTATCAGGCAGATTTAACGAAATGGGTTGTAGAAATTAGCGGCTATGATATTGAGTACAAACCTCGAACGGCCATCAAGTCCCAGATCCTGGCCGACTTCGCGGCAAACTTTGCCCCGGCTATGGTTCCCGAGGTCGAGAAAGAACTTGTGATGACCTCGGGAAAGGTCCCGGGCGTTTGGTCTCTACACACGGATGGAGCCTCAAACCTTAAAGGTTTCGGGCTAGGGATCGTCCTTAGGACCCCGGCCGGGGATGTAATTCGACAGTCCATTAGAACTGCTAAACTGACTAACAACGAAGCCGAGTATGAGGCTATGATTGCAGGTTTGGAGTTGGCTCAAAGTATGGGGGCCGAGATCATCGAAGCACAGTGCGATTCACTTTTGGTCGCAAACAGGTGAACGGTGTCTTCGAGGTCAAGGACGAACGGATGCAGAGGTACCTCGAGAAAACCCAAGTGGTACTTCATCAATTTAAGGAATGGACCATGCAGCACATACCGAGGGAGCATAACAACGAGGCCGATGCATTAGCAAATTTGGGGTCCTCGGTCGACTGAGAGGAAATCAACCCCGGGGCAACGGTGCACCTGTCAAACACGGCCATAGAAAACAGACACGCCGAGATAAATACAATGGGTTTAAATTGGGATTGGCGCAACAGGTACATCGATTACTTGCGTGACGGTAAGCTCCCAAGCGACCCTAAAGAATCACGGTCGCTGAGGACCAAGGCTGCCCGTTTATGCTTAGTAGACGGCCAATTGTATCGACGGTCCTTCCTCAGCCCCCTGCTAAATATTTGGGCCCCGGTGAAACGGAATATGTGATGAGAGAGGTACATGAAGGAACTTGTGGCAACCACTCCGGTGCGGAAGCTCTGGTCCGAAAGATCATCAAGGTCGGTTATTACTGGAACCGGATAGACGAAGACTCTAAAAATTTTATCCGAAAATGTGACGGGTGTCAGAAACATGCTCCGATGATTCACCAGCCCGGAGAGTTGCTGCATTCAGTGGTCTCGCCTTGGCCTTTCATGAAGTAGGGAATGGACATTGTGGGCGCGTTACCCTGGGCACCAGGTAAGGCCCGTTTTATTTTATTTATGACTGACTATTTCTCTAAATGGGTTGAAGCACAGGCCTTTGAAAAAATCAGAGAAAATGAAGTCATCGACTTCATATGGGATCACATCATCTGCCGTTTCGGCATCCCTGCCGAGATAACATGTGATAATGGTCCTCAGTTCGTGGGTGGCAAGGTCAACGATTTTCTCGAGGGATTGAAGATCAAAAAAATCATGTCAACCCCGTATCACCCGTGTGCAAACGGACAGGCAGAATCCACAAACAAGACGATAATCCAAAATCTGAGAAAAAGACTTGAAGCATCGAAGCACCATTGGAGAGAAATATTGCCGGAGGTCCTGTGGGCTTACAGAACCACGGCCAAATCAAGCATAGGGAACACCCCTTTCTCATTGGTTTACGGGGCCGAAGCCCTTATCCCTGTGGAAGTTGGCGAACCAACTCTCCGGTTCAGGTATACCACTGAGGAATCAAACGAGGAAGCCATGGCCGTAAAACTCGACCTTACGGATGAACTACGCGAAAGCGCATTAGTCCGTATTGCAGCCCAGAAACAAAGAATGGAGAGATACTACAATCGAAGAGCCAATTTTTGACACTTCCAAGTCGGGGACTTGGTGTTTCGAAAAGTTACCTTGCACACCAAGAATCCCAACGAGGGGAAATTAGGTCTAAATTGGGAAGGCCCATATAGGATAACTGGGATAACGGGCAAAGGGTCGTACCAGTTGGAGTCCATGGACGGGCAACGGTTGCGTAATAACTGGAATGTGGCTCATCTGAAAAGATATTATTGCTAAGGTATGTACCTCCCCTGTTCTCCTATTAACCTTTCTCTTTTACAGGAAATCGAGAACGGGATAAAGTTAGAGTTTAGGCCTGAAAACACGTGTTGCACTTTTTTCCTTAGTACGGTTTTGTCCCAAAATGGGTTTTCCGACAAGGTTTTTAATGAGGCAACAAGTACAACATGTTACCTGACAAAAATAAGGGACGAGCGCCCAGATCGAGGCCACGCCCTCCGACTGGGGACTTAATAGCACTCACCCGACCTTGGAGCCCGGATAAGTGCTAGGGGAGTACTATGCCCACATCGAAGATCACCTCGGGTAAAAGAAGACGAAGAAACTCAACACTTGCTACGGCAAAACTAAGGCCCGGTCATCGGCCATAGCCCTCGATGTAAGGACCAAACGATCATAATGAATCGTGTCCCATTTAGCATTTGCTACGGCAAAACTAAGGCCCGGCCATCGGCCATAGCCCTCGATCTAAGGACCAAACGATCATAATGAATCGTGTCCCATTTTATACTTGCTACGGCAAAGGCAAAAGGAATTAAAATTCTCATATGGACAAACATTTTTGCAAACACAAAGTTATCAAAAGTTTGGATAACGAAATCTCGGGTGTCTTTCTATTAAATGGACTTTACCCCGATAATAACCGCCGTATTTCGGCATTGCCTCATTCACACACTCTATACCGGGTACTGTGGTCGAAATTCGACAAAGGCAACAAGGTCACAATGATCCGAGCCAAAATTTGATAAACTTCCCCAAACGGGGACTGCTACGTCGAAAATTGGGCCAAGGTCGAAAAAATACCGACCCTAAAGGAAATGCCTATCGTAATTCAGAGACGTCTGAACTTATGAAACATCGGATAAGTCCTACGGGCACGATGATTTAACGAATACGAGTCTACTTGTTCTAACGAAGCATCGGATAAGTCCTACGGGCACGGTGAACTAACGACTACGAGTCGACTTGTCCTAAACCGGACCAACGATTGTGGCAAAAATAATAGCAAACATTCAAACGAAGAGATAGAAAAAAGATGCACTTTTCATTTATAAAAAGGATATTTTTACATAAAAAACAAGAGTCCTACAAAGGCAAAAGAAGTAAAGAGACAAAAGCCAAATATAGGCCAAAAACTACCCGGAACGGCTAGAGCCGGAATGTTCGGACACCGTCCGCTCAAAATCATCAGAATCATAACCGAGGGCATCCTTAGCCTCTCTCTCGATTCTCTTGGTCTCGGCAATGAGGGCTGGAAGATCAGAAAAGCCATGCTCGGCTTGCTCAAGAGTGATCCTCCGAGACTTCCATTTCTCGTACTCAGCGACAATAGTGATCTGAGCCTCGGCGACCTCCACGCTCCTCAGAGCTTCATCCAATTCGGCCTCGGCTTGGGATAGAATTTCCTCAAGGGAATACCGAGCCTCTTTAACAACATTCTGCATTTGGAGGGCCGACTCCAACTCGGTCTTAAGAGCGTCATTGGCATCGACCGTTTCCCTAAGCTCGGTCTTCAAATCATCACACATCCAGGACCTCGTCTCCGCCTTCTCTTCAAAAACCCTTGCAAGCTCTTCGTATCAGGCGCACTCTGATTCGAGTAGCCGATTCCTCTCAGCCAATCCCGAAGCATCGGACTTCACCAGATCTAGCTCCCCCCGGAGTTCGGTGAATGTGATTTCGAGCTCGCCAAGCCTCGAAGAAATTTGAGCATTTTCTCGGCTAAGGCCGATCTTGTCAGCTTCAAGACTCCGATTATATTCGGTCATAGCGGCCAGCTCGGTCTTTAATTGACGGTTTTCGGTATTAGCCGCGTCGAGCTCAGGGCGGAGATTGGAAAGGGCGATCGCTCGGGACAACTCCTCCTTCTCCCGAAGAAGATGCACATACTTCTCCGTTTCACGGCCTTAGGCATCCAATTGGCCCTTAAGATCGTCCATCTCTTGGTGGGCACAAATGAAGGCTTCGTTGGCGAGCACCACACTCTGCAAAATAAAGCAAGTTTAAAGTTAACGGCAAAATTGAACGGAGCAAGGTTAGGGTTGTCAGCAAAGCTATACAAAGACGGCCAAGAATCTTACCCGGTTGGCCGCGTGCATACTCTCGTTGATAAGGCACTGCCAAGAGACCCCGGTCATCTTCCGCTTGTCCGAATTCGAAACAAGAGGCCTCAGATAGCTGGCCATACCCACGGGGCGGGAAAGAAAATTGCAGTCTTCGGGGACAGTAACCACAGCCGATCTTGTTCTCCTCGGCTCCACGCTTGGGGCCGGAAAGATATGCACCAAGCCATCCCTGGTCCCAGATTCGGAGGTCCGGCTGGCCGACCTCGTGGCCCGAGGGATCGTAAGATGTTCGAATCCTACGGCTTCACCGGTAGCAGGAAGAGTGCCCGAGAACATATCCTCGAATTCGTCAGGCCTCGGAACCGGAGTCGAAGAACTTGGAACAGCATCAGTATCCTCAGTAAAGCTCGGGGGCCCCATGGTAGCAGCAGGCTCGTGCTCGAGCGCCGGATGAATATCAGTGGGGACTTTGACTTCGGGGACCGGCTCAGTCCTTTGGCCGGTTCCAGCAGCGGCCGCCTCCCCGGGCCTTCTTGTCCTTTGAAGAGGAATCTCTTCAGAGGAAGTTTCACCTGAAATGTCGACGAAATCAATCGACCTTAAAGGAGCTGGAGAAAGGATTCCTTCAGTACCTGTGTGAGTAGCCGGAACTAAAATTCCTTCACCGGCGGGAGGAAGAGGTACAACGGCGACAGACTCCTCTGGGATCGGGGCCACGGAAGGTTCGGCATCGACTCTCCGAACTATGATGTCGGGCTCTGTTTCGTCCCGTAAGGTCCGAGTGACGCTTCTTGCCCTTTTCTTCTTCGAATGTTGCCCTTTATCCGTGGGTTTTTCCTCTTAGCAACAGCAAGGGCTCGAGATGCCCCCGCTGAATCAAACTCGGGTGCTAACGTTGTGGGTTCAGTTTTTGACCCCGGCCTGGGATCCACCGAGTGTTTAGGAAAACCTGAAAATTAAAGATACAATGAGTACGGATAGCAGAGGACGTAATGAATATGGGCAGAAACAAAGTACTACCGTGGTTTTGGGCAACCCATCGGTCGCGTGATAGGTGGGCCCACGTCCGGTTGTCATGGTCATACTGGCTGAGCAGGGCTGTGACCCATTCGTTCAGATTACGAACAACCGGAGGCATGTACCCATTGGCTGACAAAAATGAGGAGAACGGTGAGAAAGTGAGATAGGAATTTGACGAAAGCAATCACTTGAAAGTTCGGAACTTACGCTTGTTGTTCCATGTCTCCGGGAAGGGCAAGTGACTGGCCGGAATAATGTCCTCGGTCTTCACCCGGACGTATCGCTCCAGCCAACCCCTATCTCTGTCTTCATCCATTTTTTGGAATAAGAGGTTTCGGCTACGCTTGGCCAGTTTTATTACGCCACCCCGGAATAGCCTCGGGGAGTATAGGCGTATCAGATGGGCCAGCGTGAACTCCTTCTCGGCGTTGTTGGCCAACAACCGAAGACACGTTACGACCGTTCAAACAATCGGGCCGATCTGAGCCAACGTCACGCCATAAGTCCGGCACATGTCGCGAATGACCGGATCCACCGGAGGGTCGAGTTTGAGAGTGAAAGGATATGTGTACACGTACAAAAATCCTTCCCGATGGTCAGTAACAGATTCATCTGGTTCGGGGGCGAAAACCCAAACTGAACGGGTGTCCCACCCGCAGTCAGCCCCGACTATGTCGAGCCTCTCCTCAGTAATAGATGAGGGGTATCACCTCACATCAAATCCCCTATCGACCACCGAGGAAGGTTTTTCAACCTTGAGATCCTTGTTGAAGTTGGGCTTGGCAGGTATAAAATCCGAGGCAGTGGGCTCAAAAGCGTTTTTTGTTTTGACCGGAGATGCAGGCTCGGTCTCGGAGATGAAACCGATGGAACATCGTGGGAAGTGGTTTCAGACATTTTGGAAAATAAGAAAGGAAGAGGATTCAGCAGAAAAACTCAAGAAGATTGAGAGAACTGGTGATTCGAGAAGTGGCAAAGTGCAAAGCAACACTTAAACAAGAACAATTAGCAGGAATGATGACAAAGTTGCCCCTTTTCACGTAGTGTATGCAACAAGTCAGCGACGGATTGGCTGTAGAAGACAACTAGATATGGTGATGAAGAGGAAATGCAATGAAGAGTGAAAAATGAAGAAGAAATGGATCGTGAAAGCGTTGGAGTGAAGGGGAAAGGAGCCTTATATAGGCATTGGGCTGTGACGGTAACGGTTCCCCAGCCAACTAAGGGATGCCACGTGTCCCCCGTAATTAATGAGAAACGACTCGAAGCGACGTGCGTGCGGCGGTTGTCAGAACCGGTCATTCGGGATAAGACACGTGGCCGATAAAGGAGGAACGTGACGCAACCGTTCCCGCCAAAATGAGAAGATAACGACGAAGCCAATTGAGTCACCGGTTTCATGATTCATCCACTTCCCGTTACTCCGATAGATCATTGGTCCGGAAAGTGTGGGAACTATCTATATACGGTAAAAACCGGATATAAGTCAAACCGGAGGAACGAGGAACCGAAGGGAGAAGAGGACGAGAGCATACATGAGGATTTTAGTTCCGAACCAGAGGAACGCTTGGACCGGAGCTAAGCAAAGGCGTTATTTGGTCCGGTTTCTTCATCACCAAACCGGTCGAGGTCGTTGGTCCGATTATCCGTGGTCATAGGTCCGGTAAAGCCGTTGCGCGTGAGCCACGCGTCAGTAGCGTCCTGTCATGGTCAACTACCAACCATACGTGTGTCAGACCGTACGGCCAACCTAATCCCACCAAATCCGTTCAGAGTTGTCCTTGTTACTATTTGTTAATGACTTATATTGTACAAAGCCCATAGAGGGAGCATTATAAATAAAGCAGATCTCCCTCCTTGGGAGGGGTTGGATTATTCATCTTCAAGAGCACTTGTAACATCAAAGCATATATATATTCTTTCTCTCTCCAAGATTTGATTTGGTCACAGTGATCATTTGCGTTTTCACTGTATTTCCTCAAACAAGTGTTGCATGCCATTTAATAAGCATTAATACTCTTCATCAATTGCATTGCTACATAACGTCTATACACCCTATTCCCTACGATATACATTGAGATCCAAGCACATATCCTACACCCGCGTACAAATTCAATTGGTTTTCCAAATTCGGAGTAAACAGTGTCATCAAATACGTCACAACTAACGAGATAACATCTCTATATATACACAACACCATTCATTTGAATGGCCTCAGTTGTCTTCAACACATTATAATGTATAATTTCACAAACTGAAACAAAAAAAAAAAAAAAAAAAAAACCGTCTCTTACTGATTTTTTCATAGCTTAATTACATCAAATCAGGATTACGTTGTCATCTTTTTCCTCATTAAAAGTGAAACCGCTTGATGATTATGATGATCAATTGGACAATACTGAGACGGTTGATAATAGTCAAATATTATCAATTTGACTAGTTCAAAAACTAATTACTAATCAAATATTATCAATTTAGGGAACAGTTCATCCAATAAAAAAGGTAATGAGATTTGCATGCTCGATTCAAAATATTAACCAAAAAAAAAAAATCTAGTTCAAAAACTAATTACTAGTCAAATATTATCAATTTAGGGAACAGTTCATCCAATAGAAACGGTAATGAGATCTCGATTCAAAATGTTAACAAAAAAAAAATCTAGTTCAAAAACTAATTACTAGTCAAATATTATCAATTTAGGGAACAGTTCATCCAATAGAAACGGTAATGAGATTTGCATGCTCGATTCAAAATGTTAACAAAAAAAATCTAGTTCAAAAACTAATTACTAGTCAACTATTATCAATTTAGGGAACAGTTCATCCAATAGAAACTGTAATGAGATTTGCATGCTCGATTCAAAATATTAACAAAAAAAAAAATCTAGTTCAAAAACTAATTACTAGTCAAATATTATCAATTTAGGGAACAGTTCATCCAATAGAAACGGTAATGAGATTTGCATGCTCGATTCAAAATGTTGACAAAAAAAAAAATCTAGTTCAAAAACTAATTACTAGTCAAATATTATCAATTTAGGGAACAGTTCATCCAATAGAAACGGTAATGAGATTTGCATGCTCGATTCAAAAAACCTTGGAATTAATTTGCATACTGATAATGTAGAAAATTTTACAAAGTCATATCATTTACTATGATAATTCTCCCTTTGTCTTTTTAGCTTGTCCTCTCATTTTAAAATTTAAAAAGATATGTTAAAAAACTCAAAAATCACATAATTCTCTTAATTACACCTCTTAATTCTCTTGAAATTTCTTTTTTCTTTTTCCAATTCTGAGTTGTTTTATGATTTTATGGTACAATTTAAATATACTAACAGTTGTTTTGACTGCCAAACTGTACGTGAGAATTAATATATATATATATATATCCTCTTAATTCTCTTAAATATTCTCTTCTTTCTTTATTTTTTTCTTTTTCCAATTTTGAGCTGATGTTTTGGTAAAATTTGAATAAACTTATATAGTTAATATTATGCGCGGATACGTATACTAGCATATAAAATAGGAGAGGTGCAACCAACGTGATTAAGCTAAGTGACAAGCTAATAACAAGTCACTTGGCTATTTTAGAACAATCAAATACTCCTATAAGTTATGTAATAATATTAAATTTAAATTAAAAAAATATTTCGAGCTAAAAATATATATCACCTAAAGTTGATTAGTGATGAATTTAAATTGTAGTTAAATCTTTCAAAGCATTCCGAAATTAAGCTCTTTTTGACTGGAGCTCTATTTTCAAGAATTCGCTTTAATTATACGAAGTTGTTTATTCATAATATAATTTATTGTATATTTTTTTTTAATTTCAAATGCTAATAAATCTTGTACTCTAAGAAGTTACTAGTTAAAAGTACAAAGACAAACATTTCGAGTGAAGTATGAAAAATAACTCATCCCCTATTTTTTTTTAATCACTAGTGTACTCAGCCGCGCATCGCGCGGTATCATAAATCATTTTAATACAATTAAATTTTTAGTAATTATATTTCTGTTTCATTTTCTCTTAATTTTAATAAAATTCTTTAGCAGAAAAAAGAAATGTGAGAAATGTCGAATTTTTCTATTTAATTTAAACTATTAATAAGTGAAACTTTCCATGGACGACGAAGGGTACACTTGGTATTTCACATTAATTTACCTGGTACGGGGTACTCTTGTAAGTCCCCACTTGTGTCCTCAGTACTGAAGTTTTCCGTATCATTCCTTTGTTTTCTTCTTTTGGCATTTTCCCTGCTTTCCCTTTCGGTTTTCCCATATTTCTTCACCCCCAATTAATCTATTATTTCCCCCAATTTCACTCTACTTTAAAATCTATTGCTCTCTGCTATTCTTTCACTTTATCTTGTCCTTATCGCATTGTGGTTCAATTTGCTTTCCTGTGGTTGCTTCGACTATTTTAAATTTGTTGTAAGTTTCTTTCTAAACTGTCTCTCTTACTTGGTGCATGTATTGATTTGGACATGCATGTATCTATAATTCACTGTTGTTGACAGTGGCGGACCCAGGATTTTGAGTTCGGGGTGCTTGATAATAATAGAGAAGAAAAAATAATCTAGCATTTAAAAAAAAAAAATTCCTAGTGAGATTTGAACTCTTGACCGTTTAGTAACAAAGCCTCTAGCACCCTCCCCTAACCAAATTACCTATTAGACTTATCACTTCATGGGTGCTCTATTAACTATTTATATTTGTTTCTTTTATATTTTTTATACAACTATACATTCCGTGACTGAGTTCAATGGGGGCTGGAGCACCCAAAATTTGCTAGTGGGTCCGCCCCTGGTTGTTGGCTAATGTTAGCATATGATTCTGAAACGTTTCTTCATCTTCCAAAGTTATTAATGATTTGTTCTCTATTCTTGGTGTCTTGATTTTAATTTTAGTGTCTTTGATATATTTTGGCTACACATTTCCTTTTTTCGTAGGATGTGTAAATGCATGTGATATCTGTTCCATAGTTTTTGTTTAATCTGTAATTTCTTGGTCAGTTCCTTTACACTTCTCTTCTAAATCTACATGTATGATTACAGCATAGGAGTACCCTGATGCTCATAAAGTGTTTGATATAATCTTTTGTAGGAAATAAGATTTTCCATGACATGCTCCTTCCGAAACAAACATTATTTAATTTCTAGATTTGAGTTTGTTGGGTTTTTTTATATTGGTGAATGGGAAATGATGGGATGAAAAGTAAAGGGAATATAAAAGGTCCTTTTTTGCTTTGGAAAATGTAAAAGGTTCCTTGTGCTTTGGTTAAAGCATCTGTCCCACATAGGAAAAAGAGAGAAAAAGAGAGGTGTACATATTACATTACACCTTCTCTAGTTGCTAAAAGGGTTGAGGGGGAAAGGACCCCACGCGCCGTCGTCGTCGCTCGCTCGGCTTTGGATTTGGATTTGGAATCAAATGATCTGATTGATTGATAATCTTTTTGGACCAAAATTATTATTTATTAATTAATTAATTATTTCCAGATTCTGACCCGTTAGTGACCCGGATCCGCGTGTCTGACCCGCGACCCGTTTCTCCCCGGATTAATTTAAATTTCCCTCCGTTTTTTTAAAACGTATATTTTCTGAAAGGTTGCAAACCTTTCTGAAAAGGTGCAAACCTTTTCCCAACCAGTGCGTTAATGGCTATAAATTCCAGTTAATATTCAGATTATTACTTACGAATTTTTCTGAAATCCTCTATTCTTCTACTCTTCTTACAAGTTTTCTTTTCTGTGTGATATACTGCCATTGAGTGGTTCGCCGCTACCAGAATTTGGAGTACTACTATTTTGGTAAGATAATCGTTCTATTCTGGGAGGGGATATTCCATCAACCTCGAGTACTGTGAGGGGAATAATTTCCTTAAGGACACACTTTGAACTAAGTGGGCTCGATTATGTTCTGAATATATTTTTTTTTCTAACACTGTTTCTGTTCATTTGTCCATTTTCTGTAATTTACTGGTTTTTAGTTTTTACAGATTGTGTAATCTGCTTTTACTAAGTGTTTTATAGATTCAGAAACTTTATTTAGACTTATACAGATTATTTTTAAACAACAGAGTTTCATTAATCCTTGCAATTTAACATTCCTCTAACAGGTTGCAGCATTGAAGCAGCTAACGAAATGGACCTGATCAATTCTTATACTGGAGATATAAGACTAATGATATAATAGCTTTATTATTACTTATGCAACAGTTGCAGATGAATCCAATAAGTAAAATGATTTATAAATATTCTTTCCTTTCCTTGAGGGTCGTGTGAAACAGTGAAAGCACTGCAACCTTTAAGAGTCCGCCTGGTAAGGAATAAAGTATAAAGCCATTGCTCTCCACATGTAACATGTCAATCATGTTATAACGTAAATATCAAACTACATTCGACTTCCTATTAAGTCTTCTCATTTTTAATTTAACTATTTGCAAGAGGATTATTTGAAAGGAGATAAAGAAATTTAAATCATATAAAGAAATTTAAATCGTAACCAGATTGTTGCTGTAGCAAGTGATCGAGTCAAAAGGAAAATACAAGCTCCGTGTAATATTCCTCCTTTTTATATTTCAGGTAGGCAATTTTTTCTTTTTTCAATGTCTGAAGACCTCTATGTTTTGCATGTCTCCCTTTTACTTTTGGTTTATGCTGTTGAGTAGTATTTGCATTTTGTGTAAGTTCACAGTAATGTAGTTTATGAGCAATAGTAGCCTGGTGAAAGACATTTAGTCCTTATAATTTTTTCCCTGTAAAAATATGAAATATAAGACTGTAACTCAAAGGCGGACCAGGATTTGAGAATAGTGGGGGTACTACTATTCTGTGGCTACAAAATGTCGGGAAAAACATTTTGTGTGGATACTGAAGTGGGGAATCGACTTCTAGCACTGGTAAATCAAACTTGAGTTGATTGTGGGGCAAGGGAAGATCAATTCTTACAGTGTTTCTCTTATCTTTAACAGGCATGAGAGGTCTCTCATGCATGTTAGTTTTGCAGTTTTGGACCTAAGGTGCACTTTTCCATTCTAATTTTCTGCAAATACTTGATAATATTGTGTAACACATCAAACTCTCTTTATTTAGCACCAAAGTCATTTTAATGCTTAAGCAAGATATCTTGCTTGGGTTCTTCCTGTAATTGGCAGGTTTTAATACCTTTCTCAAGGAGTTTAGAAAGAAATTAAAGAGGAAGCTCAGTATAATGCATGCAGGTAAATGATAGATCTTCCAAGTGAAGGCTCTGTCTCATGGAAGATGAGAGTATTTGCTAGTCAAATAACAATACTGTTCTGAAGATGCCCGATAATTGGCGACTCTTTGGTCTTGAACCTTTCTGGTAGTGTTACCATAAATTTACTCTCTTTAAGAAGAGATGTGAAAGCTTGCTTTTGGTTTGACATTTCTATGTTACTGTATTTGAGACATGAAAATCTAAAAGAAAAAGAAAGGGGGGTACATAGTTAGCTTGGTTAAGGCGTGTCTTAATGCTCGAACAATAATTCTGGTGAATGCATTACTGTAGATGAAAAAATGATTTATTTATTGACAAAAAGTTTAGAGAATGCTAGCTGTGCAGTTGGACAACGAATGTTGGAACTCCTCTGAGTACTATTTTACTTTTAGCTCAAGTATAATTGGTAAATATAAAATCTGTTTTGAGACTTGCACTTATATTATATGAATCAAAATCAAATCTTACCTTTCATGTCCAATGTAGTGAAAAATACAAGAAATGGTGTTGATGTGTTCATATGTAGCAGTTAGACGAGATTTCAATCAATGAAGCTGATTTTGGTTGCTGAAGGCCTTTTTGGGTTAGCTCTGTTGGAAGATCATATTAAAAATGTTAATGTTAATTTGAAGGAATAAAAATCTGGAGCCTACATTAACGTGTAGATCTTACTGTTGGGCCCGTGCAACGGTGAGAAATGTTGAATTTAAATATAATTTTTGTATACAAAAACCAAAAAAGATGCTTGATTATTCCATCAATTAATATTCAGAAGACAATTATATCAAGGAACAAATGTTATAATCCGAAAATTTATAGAAGATATGTAAGACTTGCAATTTTCCATTAGTAGTTCTTGCGATGAATTAACATCGTCAAGTTTTCTAATTTAAAATGTTCTTAATATCTTAAGTTTTTTTTGTTCTTATTTTTAACATTTAAATTCGTAAGTTCAATGAAGTCACCTATGACCTCCCGAAGCGCGGGCGAATAGCCTAGTATATATATTAAAGCTAGGCATAGGAGAGGTGGAGTGGCACCTCTATGATCAAGAAAGCCATTTATTATTTTTTTCATTTTTTTGCCTTTAATGTTCATTTTTCCTGTCAAATAATGGAGGTGGACTAAGTAAAAATGGAAGGTTTTAGGTGATGAGGCTCCTAGCCCAAAAAAAAAAAAAAAAATAGAAATGAGCGAGATCTAGTGGTCCATGAAAACCTAAAATGGTTTCTTCTCTTGAAAAACTATAAATAAAAAACTTCAAATACGTTTTATTGTTTAACGCGTAACAAAGTCAACATTAAATCTAGTGATTTTCTCTACACTAAGCACCTTTTTTGTATAAGTCTAAACTGCTTTTGTTTAAGAAGTAACGTATTTCATAGAACTAAATTAACTACTTTATAATACTGTATGTATGTTATATTGTGGTCTAAATGCCACACAAGTATAAGGAGTTGGACATTAGTTTCCTCAACCAAAGTTCCTGGCTTTGGAACATAAGTGTGATTCCACCGCACAGCAATTCAATGAAGACATTTCATATGAATAGCAGGGAACCGGCACAAGTAACCCGAAGTTGTCCAGGGGTTAACTCTCATGAAATGAACCCGTTGAACACGAAACCAGAATTTCTGGCAGCTGACATGTATATATTTCACTTCTCCACCACATCATCACTCAGCAGGGTGCTTGTCTCACTTCGGAATAGTCCAAGGTTAATAGGACCCTATAAGCACAGGTGTGTAACTGAAATTTCGGGACAAGTTTGATTGGGTTACTGATGCCATTTCCTGAATCACACTTATGTCACCCCATGCTCCAATACACTAAAAGGAAAGAATTGCAGTTGCAACTGCTCTCTCTATTCCAATTCATATGGCATTTTTCATATATTTTGGAACGTTCCAAAATTTTGATCTCATTCTATTTCTCTAGAACTTTCAATAAACCGAATTCAGTAAACTATTTCAAATTTCAAAATTTATATTAGACTAGCTCTTCAATTATTGCTGTAGCATTTTCTTCTACTTATATAAGTCCCACGTCTTTAAACTCCATGATTACACAAATAGCACCAGATGTTTTTATGATTTCATATACAATGCAATGCTTGAGAAACTCCTATAATGAACATCCCAATTGCTAGAAAAATAAGTCCACGAAAATATTCATATGTATTGAACAGAATGTTTATCGCTATATACCTTCTTAAATCATTCACTGTTAAGGTTCTATCACTGCAATTTAAATTGATTCCTCAGTATAGACATCCATCCTAAGAACCATCTAACAGCACAGACTCACTTCCGAGAGACTGACGATAAACTAATTATTGGTCCCAATGCCATAGAAACTTGAGATACTTGATAGAGAAATGAAAATTGTGGATATCAGTTGTAGGGAAAATCCCCTAAACATGATTATACTTCGGTAACAAAATGATACAATCAATAAATACCAATTAAACACCCAAGCCAAAATGTAGTGTCAAAATCTATTGGTAGGGTTATGTGATTAAATTTAATACCATTTAATTAGGGGCAGTTTAGTTAAATTATATTTTTTTCTAGGAGTTAGTATTTTTTTAATGAGTGTATAGATGGCTAAGTAAACACTCTTTTTTATTCAAAGGGAGTACTTATGTTTAAGCTAAAATGACAAAAATAAATCAAAAGTCATAGGTTAGAATTTCTAACTTAAGCTCATCCAAACGGGCTCATAGTATGTTTTACCGTAGTTAATTCCTTGTTAAAAAATGGTTAATACAATGTTTCATTTTTATAGGCATATGTCATAACCATAATATAGTAAATAGACACTTGTTTTTTTGTGCAACTAAACCATCCAACTTTGAGAATGCATATCTAGACACCTCAAATCGTTCTGTGACACATAAATTCTAAAGGTGTCTAGATCATTTTGCAAGTGGAGTGTTCAACTGATACAGTGGAGCCAAATTGAGGTGTTTAACTTATGATTTTATAAATTGAGGTGTTTACAGGGGTGGCTCAACATAGCCTGGGGTCTAAAGCTAAGTTTTAACTAGGGGCATCAAAACTTATTTGACAAAATTTATGTAAACTTCTATATGAAGTTATTTTTCCAAAATTTTGAGATACAAACTTACTAATTATTTCTAATGAATTCGTTTTAATATTTCATTGCATCGGGCGATATGTTCAACCCATTAAATATACCTTTGTTAGGACTTAGAAAGTGAACTCGTTATAAATAGAAAAAATAAATAGATGTATATAGAGGAGGAAAAATCAAAACTAAAGGAAGAAGTAAATGCACAAAAAATGTATATTTTCTGCGTTCATTTTAGTTGTCATGTTTGTGTTTGTTTTATGCCTCTAAAGAAAACATTAATTACAACGATAGTTTGACTACAATACCCTTATTTTGTCCTTTGATCTCAATATAATACTACTCTTCTTTTCACCATTTTAATCTCTCTTCACATTTATTAGAGTAAGGGTAAAAGTGAAAACATAATAATTACTTGTGTCTTGATTTTAAAATATTAAGTATTTTAAACCAATTATTTTTAGTAATCATGACAAATAAATTGAACCGGAAGGAATAGCAATTTGCTCACTTATTTGAACTTCAACCAACTTCAAGAAAAAATATGAACAACTTCAAAACGTTTTATTAATATTAAATATTTACATATATTCTAATGCATATCATTATATCATATATAGTTGATTGTAAATTTTGGGGCCCTCAAAATGTGGAGGCCTAAAGCCATGGCTGTAGTTGCCTTGCCATCTAGCCGGCTCTGGATGTTTAGAGACCAAGTTTAAGTGTTTATGCATTATGATTTTTTTTTATAATTGTGTGTCCAGGTCAATTATGTACACCTCGAATAATACAATACGACATTATTAAATGATTAAATAAGATTAAATTTATGTAAAGTACAAATCTTTTTTTTAATAGTTGTGAGTGTTTGGGCTATGCATGTACTGAGTAACTCTGCCATGAGCAAATATGTATTTGAAGGCATCATTGGAGAGGAGATCTGTGATTTTGTTGGGGTAGGGATTTATGGGAGGAGAAGTAAAGGGTTGCTTGGGGATACAGTGTATCGCGTACGGCATGTGGAAGGAGTTTTGATTGAAGAAATAAATAACTGGGAAGTTAATGAAGGGGGGAGGTGCCATATATTTGTGAGTTGTTCCTTGTCAAAAAATGGTTAATACAATGCGTCATTTATGTATTAAAAGATATTACACCTCAACTATCAACGGTTCCCTTTTCCAACTTGAAAACACTAAAACCATCAGGTAAGAAAGGGAACAATAGATAATTAAAGTGTGTTTTAATACATACACGGTAATAGTTCAGGTTGAAAAAGAATATTGGCTCCATCATACAAATGGGAATCAAGACCTCCAACGAATCTTCTCACTCTTGCCCTCATATCGGGTAACATGTGTGGGGCATGCTTCGCCAGGCTAACGAACTCCAAATAGTATTCTTGAACTGGCCTGCCATTTTGTTTGAGCTTCAGGAATTGTTCAGCCTTAGCCTCTCTGACCTCTACTGGCATAAAGTGGTCTAGGAATGCACTAGCAAACTCATCCCATGTGGCATCAGGCGCATTCTCACCTCGGGACAATTCCCAAGATTCATACCACGTGTTAGCAATGCTCTGAAGCTGATGAGCTCCAAAAGTAGCTGCTTCGGTTTCGGTAACTGTCATAATCCTGAAAATCTTTTGGAGAGCATCAATGTAGTCCTGAGGGTCTTCATCTTTCTTCGTCCCCGTGAATACTGGGGGATTCATTCTGAGAAAATCCTTCGTCTTAGAAGACTCTCCATTACCTCCTGAACTTGACCCAGATTCCTGACGTTGGGCCTGAGCTGCTACCAGCTGGGTGAGCATGTTGATAGCACTCCTAACATCCCTGTCTGAAGCACTAGGAGGTGTAACGGTAGGGGCGGTTGGAGTTGTTGCCTGAGTCGGAACAGTATCTTCGTGAGCTACTTCAGCGGCAGCCCTTTGGCTGGTGGCTGTGTTTTTCTTCTTGTAAGTTCTTTTGTAAGGCATTTTCTGAAAACACGTACACGCACGAATTAGGAAGCCATCCTAAAAATACTGCTCTAACTGCACGATCTAGAATATGAAAGAAATGAGACAATCCTGAATGTCTTGGTGGTCAACTGTTTATATGTGTGGGGCCCTCACACATATAAAAGAGACCCCACTGGACACGGTTTCATAGACTCCCTAAAGACACTTGAACCTAAGCTCTGATACCAAGCTTTGTCACGCCCCGAACCATGGCCTGGACGTAACACGTCACTCGGTGCCTGACTGCATGTGACCGAGCGAACCACATGGCTTGCTGAACTATCATGAGGCATACATGAGCGGAAATATAACTTGAATGCATAATGAGCCTTTATAAAACATGGTAAGTCATAATACTTAATAAAATACTTGTTT
Organism: Lycium barbarum; assembly: GCF_019175385.1. Lineage (NCBI taxonomy): Eukaryota > Viridiplantae > Streptophyta > Magnoliopsida > Solanales > Solanaceae > Lycium > Lycium barbarum. The sequence continues at coordinate 120,437,475 of NC_083344.1, forward strand.
AAACATGAGTGAGCCAAAATGGCTATACGACTCCAAATGTCTGACATGACATAACTGACTTGTCTAGTCTATGAAACCTCTATCATGATCTGACTCGAAAACATACTTACTGGGACAAGGCCCCCAGCATACCTTTAATGCATAACTAATCATAAAACAAAAGTTTACTAAACCCCGAATGAGATGGGGCTCACCAATAAGCTGATACGAATGTTGTCCTACTGAGTAGACGGGTCGTCCTGTATATCAGTACCTGCATCGTGAAATGCAGGCCCCCGGGCAATAAAAGGGGACGCCAGCACATTGAATGTACTGGTATGTAAAACAACTGAATGAAATAACATGGGACATGAAATAACATGATAAGAACTGAAACTGAAAACCTGGACATGAACATGAGCATGAGTACATAAACATGAAATTGAAACAGAAACTGAGTACTGGAACTGAACATGAACATGAGTACTGTAAGCATGAGATAATCTGTAATACCGACATGATCCACCACGGGGAGAAACGTGGAGTCTGATCTCTGCCCGATCAGCTAAGCTATCTTGTACCTTGCCGGGGCACGAGACATGAATCTGACATAAATGGATCCAAATCCCTCAATGGGGAAAATATGAAGGAATCGTCCTATCTGGGCGGAGCGATCCTTATCCTACGTTGGCATACGTAGTTTCAGGCTATCTGAGCCTTCTCGGTATTAATACAACTCCCGAACATGAAAATAAAATAGTTGGCTAAGAAGCCCATGACTTTCGTGAATTAACTTGTACTTGTCTTATAATCATGATTTCACGAAATAACTTGTAAACATGGTTTCATGAAATAGTTTGTAAACATGTTCTTGATTTATGGGTAATACAATAGTTCATAATCATATATTTGTAATTGACTTGAAAACATGCTTGTAACTTGCAAAATAAAATCATAAAGTTTCATATGAACATGATGAGAACGCATGAGGAAGAATTCATGATTCATGGATTAAGCTAGGGTTCCTAATAACCGTAATGGAAGATTAGGAATACAACAACAATATAGATACAAAATTCATGTACATAAATACTTAAATACGAGCTACCAATATGTTGGGTTTAATGCCCTAAGATTTGAACTTCATGGATATCAAGGAAACGAAGCATGGGGAAGAACATAGAGATTCCCTCATGTGGATGAAAGTTCTACATACCTTAGTTGTTCCAAAACTTGAATTAAAGACTTGGATTTTGAAGAAGATTTCCTAAATCTTGATTCTTGAATCTTGAGATGGGTTTTCTTGAAAACCCTAGATTAGGAATGATGATTTCTTGTTTAGATTACAAGGATATATGTTAGAATTGAGTTGGAATAATTAGAATGGACTTACCTTGGTGTTCTTGATGTTGGAGGAGAGTAGGAGGTCGTTCTAGGGTTTGAGGGAGTGAAAAATAATGGGTTGAACTGATATGGACAGATATATAGTGTTCTGTGAAAGTGCAAATTACGACCTGAACAGTGCTGGTCGTAAATTCAGTTTACGGGCCGTAAATTGATTTACGGTCCGTATTTTGATTTACGGACTGCACTGTCTATCTTCAGTAAAATGGTCATAACTCTTTGCACAGATGTCCGTTTGACCCCCGTAAGATACCGTTGGAAAGGTATTTCAATGCTCTACAACTTTCATCAAGGAAGTTTTCCCAAATTCCAAATACGGTTTTAAATACGGGCCGTAAAGTGAAATACGGTCCGTATTTAATCCTATGACCTAAAAATGTCAAATTCCAGAATGTTCAGAAATTCTTGGTTTCAGTTCACGACTTGGTTTACGGCCCGTAAACTGAAATACGACCACTGTTCATGGACGTAAACCACCATATCACAACTGAACGGAAAAATTTCAATTCCCACATTCTTTATCTGATTTTCTAAGTCTAGGATCGTGGTCAAAACTTTCGTTAAAGGTACGGGGTGTTACATTTGTCATGAGGATGAATAACTCTATTGTGAGAAATAAATCACCTAGTGGATAACTGTGTAGAAGAAAAGATCATCTAATATTTTTGGGTAGGTTAGAATTTGAACCTAAAACTTCAGAATTCTATACTCAATTCATTCACTGTTTCGTTCATTCTTTTATCACTTAATATATATTTTTACTTTAATTCAAAATTTGTAAAGTTAAATTATTTAATTTGCAATAAAAGGCAAATGCATTAAGTATTTATCCTATTTATTTGTTGCTTTAGCTAAACAAAATTTGGTCCATGATACTTCTTGTTTTAGGAATGCAAAATAATATTACGCAATCATTTTTCTTATAAATTCAGCTGTGGCTCCAAGAAGGCTTATAACTATTAGTTGTGCAATGAATAAATAAGAGTGATTTAATCAATCAAGAGCATTTAGATACCACAAGAGGATGAGGATACAGAAAACCATATATTGACTAATCAAATAGATATTCAGCCACCAAAAGAATGCTAGAAGAGAAGAACAGAGGCCCTGAACATAGTTGAACAGAACTACAAAAAATTTCCTCACACGTCACTTGAGCAGTGCATAGATAAGCAGAAGTATCAGTAAAATTTCCTACACGATACTCTTATCTTACATCTATAAACAAAATTTTGATGCAAACATCACACAAACAAAGCATATAGATCCAAGACAATGTCTAGCACCAGCCAATCAAATCCTCAAATAGACCTTGTCCGATGAATGCACTACACCCCACAATTCTCCAGTGTAAACTTTTGTCCACGGCCTCCAGATTAAGCACCTAAATCAGGAGAATTTGAAGAGGATGACTGTCTCACAAAATGTAGAGCTAAATTTTAAATGGTTGATATTGAATTGGGTTTTAAAAGCCTGTCCATATTATAAAAGAAAATGTCAGAAGAACATTCATAGAGTGCTTATGCATTTCTGAAACTCCTGTCCTTCTCATAGTCAAAGGCCACGATTTAAGATTGTCATTTTTCAGTTGCATTACATATGCAGATATAGCAAACTGTTAATCAATTCAGAATTTTACTTTAGTTAGATATAGTTTAACTTCAGCGAAAAGAATTTCACTTCATTGTTCATCAACATAATTAAAGCCCATGACCAAAAAACAAAAAACATAATTAAAGGTAGAACAGGCAGCTTCCTTACCTTTTGCTATTTCTTCTGGAGAAAGAGCACTTTGGATGTATCACGATTTGCAACAATAAATAATGATGCTCCTGATATCCTCTGACAAGTAGACACGAAAGAGTTAAGGACACTGAACTTATGCATACTGTAAAATCATTTCCAACGGTAAATCTGAACTTTGCACCTTTTTTATTTGAACACAAATTTGTTGTACGGATACACAATCTCGTAAGAAATGATATTTCATCCATATGACAATAATTGTAATCAGTATTTTCAGCACTAATCAAGTGACAGGTTCACTTAAGGAGGCGTTCGAAACGTTGAATAACTTCTCAAGAGAAAGGAAAAGGGAAACAAAGCAATAGACCAACTAAAAATATCAGCTTTAAAGCACATGATCTGCAAATTCAATAAAGGACCAACATCAAGCAAGAAATATTTCAAGTTTTCAACAATAATTGTTAACATGAAGATCATAGTGGATTTAGGCATAATATTTTGAAGGTATTGATTGCTTAATGCTAAGGGCAGCCTGCAAAAGACTATCTGAAAACTCATCCCTTTCTTGACTCATATTTGCACTAATATATGAAATGGCGTAGATTTGCAGCATGGAACATAAATATGTATTGTGTTGTGTGTACCATCTTGCTCAGCCCATTCTGTATCATTACTTATAAAAGTACGCCACCAAACAAGTTTTAAGGAGTAAAAGTTAGCATCCTTACTTTGACACAAAAGTTGTTAATACTGTATGTAAAATTTATCGTCTCCCTCTTCCTCTGCCCATTCCACGACCTCTTCCCCTTCCTCTCCCCCGGCCTCGGGAACCCGATCCCTGAAAACATGATCTCTCAGGCTTCAGTTTCAAGGACTAGATCCCTCTTCTCTTTTCAGTTCGTGTTTCCCTCTCGCCTTCATCTTCCACATACTTCGCTGAGCTTATGGAAACAAAGGAAACTTCTCTTGAACCTCCGGGCCCCACCCTGATATTGTTCATATCACGAGAAGCTCGGTCATTCGACAAAGCTGCAACCCTTTCACCCAGTGGAAGAGCATCTTCCTTTGTAAGTGAAACATGGTTCCTGAATGCATCTGCATGCCTCTCATCCTTGACTTCATGCCTTCTGAAATTTTAAAGAATAGTGAGACATACAGCTATATTAATTACATAATTTACAGCAGTTAAAAAAAAGGTGTCTAGTCTCATAAGAAAATTTATTTCATATTACTGTTTCAATCCTCGGAAAGAAAGAAAAATAGATATGTGAAATCAACTTGATCTGCACAATTTGTATAAACCCATGCTAAAACTTGTCTATGTAAGAAACACCAGAGGTTGAACATGCCGATTATCATGAGCCAACTGCTATATCTTGAACTTCACTTGTAACGTGGTGCATAACAGCTTGTAGTCTAAACATGGCATGAATTAGGAGGGGCATTCTTTGACTTCTTACCTCGGAACTTTGGACTTCTTTCTAGAATTGTTTTCATTTACTTGTTCATCTTCAGATGCATCAGAATCACTAGGCTCCTCACCGCCCATCACAGGTTCAAAATGTTCCTCCACTAAAGATGGTTGCTTTAAGGAAGGCATAGGATGCAATGCCCGATACTCGTGAGAATTTTCATCAATTTCGAAGTCCTGTAGGAAAACCAAAGAACATCAAAAAGTTGAAGGATGTTGGAATCTGGCAGAAACTTTTATTGAAAAGAATGCAATTGTTTTATTAGAAGAGGGACATCTAAAAAGTACTTCAGATAAATTCAGGAAATACATTCTTTGTTGGGAATGCTTGATCATCATTACAAGAAATTATTCTGATGATGATATTAATTTTTAACCAAATTATTCTGATGATATTCTGGACTGGTTCTTAAACATCAGGAAGTGAATATGATTCTTAGAAAAATTTTGCATACCCCAATTTCAAATATGCTCTTGAAACGTTCATCTTTCATTATGTCACTGGTCAGTCCTTTCTTCTTCTTTGATGTCTTCTTCGCATCAACGCCATCAACATCCTCCTTCAAATTGTCAGCTTCTTCATCCTCAAGACTGTTAGCCAGAGTGCGATTAACTTTAGGAAGCTTCCTCTTAATCTGCAAAGAGATACAGAATGTAAGATAGAGTTCTGAAAAAAAGTAGAAATTTTCTTTCAAAGAGACATACATGTGGAGTTCTAGTTATGTTAGAAACCTGTCTACCCCTTTTCATTCAGTTCAATGAGCACATAACTTTGATTGCAGCGAAACAGTAAAAGTAAATGTCACAAGCAGAAACTACTACTGATATACTTGTAGACTGTAGTGCCTTATTGACAGACATGTAACAGCTGTCTGATTTTGAATCTTTAATAATATGATGCAGAAAGGATAACCTTTCCAATCATCTGCTGACACAATCTTCAAGAGTAAAACTCAAAATTCTCTGGCATCCGGTATTTACTGCTGATTGGCATATGAATTATCGTGGCAACTTCAAAGATCCTAACTAGAGCACAAGAAAATCCCACAGCATCGCACAAAAGAATCCATAGCCCAAACCCCGAACTTAACTTGTCTCTCTTACAAAGATGGCTGGTGAATCCATTAGGACTTCTAGCTGTCTTAGTTCCCATTAGAAGAATTTCCACCGATACAAGCAAAAAATCATAATAAATTTAGTTCGCCAAATTACACAGCCACATATTGGATGATCCACTAGTTTTGAATATTAATCTTGTCCAGATACCAGCATACAAATCCAGATGCCTCACAGAACTTTTAACCTGCTGTTTCCATTTTTTTTCCCCTTTTATTCTTTCGCAAAAGTAGCTCTTAATGTCTCTTATTTAAAGTAAAAAGTCACAAGCCCATTAGAACATAGAAGTAGTCTTCTCTTTTCTTCCCGTCTATATAGCATCCTCCCAATCCCCAACCTCACCCAAACCGACGGCTGTTACGGCCCATGCCGTCTTCGACCACAAGACCTATCTCATCCTAACAATGACTTGTTCTCTCGCCTCTCTTCCCTATTCCAGTCATTGCATTAACCCCTTCCTTTATGATTTTTGTTAGCTCTCAGATTCAGCGATCTTTTCCTTTTTTTTTTTTTTCCTTCTTCTCTTGTAACAAATTATAAAAGGGAAGGGATGGAAAACACAGTGGGAATTTGAGCCTAACACCACTCACTAAGTGAGCTATAACACCAATCCCAAAGCCATCCATCTTCAACGAAACAAGACTCAAGTTGGGCATAATCTTTAAAAACCTTGAGCAACTTGAGTCATATTATCTTACCTTTTCTTTCTGACGGGTTTCATGGTCAACTAGTGAAAGTCTATATTTTTCTTGGCAAGGTTTTCAGGATCTACCTCAACTTTTAGTTGAATTTAGGTGATGCAAATTTGTTTCTGATGCTAGCCTATCGAGGCTTTTGAGTCGATGAGTGTGGTAAACCAATACACCCATAACTTTCGTGACATTGGGTGCGAATCATATTAATTTTTAGAAATTTTTCAGCTATATGCTTAAGGAAGTGGGTCCTCACACCGGCTGCGAAAAGCTACATCCCCTCGTGAGTAAACCATATCATTTTAGCTCAAAACCGAGCTGAACTATGAGTAATATGGAGAGCCTGGTTTCGTAAGGCTAGCATCAAAACAAATTGCAACACCTAAAAACTAAAAGTTGAAGTAGATCCTGAAAACCCTGCCAAGAAAAATAGACTTTCACTAGTTGATCATGAAACCCTTGAGAAAGACCGGGTAAGAGTGTGACTCAAGTTGCTCAAAGTTCTATTATAGAGAAACTGAAATTCCCTTTCACCGAACTGATTAGTAATCCAATCGACAAACACACTTGCTGCTTCCTATGTTAGTGTTTTCTCTCTTTCTTGAGTTAGTTTCATGCAAGTTAAATAACAAAAATCTCCAGCTTCGGAGACAATTAGACTATACTTGTAAAAGGAGACTGCTACTTTTAGGCCATTGAATATTTCTTCACTGTTGCAACTTACGTTTTGCACCGCCTACCTGTTACCAACTTACGTTTTGCACCGCCTACCTGTTACCAATATTTCTAAGTAAAAAGGTTCAAACTTTAGTCCTTTCAAGCGTTCATTATGGATTGTTTTATCGCAAGTATCTTCGAGTTTGAAACTAGTTTTGGTTATTTCCCCTAGAAATGTAATTTTGTTGCGTTTGTTATCTCACAGTCTCATGTTGTCCAATCTTGTTTAGGACTGCGGTGAAGTAACTGCCAAGGGTGTCACTTCTCTTATGAATTGTCAAGCACTTGAAGATCTTTTACTACGTCATAATGTGAGTCTTCTACTACTGGATGTCCTTCACTTCTGTAGATCAAATAAAAATCAAATGGAGGATACATAATACTGGACAATAAATTGCAATGGGCACATTAATATAATACAAACTTCATCTGATTCCTCTTTTCTTTTTTGTTCTATACATGAGGATTTCTAGGAAGTTTGAGAGAATCCAATCACACTATTTAAGACCGTACAAATTCGGGGAATTATTTAGTGTGGCTGAATTGACGTCGGTGCCATGATTTTATTATTATGTGAAGTACCTACAGATGCTCTCTTTGAAAGGGTTTTGAAGACGAAGTCATTCATAAATTAAATGTTGTTACTAAACTGAAGCTCTTTTGAATGATAGGACCTTGGAATTGACAGAAATTTTATTATCCATGCCGCTTCAAGGGTAAGCATAGATAATTTTTGTTTATCTCTTCAAGACGTGAACCCTGATGTTTCTCGATAATACTTTTTAATGCAATTAGATGCCACTGCTTCGGAAGGTAGCAGTTGATGTTTGCGATGCAAAGGATGGTGACTTTGATCTTCCGGATGTAAGACCTCTGATGCGCTCTTCTATTGCTTTCTTTAATGTGCAGATTCAGACCCCACTTGTTCAACTTTCTCTTTTTTAATGTTATCTTTGCAGCTGCAATAGTTGTATTACTGTTTAGCTTCTTGCATAAAACTATGAGTAAAGTGAACTATGAGTAAAGTTTCAAGTGAATCTTCTTTTCTGTGTCGACAGTAGTGCTTGGGTGTCGCTCTATGTATTCTATCACCTCATATTCTGGTATTTGCCTCCATATAAGTATTGCCAAGAAGTCATTAATAATCTGGACAACCTCTATATTGTCGTCCTGATATTTGTATATCTGGTTCAGTTTCCTGATAGGAACTTCTTACGCATAGTGAAGATAGCAAGATGCAATTTAAAAAGGCGAACTTTAGATTCCTCGAAATCTGGGCCTTGTACAACTCCTGTGCACGCGGAGACTTTGATACTGACATGGGACAGTAAGAAACTCTCAAGGACTGTTGTCAAGGAAAGATTATAGCATTTGACAGTGAAAAATGTTAATGGTGACTTGAATATACGCACATTTACTGGTACAATGATGCAATGTTTTCCAAATTGAAGGGGTCAAGTCGGATTGCTGGGCTTGAGTAGATCAGTGCATGAAGATATAAGATTTTGAGCTCAAAGATCTCTGATGCAATACTTAGGTATTCTTGGTCTGTTGTAACCTTTTTATTATGTGCAACTTAAACCGGCAAGGCCAGGGATAGGTAATGGTAAGGGAGGTTCAATTGAATCACCTTTGTTGTTAGAATATTGTGGAGACAGAACAAAAGTAAACTTTTTCGATTATCTATAGACTCTTAAATCCCCTTGACATAAGAGAAGATTTTGTAGGTAAAAAGGTTCAAAAGTTGCATTAAGTCATAAGTTCAAACTCAACCTGGTACTTTATTTGAATTTCCTCGTATAAACTTCTTGCTCTGTCATTGTGTTAATGACTTTCAAACTCGCCTCAATCTCTATGGCTCCTTTTTTTATTTTTTGGTCGGGGCTTACTTTAACCCGCCATTTCCTGACCTTAGTTCATATTCACTTAATCAATACTCTTTAAAGGTTAATTGAGAAAGTCATTTAACTTATATTATTTATGGAATTCCATGAAGAAAAAAAATAGGCGGAATGAGAGGAAACTGCCAGCCTTATTTCTCTACGTAGCTTGTTTGCCTTCCCACCACTTTTTTACAACATTTCTTTGTGCAAAGCTGCTCCCCTCGTGTCGGTGCTCACGTTTTAATTTTTTCCAGCGCTTAGTTAACCGGCTTATTTTTTGGAATATATATTTAGAACTGAAACTTGTAAATATAACTCAAGAGCATACTTGCATAACATGCTTTAGGGTACGCAAAACACATAAATATGCATGTACTGATGTACGGAAGTGTGTGGGGGAATATGTCTACTAAGTAGATTAACAAATTTAAACGATGCTTCCTGGCTGTTGCTATTTTTTGGATTTTTGTACTGTCAGAAATGATACTATCCCGCAGAAGAAATAAAAGTTAAAAGAGTAACAAAAGAAATAAAAAAGCACGAGTTTAAGTATCCGTCCTGATCAACTCAGTTCTCTAGGAGCAAACCATCAGCAGCATAGTAGGCTACCATCTGAGCATACTTTGCATAATATTATTATATGATAACATGAGCACCGTCTCCATATCAGTATCACTCATCCATATCAATCAACTCAAGTCTGTTATCCATGCAAGACTCATGTAAGACATTTCATACAAATGGTATGTTATGTTACCCCATACTGCAATACACTAAAAACAAGAACCTGAGTCACTAATACTTCATCAATCGCCTTCTTTCTCTCTCTCTCTTTTTGAACAAGGCTCTGGCGTTCCTAAACTTATACAGCGTACATTAAGTGATTTAACATAACTCAACCTATAAGACAGCTATCAAAAATTCAAACTTACTAAACCATTAAAGGTTATGAGATGTGTACAACACTAACTTTTCAACTGGAGTATTACCTTCTTTTTTATTTTATTTTTTTGAAACCGAACTGGAGTATTACTCCTCCCTACCTTCCAAGGTGGGGGTAAGGTCTGCGTACACTTTACCCTCCCCAGACCTCACGTTGCGGGATCCAACTAGGTATGTTGTTGTTGTTGTTGTTGAACTGGAGTATTACTATTATCACTAATATATATACAAGTCAAATAAATATATGAGACGGAAGGCTTGACTGTCACAATTTCATACATAATGCAAAGTGCATGAGAAACTCCTAAGCGGAACATGCCCCACTGCTCGGAAAAATATGTGTTACAAAAAAAGAATCTGAACAGAATATTATCACCATATCGGTACCTTCTCAAAAGGTCCACAGCTAGAGTTCTATCTATGCAATTTATACTGATTCCAAATATAAACATCCATCCTAAGAAGCATGTAAGTGCCGACACTGAGGCAGAAAAAGAAAGAGTTGGAACCCCTTACAACTCGTTTTCTAGAGTAATGAAAAGAAGCTAATCATTGGTCCGATGTCACAAACATATTTGCAGTTAATAAAATCATATATGTAGCATACGAAAAAATCAAATACGTAACACTGGTATAAACAGGTGGTATCTTTCACCTGGATAATGATTTTTTGAGTATGATAGCATGAGAGGAGTCACCATTCAATCAAAAAGCAAAACATGTGCAATATACCTCACATAATTTTTCTACTCAGTATACGACTAGTGTCACAGGTGCACTATTCTTCTACTCAGTTTGCAACTAGTGTCAACATTAAATGAAGAACTCGAGACTACACTTCAAGATAATGTCTGGAGAGCATCCCAGGCTTTTATCATTTTTGTGGGAGGCGCAAAGCTTGACCGAGTGATGGCGGAGAGCATGACTTAATCTCAAGTCTTCTAGATCGAAGTGCCTGGGAATATGCCAATGAAAGTTAAAGTCCCCGACCTTCTTTAGATTACGTTTTCCACGTGAAATGGTCAGAAATTGAATACTAGGGTCTTAATCTTTTCAAATGAACCCTCCACCACTACATAGACCCTCAACTTGAAGCCAAATTCATCACCAATACAAGGGATAGTTAACCACCATAAGTCATTCTAATCATACGCAATTGCAGGTCCTATTTGGCACCATGAAATCATTGAATGACAAAATCAGAAACATCAGCCCATTTAAAAAAATAATAATAATAATTAAAAATTAAAAATAAAAACCTGCAGCAGTGCCCCCCCCCCCCCCCCCCCCTCCACCTCTTCCCCAAAAGTAACTATTTTTTTTTTTGGTAAAGTAATAAAATTTCATTAGTAAAGCATCAAGAAGATGCAAGGTTACAGATAGGTGAGAAGCTGCTTCAAACAGAAACATGAAGCAGACTCAGCAAAAGTAACTATTAGTTATGGCAGTTGAACAATCATCTAGCAAAACAATAACTGTCTATAAGGAAAAATTACGAAACAAACAGCAGAAGTCAAGTTCTTTTTTTTTAAAAAAAATAAGGTAAGGTTTAGTTCTTATTTTTGATACATAACAACGATGGATGAGATAGTAAGCACAACTTTCTACCCAACGATTTCTTCTTCTCTTATGATTTATCAAGTTACAGGGGGGAGACCAAAAAAAGGAGAGTAGATTGGCTGGTTTTTCCAGTCAAGTATAGTTCATAATCCCATTTTCGAATATGAATTTGAATTTGAATAGATTCTCTTTATTATTCTAAATATAGCTTTTTTATCTTCCACCTTATCTCCACAGCTTTGGGCGACCCCCTCCTCTCTTTTTTCCTTTCAAGCATGGACTAACTTACCGAACTGGCTTTAGTAAAGTAGAAGTCATTAGCGGTCAACTGTTCATAGTCAGCAGTGGAAGAGGGCGTAGCTTTGATTGCTCAAGTCGCCCTCTCATGGTTGAATGTGAAAAAGAATTGCTTTTGTTTAGCGACAATCTTATAAGGATGATGCAGCCCCTGTGCCTTATCAATAATTAATAAGGGAGACCGGGCTAAAGGTTTAGTTCCTATTTAGAACCACTCAAATCCAGTTATCCTTTTAAATGTTAAACTTCTGTAATTGCGGCAATGCCAAGATGTGGGTGAAAAGTATTTGATGGAGGTGGACTAAGTAAAAATGGAAGGCTTTAGGTGATGAGGCTCCCAGACAAAAAAAAAAAAATAGAAAAAGAGCGAGATCTAGTGGTCCGTGAAAAACCTAAAATGGTTTCCTCTCTTGAAAAACTATAAATAAACAAGTTGAAATATGTTTTATTGTTCAATGCGTAACAAAGTCAATATTAAATCTAGTGATTTTCTCTACACTAAGCACCTTTTTTGTATAAGTCTAAACTGCTTTTTTTTTAAGCAGTAACGTATTTCATAGAACTAAATTAACTACTTTATAATACTATATGTATTTCATAACGTGGTCTAAATACCAAACAAGTATCAGGAGTTGCACATTAGTTTCCTCAACCAAAGTTCCTGGATTTGGAACATGAGTGTGATTCCACCGCACTGCAATTCAATGAAGACACTTCATATGAATGGCAGGGAACCAGCACAAGTAACCCGAAGTTATCCCAGGTTTGTTGTTAGACACTTGCATTTTGCAGGGTTAACTTTCATGAAATGAACCCGTTAAACAAGAAACCAGAATCTCTGGCACGCAGTGATCTGCATGGGCTGACATGTATATAATTCACTTCTCCACCACATCATCACTCAGCAGGGTGCTTGTTTCAGTTTGGAATAGTCCAAGGTTAATAGGACCCTATGAAGCACAGGTGTGTAACTGAAAATTCGGGACAAGTTTGATGGGGTACTTATGCCATTTCCTGAATCATCCTTATTTCACCCCATGCTCCAATACACTAAAAGGAAAGAATTGCAGTCGCAACTGCTCTCTCCATTCCAATTCATATGGCATTTTTCACATATTTTGGAACATTCCAAAATTTTGATCTCAATGAATTTCTCTAGAACTTTCAATAAACCGAATTCAGTAAACTATTTCAAATTTCAAAATTTATACTAGACTAACTTTTCAATCGTTTCTGTAGCATTTTGTTCTACTATCACTAACTTATATAAGTCACACGTCTTTAAACTCCATGATTAGACAAATAGCACCAGATGTTAATGATTTCATATACAATGCAATGCTTGAGAAACTCCTATAATGAACATGCCCAATTGCTAAAAATAAGTCCACGAAAATATGCATATGTATTGAACAGAATGTTTATCGCTATATACCTTCTTAAACCATTCACTGTTAAGGGTCTATCACTGCAATTTAAATTGATTCCTCAGTATAGACATCCATCCTAAGAACCATCTAACAGCAGAGACTCACTTCCGAGAGGGTGACAAAAAACTAATTATTGGTCTTGAGATATTTGATAGAGAAATGAAAATTGTGGATATCAGTTGTAGGGAAAAATCCCTTAAACATGATTATACTTCAGTAACAAAATGATACAATCAATAAATACCAATTAAACAGCCAAGCCAAAATGTAGTGTCAAAATCTATTGGTAGGACATATATAGCACATTGGCAGATTATTCACAAGTAACCAACCTTGAAAATATAATGACCTTCAGTCTATAGCAAACACGACTGCAAGTAATTCAAACCTCTATCACAATGCATATGGTGATGTTCTAGCAGCCATATTAGCAACTTGAGCTTGCATCTGAGCAGCCCTAACCTTGGACGCTGTAGCGCGATGAAAGAACTGCTCGCGCGACAACAACCTTACGTTCCTCAAGTACTGATCAAACGGTATTGCCCCGCCTTGTATAGCTTTATCCAACGAATAAATCACATCCTCTAACGCCAAATCCGACGCCGTAGAATCCAACATCTGCTTAGAAAGAACATCACACGGCTCAAACGCCGTATCCACATCAACATTCCCTAAATTCTTCAATTTCCCTTCGTTTTCCCTCAACCACCCTTCCAACACATCACTATTCATCAAAACCATCTGTAATTGCTGCTCCAACCCTTCTTTCTCATCCAACATTCCCTTTAACCCGTGTTTCAGTTCCTCTTCGCGTTGCTTCAACACTCCTTGCGCATTAAACAACCCCTCCATATCCGTCTCTCGCGCTTCCCTCAACCCGATTATATCCCTATGTAAACTCCCAACTAGCTTATCTATCGCGTTCCTCTTATAAACCTCCGACGGATCATCCATTACCCGCCCCGTCCCACCACCACCACCACTCCCATACGGCGATTGCGGAAATGCCCGTGGAGGTATCGCGGGCCGGATCGACCCGCCAAGCGAAAAACTCGTACTTGGGGGTGGATGTGTGCTAGGGCTAGGGCTCGGGTTAGGGTTTGACGGTCGTTTCGCGTATAAAGGCGGGTCCCTACCAAAAAAATGACTCAAATTCCTAGCTAATTCAACAAGATTCGAACTTGGGTATACCCAATTTTGCAAATAAGGAATACCCACAACACCAGATGGGTTAACAAAGGGGTGGGCATGTTTAATAACCATATCTCGGGTCGGGTTAACAAAAACCAAAGGTGGATGACGTGGATAAGATTCCATTAACCAAATAATAACAGGGATATTATAAGTAACTTGTTGATATACCATAGGGATAGTACCTTCAGCTTGTAATAGATTTACTGTTCTACCATCGTTATGTGTGAAAGTAGCGGTTTTAGGTTGAAGTGAAGGGTAACTATCGAGTAATTGAAGAAGGTGTTGACGGATTAACCATTTGACATCTTCGATGTAAGGGAGGGATGATGGGCCACGTTGGGAGAGAACAGTGGAGAGGAATTGTTGTGGGTATTGGCTTGAATTTGGAGGCATCATTTGGACAGGATTTTCAAGAGGAGGAAGAAAAGGGATTTATGGGAGGAGAAGCAAAGGGTTGCTTCGAGATGTAGTGTACCGCGTACGGCGTGACGGAGGATTTTTTGTTTTGAAGAAATAACTGGGAAATTAACCAAGGGGGTATACGTGGCATAAGAGCAGTGTTTTTAAACCAAAATAACTTTCGAGGGCTTTTATAGTGTTCGGGTAAAATAGCACGTTAAAAAGAGTGTTGACTTTCACTTATTAAATCAAGAAAGAATTCATTTTCATTTTCCATATTTACCTCTATTAAGGGATATATGGTCAAATTTAATATCATTTAATTAGGGGTAATTTAGTTAAATTATATTTTTTTCTAAGAATTAGTATTTTCTTGAGAGGTGTACAAATGGCTAAGTAGACACTTGTTTTGATCCAGAGGGAGTACTTATTTTTAAGCTAAAATGACAAAAATAAGTCATAAGCTTCTGTAAATATCTTTGTTTATTTTAATAAAATCCAATAGCATCAGGTTGATTGGCTTTGCTAAAAAAAAGAGTCATAAGCTAGAATTACTAATTTTTAAGCTCATCCAAATGGGCTCAAAGTATGTTTTACCGTAGTTAATTCCTTGTTAAAAAATGGTTAATACAATGTGTCATTTTTTATAGGCATAAGTCATAACCATAATATAGTAAATAGACACTTTTTTTGTGCAACTAAACCATTCAACTTTGAGAATGCATATTTAGACACCTTAACTGTTCTGTGGCACATAAATTTTAAAGATGTCTATATCATTTTGCAGGTTGGTGCTTTCAACTAATACAGTGGAGCTAAGTTGAGGTGTTTAGCTGATCATTTAATAAGTTGAGGTGTTTAGAGACCAAATTTAAGTGATTGTCTATGTATTATCATTTTTTATATATATTGTGTGTCCAGGTCTATTATGTGCAGCTCGAATAATACAATAAAACGTTATTAAATGGTTAAATAATATTAAATTTATGTAAAGTACAAATCTTTTTTTATAGTTACTGAGAAAATCTGCCATGAGAAAAATAAGTATTTGGAGGCATCATTGGAGAGGAGATCGGCGATTTTGTTGAGGTGGGGATTTATGGGAGGAGAAGAAAAGGGTTGCTTAGGGAGATAGCGTACCGCATAGGAGTTTTGATTGAAGAAATAAGAGAAAAGACATTTTTTAGCCCCTGAACTTGGTACGAAAATTCAGTTTGGAAACTAAACTTAACTTCTATTTATTTACCTCCCTTAACAACTTACGTTTTAATTATTTTCCCCCTCTAGTGGCCCAGACCAGTTGAGGGCTGGATAGTGTTAGAAACGCGCGAGCTAATTGGTCCACGTCATTATTTAATTCCCCAACTTATTTTTACCCGTCCCCACATAAAAAACCTGACCCATCCCCAATTAACCCGATCCATGCCAAACAAAAGACCCAACCACGGTTCCAATCGACACTTTTCCCCTTTCCACTACACAACCAAACCTCCACAAACCGATCATTGCAAAGTTAAAAATCCAAAATATACGTAAATCTTGTCGTTTCTGAATGTTATTGAAGATTAGTTAGCCACAAAGGTACACGATTCTTGTTGTTCTCGTTAGGGTTTATCTAGATTTCGATTTTACTGTTTTTCAGTTGCAAAAATTTTATCTTTAACTTCGTTTTCTTTTTTTTTTTTTCTTTTTTTTTTTTTGGTGTAATTGGTAACTGACTCTTGTAATTTTTCATTTGTTTTTAATTTTAGGTTTTGTGAAGAAAATGGGCGATGTGTTTGTGACTTTGAGGTTTAACCACGGAGGTAATTTAGAACAAACCCCTCGTATTAAGTATGTTGGAGGTAGTGTGACAGATTATTTTGATGTTGATCTTGATAAATTCTCTTATTTTGAGCTTGTTTACTATGTTAAAGAAATCGGTTATAATATTTCATCTTGTTGTGTATTTATTAGACCACCTAAATGACGATTTGTAGTAGAAGTTAAAGTGATAGGGACATTATTGGTATTGCACCTCAATTAAAAAACAGAGATATTGTTGTAATTTTTGTGACTCATCTTGTTGAGGAACCTATTGTGGTCCCCCCCCTGCTCTTCCACCTATTACCCCTGTGGGTGGGGAATCTTTTACTACTTTTGATAACCCCACATGTGAAGATATAAATGAAAAGGTTGGGGCAGGTGAGGGTAGTCAAACATTTGGGGGTAGTGAAGGCTTAGGGTTTGAAGAGGCTGCTGGTCTTGATGAACCCTTGGGTGGGACTGAGGCTGCTACTGCAGCTGATGATGATAATGATTCTGACTTAGAAAGTGAGAGTGAATCTGAGGAGTCTGACAATGTAGTGGTAGAGGAAGGTGAAGAAGAAGAATTTGATAGTGATGTCCATGAGGAGCATAGGAATCTAAGGAAAGATAGGGTGGCTCTAAAATCAAAAAAGAAGAAAGAAAAGGCTAAGAGATCTGAAGGGATAGATTTAGGGGTCAAATGGTGTAGCTATGGGACATGATGAATATTTATCTAGGAGTAAGAGTACATTTGAAGGAAAATTGGGTGGGGATGAGCCATTTTACTACTCAGATGAACCTGTTAGCTTTGAAATAGAGACTGATGATGAAGTTGATGACGAAGATGTGGTTGAAAAGCCTACCAAAAAGTCAAGGAGACCAAAAAGAATTAGAAATAGGGTTATTTTTTATCCTAAGTGTAAAGAAATAGTTTGGGAGACTGGTCTTGGATTTGAAAGTGCTAAACAGTTTAGGAAAGCACTTACTAGGTATGCAGTTCAAGAACATGTAGAGTTGGATAAATATGTCAATGAATCAACTAGGGTGAGGGTAAAGTGTACTGCTGGATGTCCATGGTTATTGTTTGCCAGTTTTGATTCTAGAACAAATGATTTTGTTGTGAAGAATTATAATCCTGTTCACAAGTGCAATGGCACAACAAAGAACAAGTTGGTAAATTCTTTGTATATTTCAGAAAGGTACAGGGACAGAATTATTTCTGAACCTGGCATTAGAATTTTTTAGCGTCAAAATTTGGTAAGAAAGGAATTAGAGGTGTATATTGGTAGGATTGTGGAAAGGAAAGCCAGAAGCATTGTTTTGCAACAAATCATGGGTGACAATGTAGAGGAGTTCAAAAGAATTTTGGATTATAGGGATGAGCTTTTAAGGACTAATCCAGGTAGCACATGTGTGGTTAGGCTGAGTGAAGAAACTTTTGAAGGTGGAGTCAAAAGGTTTCAGTCCTTTTATATATGTTTTGATGCCATGAAGAAGGCATTCAAGGCTAGTTGTAGGAGGGCAATTGGGTTGGATGGGTGTTTTTTAAAAGGTGTTAGTAAAGGGCAAATGCTTGTGGCTGTTTGTAAATATGGGAACAACCAGATGCTACCACTGGCTTGGGCAGTGGTTGAAGTTGAGAATGCTTTTACTTGGAGATGGTTTGTCAACATTCTAAGGCATGATCTTGAGCTTGGAGATGAGACTGGTTTGACAACTCTTTCAGATATGCAAAAGGTAATGTATTCTTGGTTATTGATTTCTGAATTTTTTTCATTCTCTTTAACTTATGTTGCTCTACTGTCACCTAATTTTTTTTTACATGTTATTGTAGGGTCTGGATATAGCCATTAAGGATCTGCTGCCAAATGCAGAACAAAGAATATGTGCAAGACATGTGCTTGCCATTTTTTCCAAAAAATGGAAAGGCATAGAGATTAGAAACTGCTTCTGGAGATGTGCTAAGTCCACATATGAGAAGGAGTTGCAAAAAAATTTGGATTATATGGAGAAGTTAGGTGATGGAATAAATGGAGATTTGTTGTATTACAACATAGATAGGTGGTCCAAGGTCTACTTTAAATACCTCAGCTGTTGTGATAGTGTTGACAACAACATGGCCGAAAGTTTTAATTCCTGGATTTTGGGGCCAAGCCACAAGACCATTATCACAATGCTTGAGGAAATTAGAGTCAAAATGATGAGAAGGGTAGGACAACTAAGAGAGTTTTCTGAGACTTGGATAACAAACATCAGCCCAATGGCTTTGAAGGTATTGCAAGAGAACACATCAAAGTCAATGAAGTGTACTGTTGAATGGAATGGTGAATATGGCTTTGAGGTCAAGGACAGCTGGGGTAATAAATTCATAGTAAATCTGAACAGTAATACCTGCACTTGTAAATCTTGGATGCTGAAAGGTATTCCCTGCTGTCATGCCATAGCTGCACTTCATTTCAGAAAATTGGAACCTATTCACTATGTTGCACATTAGTACACTAAGGACACTTACCTCAAAACATACAACTCATTCATTCAATCAGTTACTAATATGGCAATGTGGCCAAAGTCAACCAATCCTCCTGTCCTCCCACCTGATATTAAAAAGCTGCCAGGTAGGCCAAGGAAGTGTAGAAGAAAGAAGCAGACAGAAAACAAGACAGGGAAGCTGTCAAAAAGAGGTGTTGAGATGACCTGCAGCTTGTGCCATGCAAAGGGTCACAATAAGAAGGGTTGTCCTATGAATCCACAATCTGTCAGGGGCAAAGGAAGGGGCAAGGGGGAGAGGGACAAGTACTAGTTCAACAAGGTCAAGTGTTGGTTCCTCTACAGTACCAAGTAATTCCCAACCAAGTAGAGGAAGGGGAAGACCAAGAGGTTCTGCCAAACAGGTAAAAACATTCCTTGTTATTTACTACTTGATTAAATATTACAGTCTTATATTTAGTCTAACTACTTAAATATGAATTAGGCCATGGCTGCTGCATTTCAATTTGGAAGGGGTACAAGACAGTCGTCTACATCACAGGTATTACTTTGCTTGTTAAAATATTACAGTCTTATATTTCAATTTGCATTTTACAATTCTAAGTGTTTGACACCTTAAATGTGACTTAGGCTTCTGATGCAAGTGCATCAGTTACTGGAAAAGGGGCACCCTTTTAGAGGCCAAGAGTTGTGGGAATAGGAGTGCTTCAGACCCAAAGTGGTTTCAAAATTGTCAATGTAAGTTTGCAACCTCATTAACCATTTACTGCAAACAATCTAGCTTAATGGAGATCTATTTTATTAATGCAGCCTGGAATGACAAATCAGTCTGCAACCATGCCTATGAATTCAGCAGTAGTCACTGGTAGTCTTGGACATCACAAACCAAGACTAGGAGGACTAAAATGGAAAAGGAGTCCAGCTATAACACAACAAGGTCTTCAACAAATGAGTGACAAAAGAGAATGAAAACAAGGGCTAAAGCTGCTGAGTTGAACTCTTTAAGTCAAACAAGTTCATCAACTGCCCAGAAATGAAATGGAAAAATGAAGTTGAATTAGTTTAGTCCTGTATGTGCAGGTTTTAATGTTGTTTTTGTGAAACAATTATGGTACATTTGTCAATTCTGTTTTTGTGAAACATATTAAGCAGCTGTGACTGCAATTTTGCCCTGTATTGACATTCTATTCTTGCAATATTAAGCAGCTGTGACTTCAATTTTGCTGTATATTTCCTGGTTTTTTGACAATTCAGTCTTGCAATGTTGTGTATGACATTAAATGCATAGAGAAGCTGCCCAGCTGTGGCTGCAATGTTGTGTACAACACTAAATGCAGTAAACTTTTCTGAGCAGTGTGTACACATCTGAGCAGTGTACGTTAGGCAGTGTACAGATTTGAGCAGTCAAACACATTGAATGGATGCAAGTAAATGCATTGTACAGATTTGAGCAGTCAAACACATTGAAACTGAGTTAGTAAATGATGGTAGTTGGTACTTGGGAGTGATGGTCAAAACCAAGAATCCGAGACATCATTAACTATATGAGCAGTGTGTACACTAACACTATAACTCAACTCAATTATAAATAGACATTCTTTCCATCTCACTTTCACTCAACTCAAATAACTCTTAACAAATATAGTGATATTAAAGAGGCAGCCTTCATCTAAGATGGATGACATGGAAATGGCCGCATCTTTTGACAAAGAATTGACGAAATCGTAAAAAAGACAATTTCGTAAGTGTTGTCGTACTATATATTTTCCATTGTTCTTTTACCTCTTTTGGTAATAACATGTTTTTTTTTGCAGATCCTTCCAACTGACATACTGAAATTTCTTCCAAACACCGACAAGGACGCTGTTGTTCATTACGACGATCATGAGTATAATATGAAATACAAGGTTGGCGTATACAAGCGCCTCGTTCAAGGCTGGAAAGCCTTCATTGATGATGCCGGATTAGGGATAGGAGATGTGTTGTGTTTTAAGGCATGTTTAGATGAGAACCGCATAGTGTTTTTTGTTCATGTAAAGGAGGATCCGGAGATCGTAATGATAGATTAGGTCTCCAGATTCTCTATTTAAAGTAATTTATAAAATTTCTTGACTTTTGCTATCATTTTCAAGGTAATACATTCCATAACAACAAAATTCTTCAACAAGAACATAAAGTTCTTCCATGACATTTACATTACAACAAGAGCTTGAAGTTTTTACATTTCCTACTACACGATTACAACATACAACAACATAAATTCAGTTGATTAAGGAAGCCGCCAAAAAGCCAATAAATATTCCCCACGGAATCAAAAGCAACATCCTTGTATTTGCAAGTTTCTCCTCCAAGTTTAGAACTTTTTTCAAGTCAAAATGTTGTTTACTCTTCAAGCCAATTAATTCCTCCTTCATTTTGTTCACTTTAATTAGATGTCTAGCCTCAATGACAATTAATTCTTCTTGCAATTTGTCTCTTTCGATTATATCCGTATCTGTCTCTCGCGCTTCCCTCAACCCGATTATATCCCTATGTAAACTCCCAACTAGCTTATATATCGTGTTCTTCTTATACACCACTGACGGATCATCCATTACCCGCCCCGTCCCACCACCACCACCACCACTCCCATACGGCGATTGCGGAAATGCCCGTGGAGGTATCACGGGCCGGATCGACCCGCCGACCGAAAAACTCGTACTTGGGGGTGGATGTATGCTAGGGTTAGGGTTTGTCGGTCGTTTTGCGTATAAAGGCGGGTCCCTACCAAAAAAATGACTCAAATTCCTAGCTAATTCAACAAGATTTGAACTTGGGTAAACCCAATTTTGCAAATAAGGAATACCCACAACACCAGATGGGTTAACAAAGGGGTGGGCATGTTTAATAACTATATCTCGGGTCGGGTTAACAAAAACCAAAGGTGGATGACGTGGATAAGATTCCATTAACCAAATAATAACAGGGATATTATAAGTAACTTGTTGATATACCATAGGGATAGTACCTTCAGCTTGTAATAGATTTACTGTTCTACCATCGTTATGTGTGAAAGTAGCGGTTTTAGGTTGAAGTGAAGGGTAACTATCGAGTAATTGAAGAAGGTGTTGACGGATTAACCATTTGACATCTTCGATGTAAGGGAGGGATGATGGGCCACGTTGGGAGAGAACAGTGGAGAGGAACTGTTGAGGGTATTGGGTTGAATTTGGAGGCATCATTTGGAGAGGATTTTCAAGAGGGATCTGTGTGAAGGAATTTATGGGAGGAGAAGAAAAGGGTTGCTTAGGGAGATAGCGTACCGCATAGGAGTTTTGTTTGAAGAAATAACTGTGAGGTCAACGAAGGGGAGAGGTGTTATATATGTTTGAGTTGATGCCTCATCAAAAAATGGTTAATACACTCCCAAACATGTTGGTGGTGTTCGGGTCAATTTACGTGCACCTGAATTAATAAATTGTGATATTATTAGATGATTATTACGTCAGATTAAATTCATGGGTCATTTGCATAAAATTCCTTATCTCAGGGGTCTTCAATTTTTGTTCCTCAAATTTGTAGTTTTTAATTTTTAGCCTCTATCAAAAAATTGGATTTTGGACCTAATTTAATTCTAAAAGCTAGCTTACGAGGGGAGGATTTTCCAAGTCCATATACGGAGACCAATTATCAATTTCATATCCGATGTAGGATTCTTAAATACTCCCCGCACGTTCAGACCTCGTTAACTGGAGTGTGGAGAATATAATATGGCGGCCCAACATCAGTTACAAAGAATTGAGATGAGCTTAGCTCTAATACCATGTAAAGAATGAATTTTTGGTGCGGTATAAGTTAAGATTTTCTCAGCAAAGTTACATTTAGCATCGACATATGCATTATAACATCCTACAAGTTATGCCGGACACGGTAAAACTTTCAACACTCAACATAACCGGAAAAATACTACGCAACTTATGCTACGTAACATAATTCCTATAGAACTTGTGTTGAGCGATGCAAAAATTCAATTTCTAAAAACGGAAAAAGGCCTAAAATACCCTCGAACTATTGAAAATGGAGCAAAAATACCCTCCATCCACCTTTCAGCCCCCAAATATCCTTATCATCCACCTATTGGGTCTAAAATACCCTTATCACCACCTATTGGGTCTAAAATACCCTTATCACTAACAGAATCTTTTTATTAAACACGTGTCATTTTTCTATTGGTTGGATTATAAAATTAATTAAACTAATTAACTTTTACAATATTGACCAGATAGTGCCCCCCACCCCCCGACCCCCCCCCCCCCCCCGTGAAATTTTTTTTTTTTTGAAAAAAAAGTAGACATTTTTTTTTGCACCCCACCCCGCACCCCTACCCCCCCCCCCGACGCAAAAAAAATTAATATTTTTGAAAAAAAAAGTTTTGACGTTTTTTTTTGGGTTTTTTTATCTGGGAGGGGAGGGGGCGTAGGGTGCGGGGTGGAAAAAAAAGTCAACTTTTTTTTTCAGCTGGGAGGGGGGGGGGGGGGAGGTGTAGGGTGCGGGATGGGGTGCAAAAAAAATATTGTTACGCTTCTCAACTTCCTAGTAAAAAGCACAAGTACTGTGAAATGTCTTGATAAATTAAAATGTCTAATGTAATTGAGTTACCAAAAAAAAAAAAAATATCTCACCCTAAAAAACATGGTATATTTTGAACCAAAAATCTAAAAGGCACAAGTGTAGACTATAATATTTTTTTTGCACCCCACCCCGCACCCTACACCTCCCCCGCACCCCCCCCCCCACCCCCCAAAAATCTAAAAGGCACAAGTTGACTTTTTTTCCACTCCGCACCCTCCCCCTACGCCCCCTCCCCTCCCAGCTAAAAAACCCCCCCAAAAAAGTCAAAACTTTTTTTTTCAAAAATATTAATTTTTTTTGCGTCGGGGGGGGGGGGGGGGGGTAGGGGTGCGGGGTGCAAAAAAAAATGTCTACTTTTTTTTCAAAAAAAAAAAATTCACCGGGGGGTGGGGGGGTCGGGGGGTAGGGGGTGGGGGGTGGGGGCACTTGGGTTATCTGGTCAATTAGTTTAATTAATTTTATAAGCCAACCAATAAAAAAATGCCACGTGTTTGACCAGAATATTCTATTAGCAATAGGGGTATTTTAGACCCAATAGGTGGATGGTAAGGGTATTTGGGGGCTGAAAGGTGGATGGAGGGTATTTTTGCTCCATTTTCAATAGTTCGAGGGTATTTTAGGCCCTTTTCCGTTCTAAAAATAAAAATGTGACAGAACTTACTCCAAGCGAAGCATGGAATTAAATGAGAAGTAGGAGCAAAATTAAAGACCACATATATAAGGGATAAAAATTAAAGACCACATATATAAGGGACAAAAAATAAAGACCAGTACGTTTGAAGGGCAATCCGTATAAAAAAGGTAGTATTATCTTTTTATGATAATTGTAGGTATTATTCAGGTTAGACATCAACATAGATATTGAATAACTCGGTGATGAGAAAAAAACCACCCACTAGTATTTTTAACTAGGTTAAAATATAACCTGAAACATTCATGGTTCTCAACTCATATCATTGATCATTAACACAACCTTGAATTATGTAAGTAATACAGTATATCTTTCGTACGAAAATCTATCACTTAATATATATTTTAGTTTTAATTTTTCATTTCTAAAGTTAAATTGTTATTTTTGAGATAAAAATCCAACGCATTCAGTATTTATGCTTTTTATTTGTTGGTTTAGCTAAAACAAATTTGGTCCATAATACTTGTTGCTTTAGGAAGGCAAAACAATATTACGCAACCATTTTCTTTTTTATAAATTCACCTGCTGTTCCAAAAAGGCGTATAATTGTTTGTTACTTTTATAATGATGAATAGATAAGAGAAGTCTATTAAATAAGTATAATTAACATTATTAACTAATTTTCTTAATATGTGCGCGAAAACTATATGCTGTCACAAAATAAAAAAGGATGAGGGAGATGAAGTTCTGACAGTCTTTTGATATGAAGGGTAGGTAAAACCATCTTCATCCTTAAATATTTTAGTAAGAAAGAGAGAGAACAAAACAAAAAACAGAAAACTGTCATAATCTGATAAAAAAATCGTAGAGTAAATTAACTCAAATAGTAAACCTCATGATTTGTCGTAAAAGGCATTCTACTTTATAATATGCTTGGCCCCTGAATACATTAACACAACACAAATAATATGCTATATGCATTATGATTTTGCTTTCAAATAATTAGCAGAAATATGATCTCGCATCACGAGTTTCTTAAACTAATCCCTTCACTCCCTCCCTTGAATATATCAACTCTAAGAGTGAGAGTTAGCGTTAATGTTCGTCTACCCTGAGTTATCGACATACACTATAATGTTTGTCTTCTGAAAGTACCATAAATAAATTTTATCAACTCATAAACTGAACTTCTCATGAAGGTCATTTGATTCTCCAGTGCATTTTGCAAAGTTCAGACCCAAATCAAATAACTAAACAAAATGCAAAGAGCAACAACCTTTTTTCTCTATATCGAATGAAGGACCTCTTAAATAAACTAGAAGAACCATTCACATTTTATCAACGAAAGAGAGCCTTCTCATTTTCTTTCTTTTTTGCAAATTTCCTGGTCAATAGGATTCGACAGGATCTAGTTTAATATAAATGATTGTTCTGGTAAAACAGAAAGGTCCAAGAATTTTAATCAATCAAGAGATCATTTAGATTCCGCAAGTAAAGAGGATGAGGATACAGAAGGGGTATCGATTAATCAAATAGATATTAAGCCACCAAAAGAATACTAGAAGAAAAGAACAGAGGCCCTGAACATAGTTGGACAGAACTACAAGAATTTTCCTCACACGTCAATTGAGCAGTGCACAGATATTCTATCTTACATCTCTATAAACAAAATTTTGATGCAAACATCACACAAACAAAGCATATAGATCCAAGACACAATGTCTTGTACCAACCTATCAACTGCTCACATAGACCTTGTCCGATGTATGCACTACATCCCATAATTCTCCAGTGTAAACTTTTTGTCAACGGCCTCCAGATTAAGCACCTAAATCAGAAGAATTTGAAGAGGATGACTATCTCACAAAAATGTAGAGCTAAATTTTAAATGGTTGATATTGAATTGGGTTTTAAAAGCCTGTCCATATTGTAAAAGAAAATGTCAAGAAGAACATTCATATAGTGCTTATGCATTTCTGAAACTCGAGTCTCTCTCATAGTCAAAGGCCACGATTTAAGATTGCCATTTTTCAGTTGCATTACAGATGCAGATATAGCGAACTGTTAATCAGTTCAGAATTTTACTTTAGTTAGACATAGTTTAACTTCCGGAAACAGCCTCCCTACCTAAGGTGGGGGTAAAGTCTGCGTACACTCTACCCTCCCCAGACCCCACGTTGTGGGATTCACTGGGTATGTTGTTGTTAGACATAGTTTAACTTCAGCGAAAAGAATTTCACTTCATTGTTCATCAACATAATTAAAGGCCAAGACCAAAAAACATAATTCAAGGTTAGAACAGGCAGCTTCCTTACTTTTTGCTATTTCTTCTGGAGAAAGAGCACTTTGGATGTATCACGATTTGCAACAATAAATAATGATGCTCCTGATAGCCTCTGACAAGTAGACAAGAAAGAGTTAAAGGACACTGAACATATGCAGACTGTAAAATCATTTCCAACGGTAAATCTGAACTTTGCACATTTCTTATTTGAACACAATTCTGTTAATACGGATACACAATCTCGTAAGAAATGAAATTTCATCTATACGACAATAATTGTAAACAGTATTTTCAGCAATAATCAAGTGACAGGTTCACTTAAGGAGGTGTTCGTTGAATAACTTCTCAAGAGAAAGGAAAAGGGAAACAAAGCCATAGACCAACTAAAAATGTCAGCTTTAAAGCACATGATCTGCAAATTCAATAAAGGACCAACATCAAGCAAGAAATATTTCAAGTTTTCAACAATAATTGTTAACATGAAGGTCATAGTGGATTTAGGCATAATATTTTGAAGGTATTGATTGCTTAATGCTAAGGGCAGCCTGCAAAAGACTATCTGAAAACTCATCCCTTTCTTGACTCATATTTGCACTAATGTATGAAATGGCATAGATTTGCAGCATGGAACATAAATATGTATTGTGTTGTGTGTACCATCTTGCTCAGCCCATTCTGTATCATTACTTATAAAAGTACGCCATCAAACAAGTTTTAAGGAGTAAAAGTTAGCATCCTTACTTTGACACAAAAGTAGTTGTTAATACTGTATGTAAAATTTATCGTCTCCCTCTTCCTCTGCCCATTCCACGACCTCTTCCTCTTCCCCTTCCTCTCCCCCGGCCTCGGGAACCCGATCCCTGAAAACCTGATCTCTCAGGCTTCAGTTTCAAGGACTGGATCCCTCTTCTCTTTTCAGTTCGTGTTTCCCTCTCTCCATCATCTTCCACATACTTCGCTGAACTTCTGGAAACAAAGGAAACTTCTCTTGAACCTCCGGGCCCCACCTTGATATTGTTCATATCACGAGAAGCTCGGTCATTCGACAAAGCTGCAACCCTTTCACCCAGTGGAAGAGCATCTTCCTTTGTAAGTGAAACATGGTTCCTGAATGCTTCTGCATGCCTCTCATCCTTGACTTCATACATTCTGAAATTTTAAAGAATAGTGAGACATACAGCTATATTAATTATTTACAGCAGTAAAAAAAAGGTTTCAGGATACGGTCTGGTCTCATAAGAAAATTTATTTCATATTACTGTTTCAATCCTCAGCAAGAAAGAAAAGAAAGATATGTGAAGTCAACTTGATCTGCAAAATTTGTATAAACCCATGCAAAAACTTGTCTATGTAAGAAACACCAGAAGTTAAACATGCCGATTATCATGAGTCAACTGCTATTTCTTGAACTTCACTTGTAGCGTGGTGCATAACAACTTGTAGTTTAAACATGGCATGAATTAGGAGGGCATTCTTTGACTTCTTACCTCGGAACTTTGGACTTCTTTCTAGAATTTTTTTCATTTACTTGTTCATCTTCTGATGCTGCAGACGCATCAGAATCACTAGGCTCCTCACCGCCCATCACTGGCTCAAAATGCTCCTCCACTAAAGATGGTTTCTTTAAGGAAGGCATAGGGTGCAATGCCCGATACTCGTGAGAATTTTCATCAATTTCGAAGTCCTGTAGGAAAACCAAAGTACATCAAAAAGTTGAAGGATGTTGGAATCTGGCAGGGGACATCTAAAAAGTACTTCAGATAAATTCAGGAAATACATTCTTTGTTGAGAATGCTTGATCATCATTACAAGAAATTATTCTGATGATGTGATTAATTTTTAACCAAATTATTCTGATGATATTCTGGACTGGTTCTTAAACATCAGGAAGTGAGTATGATTCTTAGAAAAGAATATGTATACCCTAATTTCAAACATGCTCTTGAAACGTTCATCTTTCATTATGTCACTGGTCAGTCCTTTCTTCTTCTTTGCTGTCTTCTTCGAATCAACACCATCAACATCCTCCTTCAAATTGTCAGCTTCTTCATTCTCAAGAGTTTCAGCCAGATTGCGATTAACTTTAGGAAGCTTCCTCTTAATCTGCAAAGAGATACAGAATGTAAGATAGAATTCTGAAAAAAGGTAGAAATTTTCTTTCAAAGAGACATACATGTGGGGTTCTAGTTAGGTCAGAAACCTGTCTACCCCTTTTCATTCAGTTCAATGAGCACACAACGTTGATTGCAGCGAAACAGTAAATGTCACAAGCAGAAACTACTGCTGATATACTTTTAGACTGTAGTGCCTTATTGACAGATATGTAACAGCTGTCTGATTTTGAATCTTTAATAATATGATGCAGAAAGGATAATCTTTCTAATCATCTGCTGACACAATCTTCAAGAGTAAAACTCAAAATTCTCTGGCATCCGGTATTTACACGATGCCAGCTGATCGGCATATGAATTATCGTGGCAACTTCAAAGATCCTAACTAGAGCACAAGAAAATCCCACAGCATAGCACAAAAGAATACATAGCCGAAACTCCAAACTTAAATTGTCTCTCTTACAAAGATGGCTGGTGAATGTGACCAAGTCATTGGGACTTCTACCTGTCTTAGTTCCCATTAGAAGAATATCCACCAATACAGACAAAAAAATAACTATAAATTTAGTTCGCCAAATTACGCAGACACCTATTGGATGATCCACTAGTTTTCAATATTAATCTTGTCCAGACTACTAGCGTACAAATCCAGATGCCTCACAGAACTTTTAAGCTGCTGTTTCTTTGTTTTCTTTTATTCTTTCGCAAAAGTAGCTCTTAATGTCTGTTACAAGTCTCAAAAAAAAAAAAAAAGTAGCTCTTAATGTCTCTTATTTAAAGTAAAAAGTCACAAGCCCATTAGAACATAGAAGTAGTCGTCTCTTTTCTTCCCAGCTATATAGCATCCTCCCAATCCCCAACCTCACCCAACCCGGCAGCCGTTACGGCCCGTGCCGTCTTCGACCACAAGACCTATCTCATCCTAACAATGACTTGTTCTCTCGCCTCTCTTCCCTATTCCAGTCATTGCATTAACCCCCTCCTTTATGATTTTTGTTAGCTCTCAGATTCAGCGATCTTTTCCTCTTTTTTTTTTTTTCTTGTAACAAATTATAAAGGGAAGGGATGGAAAACAAAGTGAGAATTTGAGCCTTCCACCACTCACTAAGTCAGCTATAACACCAATCCCAAAGCCAGACACCTTCAACAAAACAAGACTCAAGTTGGGCATAATTTTTAAAAACTTTGAGCAACTTGAGTCACATTATCTTTCTGAAGGGTTTCATGGTCAACTAGTGAAAGTCTATATTTTTCTTGGCAGGGTTTTCACGATCAACTTCAACTTTTAGTTGATTTAGGTGATGCAAATTTGTTTTTGCTGCTAGCCTATCCAGGCTTTTGAGTCGATGAGTGTGGTATCCCAATACACCCATAACTTTCGTGACATTGGGTGCGAATCATATTATTTTTTAGAAGTTTTTCAGCTATATGCTTAAGGAAGTGGGTCCTCGCGCCGGCTGCGAAAAACTACATCCCCTCGTGAGTAAGCCATATCATATTAGCTCAAAACCGAGCTGAACTAAGAGTAATAAGGAGAGCCTGCTTTCAAATTTTTTTTTTTTTTTTAAAAAGGCTAGCATCAAAACAAATTTGCATCACCTAAAATTCAACTAAAAGTTGAAGTAGATCTTGAAAGCCCTGCCAAGAAAAATATAGACTTTCACTAGTTGGCCATGAAACCCTTGAGAAAGACAGGGTAAGATAATGTGACTCAAGTTGCTTAAAGTTCTATCATAGAGAAACTGAAATTCCCTTTTACCGAACTAATCAGTAAACCAATCGACAAACACACTTGCTGATTCCTATGTTAGTGTTTTCTCTCCTTCTTGAGTTAGTTTCATGCAAGTTAAATAACAAAGATCTCCAGCTTCGGAGACAATTAGACCATACTTGCAAAAGGAGACTGCTCAGTCTACAATGACAGCTAAAGGATCGAGAAAAAAGTGCAAGCGCCAGAACTCCTACTCAAGTTTTCTTTGTTTTTTCCTCTTTTTCCAACTGAGGATTGGGGTGCTGGGATAAGCGAAGGTGGAAAAAGAGGGTCAGTGAAAAAGCACGCTAAGCCAAGGCCTCCAAAGTTTTTTCCTTTTCATTCTGTTGACAGAAAATTAGCTGTTTCCGCTTTCACTTCGAGATACCAACCCTCCCCTTTACCACTTTCCACTTAGATGCCGGATTTGGTTCAACAGTCAAGTTCCAAACCTGTGAGTTGTGATGTGGGCTTAAACCCTTTTTTTCCTTTTTTTCCTTTTAAAGGCCCATGCTGCAACAGAAAGTTCTTTTACCATGCACCAAGAATCTCTATTCATGATGGACTCAGTGATTTATCACCCCCTCCAACAAGATGTATGGCCCGCAACATAAAAATTATTGACTTGCAAAGAATATCAAACAGGTTAAATATGCAATGTGGCTAGAATATTTTAGCTTTTAATGTCTAACCGCTGGTACAAATAACATGAAACTGTATTCTTACCCATTCGTTTTAATATGTTGTTATTACTGGAAAATCTCAGGAAAGGGAAATACCCAAAGGCCAAATAATAAATTAAAATGACGGAACAAGAAACATGTTCCGTTTGATGCTAGTGCAAAAAGTAGTGAATGCAAAAAGACATGGGGCATGTATACACTTGCAAAAAAAAGTCAATTCCAGACATTATGGAACTAACCGTGATACGACCATCACGCTCTTTTTCGAATTTTTCCTTCTTCCGCTGCTCTATATACTCATCATAAGCAAATGGATTTGACAACGTTTGTGCCTGGAAGAGCAAAGCATCAACATGCATATAAGTTCAATCACAAGGCCAATCATTTAAAGCTAGTAGACAAAATTGTTCTGATTATCACCTTTTTATACAGCCGATAATCGATGAAGTAACCATGCATATAAGCTCTTAGAAGGTTGGTTCCAATCAAATTGGTCAAATTCAACTTTTCCAGATCTTCCTTTGTCAAAAATTTATAATCATCATAAATAGTTGTTTGGGGTTGCTCCTCAAGCTCTTCCTGCAAATACATCAAATTAGAATCACCATCTTTTCTGCCAGGAGAAGGTAACAAAACAAGGAGCACAATCACACCGTCAGGTTTTCAAGGTAAGAGCACCACTTGGGTGCAGGTCCCAGAGAAGGTATGAAATATGAAGGTATTTGACTGGAGTCAAGACCCAACAACATCAATCCACTGCCAGTGAATGCACACAAATCATTGATTCTCCCACCCGTCGGTTCAATGCTTGTCATGCCTTCTCCCTGTAAGAGTTTTCAGGACCAAAAGTGAAACTTAGATTAAACTAAGTTCAGAAACATAAGCAACTGATGATGTATATTTAGTGTTCACCGCCTCATACGTAAACATTATTGTCGGACTATGGCAGATAATTACGAATATTTGTTGTATGATATACTGACGCAGGTCAAAAGAGGCACAAAAACAGGTAACCTGGATTTCAGGGTGCAAAAGGCTGTTATTAGACATAGTTTGTGCGTTGTGTGGTGTAGACCTGTTGTTTCTCAAAAACAATAACCACAATAATATATATTAAACATAGCTTTCTTTTGATTGTGATGATACACCTAAGAGATCTAATTTATATCTTCACTATTTTCCCAGCACAAATCCTAGAAAATCTAAGAACGAATCATTTATGTTCTATTATTAGCGTCTTCTCAAGTTACATGGCACTTAAACATCCCTAGGTCATTAATCTGTCAAAAAATCGTATCAACCCAATTCATAGCTTAGATCTAAAGAAATATGAGCGCTCTAAAAACTGCTTCAAACTTCTAGTTCATCAAAGGAGGGCCATTTGGCCCCAAGAAGAACAAAGTCACGTTAAGAGAACAATGTCCTCTCAGTATAAGACTGCTCTTAAGGGAAACTTGAAGTTTGAAGGATTCAGCAGATTAAAACAACTGATAATAATCAATATGCTAAATTATATAACAAACATTTTTCATAAAAGGAATTTCAGCCTTTGTCATCTCCTTCCCGTTTTCTTTCTTTCCCAATAAACGTTCCTCCTTTTCCTTTTTTCCTATATCTGCAAGACACCCTTGCACCTGAATATTAACCTTATACACAGACCAGCCAAAGTACTCTTGATTCCTTTGCTGAATCACTTCAGTAATAACTTCACACACAGCAAAAAACAGCAGAAAAAACAAAGGTCAAAGTATCAACCATCGAGTACTGCACTCTAGTGTTCAAACATATAAATACAATAAATTGAACTGATCTTCTCTCAAATAACAAATTACTAATTGAAATGACAAATATCATTAAAGAGGATCAAAGCCTTGCATACCGTCTCAGGGTCCCAAATCCTAACAATGTGGCTGTCAGTAGTTATTAACTTTGTTCGTTCAGTGTTTAGCGTTTTATGCCACTTGATGTTCAGTATCGGGCTCCCATACCTATAAAATATTGTCACAATGCATAAGCAATAGAGAACAAGAATCACTTTAAATGGTATTATTGGCCAAATCAACTTACATATGATCCTTTATCCGCATAGGTTGAGAAGATCGCAAATCATAAATCAGAACCTGCACAGTACAAAGATATTTTTAAACATCTTGATCACAGAAGACACAACTACAATTACGCCTCAGTTCCAAACAAGTTGGGGTCATATATACAAATCCTCATTTCCCATGGTTCTCCATTTAAAATCATTTCAGGACCAACATTATGCACAATAAAAATAAAACCTTTGCAGAAAACTCTGCAATGCAAATATATGCTTGCTAACAAGGTAACTGTTTTTTTTTACTCAAAAGACAATATATCTATTCTTCAATAAGACAATAACTACTGTTTGATGCCCTCAAATGACAATATTTTGTCACCAACCAACAAATCCAGTTTCCTTTTAGCCATCTTGATTGATGATGACCAAGCAAGACTCCTGTTGGAGTGGGCTTAAATGAAACCATAACTTCTTTTTTATTTTCTATTCTCTGTTTTATGTGAATCAAAAAACAGAACAGAAATTTTAGAAACCTCTCTCTACACTCCCTTCATGTGGTGTAACAACTCTTCAAGTTAATAATGTCTTATACTTCAAAAAACACCAGTAAGCCAACTTTGTGGGCATCCCGTAGCTATCTGCAAAAAAAATCACATTGAAGATGCGATCCTTTTAAGTATGATACGTTTTTTATTCACACGTGGTGGTTTTAAGGTAGTCATATATCAAGATTGTCTAAAGTACTCATTCCTACTTAGTTTCATGTCAATTTTCGTATTACTTGGATTAAAATATACTCTTAAGACTACAAAAGTTGCCTGTTGTCCAAGTCATCTTAGTTTCCAACTTGGTGATGCTTAGGACACATAAAGAATTCTCATAATCAAAATGTAGGTAAATTTCCCACCTCCTAAGATTTCTTAATAATAAGAAAGTTTAGTGTAATCTATACAGTGTCAAGTAAAATAACAAAAAAGACCAAACTCCCGAAATGACAATCAAAAATGATTTTTCACATTCACCATATTCATCATAAAGTATAGCAAACCTCTAAAC
Source organism: Lycium barbarum (assembly GCF_019175385.1). Lineage (NCBI taxonomy): Eukaryota > Viridiplantae > Streptophyta > Magnoliopsida > Solanales > Solanaceae > Lycium > Lycium barbarum. The sequence goes on from NC_083344.1 coordinate 120,471,750, forward strand.
TGCATTTCCTTCTATTATACCTTTCCATCACTACTTCCAACTGCCATGAGGTAACCTCCATCTCCCTCGAACTCTATCGCGGTAACCTCCTGCAATTTATGCATATCATTAGCAATCACTGAAAAAAAATCTGGTTTTTCAACTACTAAAGCAGAGAATTACCTGGTCCCCATCCCCAGCAGGCGCAACAGCATTTATCCTGCCAACTGAAGATCTTGCTCTCATGTCAAAGCATTCGAGAGCACCATCCTCGCCTCCACAAGCAACTAATCCATGGACCTTGCTAAAGTGCAGAAGAAAAGACACCAAAAATTACGGAAGAAACAACTAGACTGAAGGCATAGCAAAGCTAAAAAGCCCAAAAGGAAATCTTTTTTTAAAAAAGGGAAACAACAACAACAACATACCCAGTGGAATCCCACAAGTGGGGTCTAGGGAGTGTACGCAGACCTTACCCCTACCTTGGGAGGCTGTTTCCGAAAGACTTTATAAGGAAAAAAAAAAAAAGGGGGGGGGGGGGGGGGGGGAATGGATTTAAAAACACCAGTAAGGTAAGGAAAGTAAAATCAGCTTCTAACCTCCGTGAAACCACATTAAGTGCTGGAGATCGTGTGCTCAGTGAGGAAAGGAAGCGTCCCTGTTAATCGGTTACGATAACCTCAGTAAGCCATACAAGCAAAACATCAACGCTACACATCGAAGAAAGCAAGAGGCAAGAGAAAAACCTGCTCCAAATTTATTCTGTAGAGATCTGGTGATGAGGCCGCGCAAAGCAAATCACAAGACCAGCAATCATAATCAATATCCCTTCCCATCCTAAATAAACATGAGAATCTTAAGCTGACAGTCAAAGATGATACAGTTCATACAGAAAACAAGTAACAGTAAATTTCATAACAGAAAGGAAAGGGCCATGAAATGCCTACTGCAATGCACTAGAGCAGTTGGGGCTCTGATATATCACCAAAGGGAGTAAACTTTTTTATTTTTATAATCAGTAAAAAGATTGCTAGTGAAAATAACACCGGGAATTAACTTTCTTCCAAAACCTAGCAGTATATGAGGAGTTTCAGGATTAACTGAATTTCTACGAAGGGATGCAATTTTTTATGGCTTTAAATCACAGAAGACCTTTCTTTCTTCGGTAGAATTATTACAGATACATTCATAGATGATATTTATTCTCCGATTCAGTCCAGTGGCATCTAAGATTTCAAGTGGGACAAGTTTAGCCGTTGAATAGCATATCTAGAACATTAGAGGGTTCAGCAAGCTAATAATAGTTACGCATTGACTCCTAACTCAACCTGTTGTCATTGTGCAGGTGCAAATGTGCTAGAGGAAACAAATAGTCCTTCTGGCAGTTCAATGTTTTGTTGATATTCTTGATAGATAACATACATTGTTTTCTAAATCTTGCATTTCATCGGTATAGTAAAACACAGACAGCATATGGAGCACATAAGGAGAAAGCAAGTGTAAGTGTGACCTTGGAATCCGCAATTTGTAGTGACTTCCATATTTTGCATGGAGGCAAACAGAACGATCAGCACAAAGAAATGCTATTTTTGAGTAGTCATCACCTAAGACCTACATAAGATATCAAGCATGAATTATACATCAGTATAGATTTCCCACACTAATTAGAGAATAAATATGCAACATAACGTGTTTCTGGCCTCTAGAAAGCAAAAGAAAAAAAGAACAAGCAACATTTACTATCGGAGCACAAACAATAGAAAGAGCATTAGCACTGCTCATAAAAAGACGTAACACTAATAAAAATCAATTTTGTTATTTTGAGTGGTGTAGGAAGTGTGCAGCCTTCAATGAAATAGAGCGGGAAAGCAGTCAGTACTTGAAAGTTAACAATCTCTGACACCAAATGCCTTTCAAACTTCAATGACAGCTCCCGCAGCTCATACACTTTAACTTGTGGTGGGTAGATACCTGAAAAATTAATGTTATCGTCAACTGATAGAAAATAAAGGAAATACCAGGCAGCTAAATGAATCTACTCATCTAATACATGTTCACAAGGAGTCTTTAGTTTGTTAGAGAATTGCATGCCAGTAGCAATGTAGAGAGAATCTGGTGTCAAAGAACCAATATTATTGAATGCGACGGGCCTAAATGGAGCAACATTAACAGTGATGATTCATATAGTTGACCCTATCTTGGGATTGAGGCATTGCTGTTGCTGTTGACTTATCTAATACATGTCTCAGAAGAATAGAGGCGCAGAACAATGTAACAACAGTAATTGTTTACTTCCTGTGTAGAACTTTTCATATAAGAAAGTTATTTGTTCAGGTTAAACATGAATAAATCTCGACCAACACAGGAAAAAGATGAATCTCAATGCTTCGTTCAAAAACCAATAAAATGAACCAATATGTTTATACCCCAACCTGCTCTAAATCTAAAAATAATAGTCACATATTGAGTTTACATACAAATAACTTATACAACACAGCAGAATAAATATGCATGAATATCAAATTGAATAGTAACACTGTATAGTGGCGCCTTTATTCTGCAACTCGGAAGTAGTTACTTCTCAATAACCTAGGAAAAGATCATTTAACAAACAAAAGAAAAAAAAATTAAGGAGACAAAAGTTTTCCAGTATATCAAGTGATGATACAAAAGAAAGGAAGGATGTCTCGAACTGCAAAAAATCACCTGAGGCGATGAGATACTCCCCGTCAGGGGTCACTTTAATTCTTGTTGTTGCAGTTTCAAATCTCAAATCTTGAATCAGATCCACTCTTGTCATATAACCTGCCAAAAGAGAGAAATATATCTTTTATAGCATAACCACAATATCCTACAATACCAAATATGTAGGAATGAGCAACATTGATCTAGGATTCATATAGCCGGCCCTAATTACACAAGCTATGAAATTGGATTTTACCCGTCCCATCCATTCATATAGAGGAACTCCTTAAAGATGTCCATCAACAAAATAATGTTGGTCCAATTTCAGAAATTCTTTTCTATAACAAAAACTGAACCTTTACATTTTCGAACATATTTATACAACATGACTTCACCAAATATTAACATCAAATTAAATCTACATTTGCATATCGTTCGGAAGAAAAACATATAAAAGGTAAATAATCAATCATCACAGACAACCATATGATATAACACCAAGTATCCAATACCCCATGCATATAGATTACTACCCAATTGAAAAAACAATCTTATTACACTATCAGAGCTTCTTCTTTTTGCTTCAAAGATTGAAACTTTCCTTTTCCAGACATAATGATGCTGCTATTTTTTACCAAATGTTATTCCAAAAAAGAAAAGATAACTGAATCAAGGGGGTAATGCATACCTGGATCTTTACGAAGGGCTCTTTGCTTCTTAGGAGGAATCCATGTAGCCACAGAACGATGTTGGCCAGCGACAGTATACATCTTCACTCCATTTATGGCAGTGGACTTCAAGTTTCCCCCTTGGTACGCCATAGTGATTTAATTGGCAGCCAAAGTAATGCCCTTTTTCAAGAAGTGATAAATCCAAGTCAGAGACAGTGATGGGGTGCCCATAATTCAAGAGGAAGATCTTTGTTATTTAGATTTTCAAAAAGAATGATTTTTACTTATTAAAAACTAGGATTGTTATTGAAACTTTCTACAATTACAATAGGAATCAAATAAGAACATATATTAGCTTGTTAAAACAGCCAGGAAGAATATATCAGAGACAATTGCTAAACTGGGATTCTAAACAAGTGAGCAAATATAATAAGCAGTGCTAATTCCACAATATATTCCTGGTACATTAGCCAAGACAAGGACACTTTAATTTCCAACTAATAGAAAATCAATTTAGGTTCAATCAACCTCCTTTATATCTTTTTATCGAAAAAAAATTTAGACTGACACCGTTTTAAAACTTCATCTTAATAGCACTTGGCCATATATTTTGGATGAGATTTTATCTTCAAACTATTTTGAAGTTCCCAAAAAAAAGTTTCACTTCCACTCAGAAAACTTGAAAGTTTTTTCAAAGTAAAATGCATGTCCAAACACAAATACAAGTTCGAAAAACTCAAAGTTTCAAAATCTATGGCCAATCAATACTTTTAGTTCAAGTAGCGTCCTTTTTTTCTTTCCTTAGTAATATTGCATTAACTGGTGCTCAACAACAACAACATACCTTGGCGGATAGAGAAGCTGCTACCAGAAACTTACGGTGGTGGCTGCACAGCAGTGGCTGTCTGGTAGGGCGGCAGAGGTTAAAAAAATTGTTTGTTAGAAATTACAAAGGTTTTTAAAGTCGGCTGACTTCTTCTTTTGAGTTTGGACAGGGTAGAGGAAAGGGTTTTGGGAAAGAATAAGTTATTAGTTAGTAGGTAAAATGACAAAAGTGGTCCTTATGTTTGAAACTATACGGCCAATGCCCTAGCGCACGATAATATATATATATATATATATAAAAAGTATATATTATGTTCAAAATATGATTAATATAACATTGTATTTTGTGCTCCGTATTTAAAATTTTATTATATTAATGTTTGCTATGAACACAAAATCGGCAAATTTATTAATATTTTTTAAAAGAGAAGACTTGTTTAAAAGGAATATATTTTCTTATCTTTGAGATATTCTAATTCAAATTGTTAAATTAATTTTACATGTTTAAAAAGAAACAAAGTAGAAATTGATTTTTTATTTAAACGAAGAAATACTATTTTTTAATTTTTAGTAAATATTTTCGGTTTAGCTTATTTTACTTGTCCTGTTATCTTTTGCATGGTTTTTTAAGAAAACGTCGATTAGAATTATAATTTGACTAATTTACCTTATTCATTATTTGATCTGCATTTGATATATATATTTTTTTACGACAGTAATTTCTTTTCACATTTATTAGAGTAAGAATAAAAATAAAAAAGTAATTAAATTCTATCTTATTTTCAAATATAAATATTTTAAGTATATTTATCTTAGCAAACATAACAAATAAATGACATGGCGGAATAGCAAATACAACAATTTAATATTTAGATTAGATCTCAGACTAATATAAAAAATAAATAAAAAATTGTATGGTTTGACTACTTAACCTTTTGAAGAAAAGTCATTTCATGGATTGACACGCACGTGGTAATGAATTCATCATTATTGACTTAATGAGATACATTGGAAATTACATGAATATTGTTTGATTTTTTAATAGGGGTGCACTTTTTTTTTTTTGGACATTATTAATTTGCACTATTTTTATGCATATATATATATATATATATTATATATATATATATATATATATATATATATATACTATGCTCAAAACACGATTAATATAACACTGTAGTTTGTACTCCGTATCTAAAACTCTATTATATTAGTGTTTACTACGAATACAAAGTCTGCACTTTTTTTTTACATTATTTTTTTTAATATGGGGTTCACTTTTTTTTTTTTGATATTACTTGATTTTGTTAATATGGGGTCCACTTTTTTTTACCGTGAGTTTGGAGATGGTGGGATCCACTTTTTTTTTTATATTGCTTGATGTCGTTTAGTATGGGGCCCAGCCTTTATGGGTGCACTTTTTTTTTTGACATTATTAGTTTGTACTATTTTATGCATATAATATATATACATATACTATGTTCAAAACACGATTACTATAACATTGTAGTTTGTGCTCCGTATCTAAAACTTTATTATATTAGTGTTTGCTACGAATATAAAGTCTGCACTTTTTTTTAACATTATATTTTTTTTAATATGGGGTTCACTTTTTTTTATATATTGCTTGGTTTTGATAATATGGGGTCCACTTTTTTTTTCCCATGAGTTTGAAGATGCTGAGTTCCATTTTTTTTCTTGCTTTTTTTTTATTGCTCGGTGTTATTTAGTATGGGGCCCACCCCCTCCCTTTTTTTTTTTAAGGGACAACGGACGACGAAGCATGGGTCTAAACCCATTCACTTTTTTTTTTATATTGATTGATTTTGTCAGTATGGGATACTATGTTCAAAACACGATTAATATAACACTGTAGTTTGTGCTCCGTATCTAAAACTTTATTATATTAGTGTTTGCTACGAATACAAAGTCTGCACTCTTTTTTTGACATTGTTTGTTTTATTAATATGGGATTCACTTTTTTTTTTATATTGCTTGATTTTGTTAATATGGAATCCACTTTTTTTTTTCCCGTGAGTTTGGAGATGGTGGGCTTCACTTTATTTACTTATTATTTTTTTAAAATATTGGTTGTTTTTTTTTTTTTTAATATTGGTTGGTGTTTAATATGGGGACCACACTTTTTTTTTTAAATGCCTAATTGGTTGGTGTTTTTTTGAATTTTTTAATATTGGTTCGTGTTTAATATGGGGAACACTTTTTTTTTAAAGTATTTTAAGTATGTTGTTGTACAATAATTTCATTTGCTTCCACTAATGGGTTGATAGGCATGTGGCAATAAATCCATCATTATTGATTTAATTGTTTGATTTTCTAAGCACTTTTGTATTTTAAGTATGTTGTTGTACAATAATTTCATTTGCTCTCTCTAATGGGTTGATACGCATGTGGCAATGAATCCATCAGGCTATATGGGCCCACAATTTTTAAAAATTGGAAAACGGATATATATATATATATATATATATATATATATATATATATATAAGTATTTTAAGTATGTTGCTGTACAATAATTTCATTTGCTGCCACTAATGGGTTGATACGCATGTGGCAATAAATCCATCACTATTGATTTAATTGTTTGATTTTCTAAGCATTTTTGTATTTTAAGTATGTTGTTGTACAATAATTTCATTTGCTCCCTCTAATGGTTGATACGCATGTGGCAATGAATCTATCATTATTGATTTAATTGTTTGATTTTCTAAGCACTTTTTTTTAACATTGTTTGTTTTTTTAATATGGGATTCACTTTTTTTTTAATATTGCTTGATTTTGTTAATATGGGATCCACTTTTTTTTCCCGTGAGTTTGGATGTGGTGGGTTCCACTTTTTTTCTTCTCTTTTTTTTATTACTGGTTGGTGTTTAATGTGGGCCCACATTTTTTTTTAAAATATTAGTAGTTGTTTAAAATATGTGGGCCACAATTTTTTTTTTTTAAATATTAGTAGTTGTTTTTAAATATTAGTAGTAGTTTAAAATATGTGGGCCCACAATTATTATTTTTAAATATTAGTAGTTGTTTAAAATATGTGGGCCCACAAACGGACGACGAAAAAGTGCCCAAACCCACCTTTCTATATAGTAGTAATAAGTCGAAAATAATTCCTTAAATGTAGTCTGAGTAGTTTTTGATACTTTTATTTTGTCAAAAAAAACAAATCCTATTAATCTCTGTCAAATATTCAACAAAATTATGTACAGCTTTTGCAATTTCGACTTGTCTTGTTCTATTTCTGGCGTTTAAGTAAGTATTAGTTGTAATTTTTTGCTTTTTTACCTATTTGCACTTTTTAGAATTTGACAGCACTTTTTTGGTACTTCCGATAAAATATTAAACTGCTAAATCTAATAGCCAGGGATTGCGGAAAAAAAATTAAAGATCCTCATTTTTTGGAGAAACTTAGAGGGTAAAAACTTGTGGTGAGGGTCTTCCGAAAACAGCGTCTTTATCTCCCAAGATAAAGGTAAGATTTGCGTACATTTTACTCTTCTCAAACCCTACTTTGTGAAATTTCACATAATATGTTGTGGTTAAAGGGTCAAATCTGATTATGAATATATTAAAGTAACTATTTTAACATATGTCCAAACACAGGGGATAATTTTTGTCATTTGTTTAACTTAGTATTATACTAAATGAAAAGGGCAAAAGAGAAAATGATAGAATATTTAAAGGAAGTGGACAAAATAATTAGAGCAAATGGGGGGATAGATAGATTGTTCTACTTTCAAACAAAGATCTCGGGCTCGAACATCAATTTTGGCTAGCGCTTCCCCTTCAGATGAATCCAACGCAGCAAGAATCGTGAATGGTCGAATAGTCTGTTTTTAATATCATATGGATAAACAAAAAAAATACACACTCTCTTGTTTCTATTTGAGTATCTTGTTTTTCTTTTGGTCATTTCAAAGACAATTTCTATATTTAGTGAACTTTTAATTCCAACATTTTTATTTTACCGCTAACAACATTTTCCTGCTTGAATGACATGACATCTTTAAGATTTTGAGATTGAAAGGGAATTTTGTCATGTTACTCACATTATTTTTAAGACGCCAAAATTCAAGTATCTTATCTATAATATTACATTTTGCGATCAATCTATCTAAAACACATAAAAGTAAACGTACGAGAATGATATGTTGTTTCTTTGTACATACAAATATACATAGTTTTGTACGAGACTATTTATTAGACATATTGGCCTCGTTTGGTTTTGGAATTTCCCCGCCAAATTTCCTTCAAACAAATAAAATGAAAAATGTTACTCCCTCTATTTCAATTTATGTGATACTTTTCGCTTCCCGATATTCAAACTGTAAGAATTTTGACCAATATTTTAATTGAGATGTATTTTTACTGAATTGATATGAAAAGTTGCAACTTATAGTATTTTTCATGCAGTTTTCAAATCTAATTCAATTTAACTTCAAAATTTAATCAAATTAACTCTTTAGAAGTGAAAAGTATCACATAAATTGAGTTGGAGAAAGTACATGACAAGACTGTGACATGCAAATCGTGACATAATGATATTCACTCCATGTACCATTCAACATATTTGTCATAGTGAATTACTTCCAAACCTATTAGATTGTCATAATTTTAAAGGTATAAACAAATATATTTATGGTATGCAAGTCATGAAAACATATACAACTTTTAAACTTAATATATAGTTATCCCCTGAACAAAAGTTAAGATTCATTGTACAAAAGTTAATTTCGGCTAAAAAATTAGAGTTATCGTTTTTCTCTTATTAATGAAAATATTCTTCTATAATTATTAAACACAAAATAATAACTTTTTCTTATGAAACATTTTTTAAAAAGGTTTAACACATAGCTAACTCCTTAAACTTGTCAGAATATTCCATTTAGACACTTAAATTAAGTGTCGTTGCAATTGAACACCTCAACTTCTAATAAAGTGTTCAATTAGATACTTTCCGTTTAAATTTCAATTTTCTTTTTTGCGTGTTTTTTCATTCGTTTATTAGATAGTTAAGTTAATCCTATAAAATATATCATCTCCTTTAATTCACCAAACTCAAGTATAAAATATCAGGGGTTTTACAGCTTATTGAGACAAATGCATATAATTAAAGGAAATGACATATTTTATGTGGTTAACTAACTACATAATATACAAATGAAAACATACATTTTTTTTCTTGCAAAATTTGACCCGAAATGGTCCCAATTGAAACATTTTATTAAAAGCTGAGGTGTTCAATTGGATCATGACTTAATTCGAGGGTCTAAATGGAATATCTTGACAATTCTAAGGGCTGAGTATATATAATCAAAAGAAAAGAGCCAAAAATACCCCTAAAGTATGAGAAATGGCTCACAGATACTTTCCATTCACCTATTAGTCTAAAAATACCCTCAACCTATTTTTTTTTGCTCAAGAATACCCCCTCAAACTAATACCTTAAACTTGATGGGTTATTTCCAATTTAATAACCACATGACTTATTATGATTGTCCACATATATTATTTAATTTAAGAAGTAAACACACCATCTTTTAAACCCAATTGATTTTGTCAAACCTTAACATGATTGATCATGAGTTGTGGCCATTTCCCAAAGTGTAGAGAAACTAACAATTTAGTAATTCCCAGTGGCACAAGTTTATGCTAAGGTGCCGTCATTTCCATTCTAACCCTAATAAATTGCAATATTATGCTAAGGTGCCTTCATGTAATCATGTCCATTCTGACCCTAATAAATTGCAATTCCTCCAGCATCTTGGTCACTGATGTTAGAATTAACAGGGGAAATAGGCGGAAGGAACTAGCTGGTTAAGTGCCATTCTCAACTAGTTCTTTTCTTTGATTTTCAATGAGTTAGGAACAATGTGTTCGTGTTGCACTTTATGCTTCAGAACCATTGAATTTTATATGAGATGCACGTACCCTGTTATCCATTGTTCTTGGTGTATTGTTGTTCAGATAAATTAATTTGTGTAATGCACATAATGTGGGTTTAGATTAAAAGAAACGGGTTAAGATTAAACGAGTCAGCAGGTTTAGCTTTAAAAAGAGTAGGTTAACTTTTTAAACTAAATAATATATGCGGCCTGTCATAATAAGCCACGTGTTTTTTATAAAAAAAAAAAAAAATTGAAAAAAGCCATCGAACTTAGGGTATTAGTTTGAAGGGTATTCTGGAGCCAACAAAATAAGTTAGGGATATTTTTAGACCAATAAGTGGATAGAAGGTATTTGTGAGTCATCTTCGTAGTTGAAGGTATTTTTTTCCCTTTTCCATATAACCAAAGGAAAAGGGTCAAATTTACCCTCCAAGTATGGTTTATAGTTTAAATTTGTCATAATCAAGGAAAAAAGGGTCAAATTTACCCTTCAAGTATAGTTTATAGTTTAAATTTGTCCTCCGTCAAAGTTTGGGATCAAATTTGCCCTCCCCATTAGGATACTTGATAAACTTGCCCTTACATGGATGGAAGTCTGACTTGGACTCCACAACACAAAAAAACTAGCCACATCGGATCCGCATAGGCTTCACGTAGACTCTCAAACCCAATTCTCTTTTAACCCGTTTCCCAATCCCAATTCTCTTAACCCGTCTAGACTATTGCTGACACTAAGACACCATGTAGTAATGTGAAAAGACGGAGTTTTAATCGCATCGAGGTACACACGTAATGCATGTGATAAAATAGGAGGCATGTAAGAAAAATTCTACAGCAGCAACAACAAATGTTTAATACGACCAAGGATTCGTTGTTCTCTCCAGAAACATAGAATTTATCTGACTAGCAAAGCTTTCTTGAACATGACATCTATCGTAGGTGAACTTTGACGGAGCTAACTTAACTCATTGTTGTCGTGTCATGCCCCGAACCATGGCTTGGGCGTAACACGGCACTCGGTGTCTGACTGCATGTGACCGAGCGAACCACATGGCTTGTTGAATCACCATGAGGCATACATGAGCGGACATACAACATGAGACTCCATGGGCTTTAAGAAAACACGTGAAGTCATAGTAATTTACAAGGTACATGTTTAAAAACATGAACACGGATAATATCATAACTGAACCAACATGGCTAACCGACTCTGAAAGTTTGACATAACATACTGACTTGTCTAGTTTATGAAACCTCTATCATGAGTTTGACTGGAAATCATACTTGCTGGGACAAGGCCCCCAGCATACCTTTAATGCATAAATGACATAAAATAACAACTGATTAAACCCCGAAGAGAATGGGGCTCACCCAAAAGCTGATACGAGAGTTGTCCTACTGAGCAGATGCATCGTCCTGTAAATCAGCACCTGCATCGTGAAATGCAGGCCCCCAAGGCAATAAACGGGGATGTCAGTACTTTGAATATATTGGCATGTAAACACATGAGAGAATAAGTAAGCACACAATACCTAGCCATGAGATGGAAACTGAAACTGAACATGAGTAATGTAAGCATGAAATAATTTGTAACTGAGATGAAAACATGATAGTAACTGTAATACCAATATGAACCACCACGGGGAGACACATGGAGTCTGATGTCGGCCTGATTAGCTAAGCCATCTCATACCTTGCCAGGGTACGGACATACATGACATGAATGGATCCAAAATCCCTCAATAGGGAAAACATGAAGTAATCATCCTAACTAGGCGGAGCGATCCTTATCCTACGTTGGCATACATAGTTTCAGGCTATCTGAGCCTTCTCGGTATTATTACAACTCCCGAACATGAAAGATAACTGAAGTCATGATTTCTGATTCTTAACATGAACATGGATACATGACAATAAATACATATATACAAGATTTTCATAGAAATAAGCATAAAATCTCATATCTTGTGTTATAAAACCCATGGGATGCAAGTTATGGGTTTTTTTTCATAGATTACGGACTGAGTCTCAATCACCAAAACAGTAAATTAAGACTAATCAAATGGAATTATAACTGACAATATAGTATATCATGGTTCAAATGTCTAGGGTTTATCATGAATATACCTAGAACCCTAAACCTGGTGTGTGTAATCCTGGAATATGGAAACATAGGGAAGAACAAGGATGTTGCCACGCGTGGATAGCGTCTACATGCCTTAATTGCTCCAAGACTTGAATTAAAGACTTGAACTTTGACGAAGATTTCCAAAATTTTGAATCTTGGACCTTGAGATGGGTTTTCTTGAAAACCCTAGGTTAGAAACAATGATTTATTGTTTAAATTACAAGAATGTATGTTAGAATTGACTTGGAATGATTAGAGTAGGCTTACGTTGGTGTTCTTGATGATGAGAGAGGGTAGGAGGTCGTTCTAGGGCTTGAAGGAATGAAACTTGTGAAATAAAACTGAAATTCTCGTCTTTTAATTGACTCACTCGCGGCACTGTTACGGTCCGTGTTACGGTCCGTAACACTAGACCATAACATGGCCAAAATTCCAATGAGCTTTTAAGTTTTGAGGTTGGGTTAGGGTCACCTGTTACGGGCCATAACACGTGTTACGGTCCGTAACGATGAACCGTCCTTTGGTCCAAAAGTTACGAGACAGTGATTTTCAAGCATACCCGTTACAGAATGACGGTCCGTAACACATGTTACAGTCCGTCCCTTGTGGCGTAACACTAGGTTTTCTGAACTGAAATATATTTTCGATTCCAACACTCTCCTTCTTGGATTTCTAACCTCCTAAGTCATGAATATGGTTTAGTACGGAATTTACAAGGTGTTACATGTCGCCTCCTTGTCAGAACCTCTCAAAAACTATTCAAGAGAACTGAAAATGAATTTTCGTTGAAGAGAACAGGATTTTCAAAGCTAAACTGCACAAATTTATTTTGTTATCTTGTTATCACTTTTGCAGGATCATAGCTTTTCTGATCTTATTTTCGGTATATGTTTAGGAATGTATTATGATAAAAAATGTTTTCCTCTGTTAAGAAATGCTCTGAAGAGTTCATGAAGAAACCTTCACTATGACAAAACAAATGCTGCAGGGGCATTTTTTTTTTTCAAAAGAGAATTGAGATTGGGAGTCTACGTGAAGCTTATATGGATCCGACGTGACTAATTTTTTTGTGTTGTGAAATTCAAGTCAGACTTCCATCCATATAAGGGCAAATTTATCAAGTATCCTAATGAGAAGGGCAAATTTGATCCCAAATTTTGATGGATAAGATAAATTTAATCCCAAACTTTGACGGAGGATAAATTTTAACTATAAATCATACTTAGAGGGTAAGTTTAACCCTCCTTATAATCTAACATACAAAAATGCATATTAGGGGAGCATATGGGAAACATATTACTCCCTCCGTTTTAATTTATATGAAACCATTTGATTAAGCACAACATTTAAGAAAGAGGGAAGACTTTTGAAATTTGTGGTTCAAAATAAGCATTAAAAATTTGTGTGACTATAAATCATTCATAAAGCGAATTTATTTCTAAATTAGAAAAGAAATCATTTATTTTGGTACGGATTAAAAAAAAAATAGGTTGAAACAAATTGAAACGGGAGACTGTAATAGCTTATATCTCTATTCTCCCGCTTATAATAAACTTTTATACAGTTGCCGACCCTAAATTACTCTCTCTTCCAAAACCCTCATCCTAAAACCCTAGAGTTTTCTCTCTACCTTTTTCCAAACTAACAATGAAATTTTGGGGTAAATACTATCTCTCAATTTATTTGCCTTTTTCTCTGTTTATCGTTTCATTATTTTGATAATCTGTATTGCTCAATCACTGTTTCGTTTATATTTTGTTTTTTTGGTCCTTAATGTTTGATGTTATTCATTGATAATTTTTTTCTGCTTTTGATGTTTATGAGACATGTATTCGGTATTTGATGACTGAATGTCCATATTTGAATTTGGTACAAATATATGCACATTTTAATCCTTATCTGTCTGAGAGCACATTCAAGTTATGTTAAAGTTATTTTGTGATAGATTCCGGGACTAACAGTATTTTTCATCATTGACAATCAAATAGCTAGAAAATGTTTGTGCTGTAGTGCAATGCTCTCTGCTTATATATGATATGCTACACTATGCTTTGGCATTGAAGTGGGTAGGTACATTATCCTGTTTTTTTTTTTTTTTTTTTTTGGGTAACCTATGGTTGTTTAGTTGTAACCTAAGTTGTGCAGATTCATCACTTTCGGTGCCGCACCGTGTTGGATTCTCCAAAACTACACTACTTCTAGAGTCCGAGCAACATAGGTTTTAATAATAAAAAAGATGGTTCTTTGGTGTTGACCATAGATTCTGTCATCACTCTGTCCTTTTGGGTTCATTTTTCATGCCTCTATATAAGAGGGTATGGGAGGTATTTGATTTAGTTCTTTCGGAATCAGGGATTCTCTTGGAAACTCTGAAATGATGTCTCAAGTCTTCGCATGCTATTCTTTGATGACCATGTGTCTTCTTGATATTATTATAGCTCAAGAACCTGGACATCAGCAGTTCTTTTGGATTTCATATGCAATTTGAATGTACCTTTGTGCCTCTACTTTTCTGTAATAACTGTATCGTAAAAATATCTTTCTTTTACGTGTGTTCTGCTTTGATACTTCATCCATAGTGCGTTTGTTTCCCTCTTTATATTGGAATTATACGGGGAAACTGTTCTAAATTTGCTTACATTTAGGTGCGGAGGTGAAAAGTGGACAACCTTTATCTGTACAGCCTGGAGATGACATGGTTTTGCATCTTTCACAGGTATTTTAAGTTGTCACTCGAATTTGGTTGGCAAATTCATTTGCAATAGCTTGTACTTTGTAGGCATCTCTTTTTAGTATTCTATCAATGTATTCTTTTTTCCAGGCATCTCTTGGTGAGGCGAAAAATGTTAAGGGATCAGAACCTGTATGCTTGTCTGTGACTATTGATGGAAAGAAGCTTGTTCTTGGAACACTCATCTCAGACAAGCTGCCTCAACAACAGTTTGACCTGGTGTTTGATAAAGAGTTTGAGCTATCACACAACTGGAAAAATGGTAGTGTCTACTTTTTTGGATACAAGGCTGCCAACCCATTCGAGGAATATCCTTTTTATTGTATGTTAACTTCTATCTCTTGTTGAAATGGACTTCACTATATTCCTACAAGTCCCTTCCCTTGCATTAAAAGGAGGTATATTTTTCAAATTCTTTTTTTCCTTGACTACATTTCTGTGTGACACTGAGGAGAATGAAGAAGAAGATGGTAAGTAAAAATCTTCTTTGTTTGAGCATATTTAAGCTTCAATGGATTAGGCAATGGTGTAATTGATATTTTAATGTGTGCAGAGTCTGATGAGGAAATACCCCTTACTATTGCAAACGAAGGTACAGAAATATCTATTATTAAGTCGTCCTCTTCAATCTACCATTCTTTTTAGTTCTAAAGTATTGCCTTCATGTCTAACAGGAAAGCCTGAAGCTAAGGCTACTGCAAAGGATTCTGCTTCAGCTAAGCAGAAGGTGAAGATTGCGGAACCTAGTAAAGGTGCTAAGGCGGATGGTGGAGATGACAGCAGTGATGGTGATGATTTGTCTGATGATGAAGATGATTCTGAGATGGGGGAGGTATGATCGTTTAATATATGCTCAATGCTTTATAGTATTGTCATTAATATCTTATCATGAAAGGTTCTTAGATGTCTAGGGCAAGCACAAAAATCAGCTTGTAACTGTTTGAGCTTTTTCAACAATTTCCAGTCGTTTGACTTTGTTCTTCAACTGTGGTACTTTAGTGATCATCAAAATGTCATTCTTTAAGATTTTGAGCTTCGTCAGCTTCACTAAAGTTGCTTTTGGACTTGGGTTTCGGAATAATATGATTTGCATTTGGTATTCAGAACAATGTGTGTGTTTTGATTTGGTTTAAAAGAACTGTGTTGAAAACAAATTTTCGATAAGGGTGTGGGAAAACAATTGTTTGACAAAGATAGTGTGGGAAAACAATTATTTGACAAAGATGTCACTCGGACATTAAATTGACAGATAATTGTTTTTGCCAAGATAACAGCAATCAAACTAATTATCAGATTGTTTATGTCTTGAATGCTATGTTGCTGTTTAAAATGCAGGACCCTGCATCTGAGTTGAGCTAATTCATCTTATGGTCCATGCAACTAATCTAACTTGTTCCTTTAGGGGTCTGAAGCATTAACCACAATGCACGGGGAGTTTCTTCTGTGTAATATATTTTCTATTGTTCTGTATTACTGAGTATTCTATCTATTCAGGATGAAGATGATAGTGATGAAGATCAATCTGATGAGAGCGAGGAGACACCAAAGAAGGTAGCTCGTAGTTATTGGCCTCTTCTCTTTTCTCCTGAATTTCTTGAGCAGGCAGGTGGGTTAACACTACTTGGTTCAATTTTGTTTTTAGGCTGAACCGAGCAAGAAAAGGCCTGCAGATTCAGCTACAAAATCACCTGCTCCTGATAAAAAGGCAAAATTTGTAACTCCTCAAAAGACTGGTAATTTTTTGTCCTTGGGTTAAGCTTTCACTTAATGTTGGATATGGATTGTCTAATTTTGGACTGTGGTGTTTTCCTTTTGATTTGCGTGACAAAAATTAGACCACATACTTAATTTGAGTGTTGATTCCTTGGGAATAAAAAAACTTGTTCTAATCTTCATTATTTGAAAATGATATGAAATGCTTGCAAAAGCAAGGGGCTCATTTTTTGCATCTCTACTCAAGTTAAATATGGCATTAAGTTATCTTGTTCCTGAGTATTTTCTTTTGGGCGATTTAGATGGTAAGAAAAGTGCTGTCCATGTGGCAACCCCTCACCCCTCGAAACAGGCCGGTAAGACACCTGGAAACAAGCCAAACCAGGCTCCAAAATCTGGCGGATCTCTTGCCTGCAAGACATGCAACCGGTAACTTATAATGCAGCTTTAATTATGTTAGAAGCATTAGGTTCCCTCGATTCATGTATTACTCCTTGCAGGACTTTTGGTTCTGAAAATGCTCTGGAATCTCACTCGAAAGCTAAGCACAGTGCTGGAAAGTAAATAGGAGTAGAAACGTGTATCTCGAGATTTGGTTTCGTTTTGTCAAACGTTGGAGGGAATGATAATCAGAAGAGAGTGTTAGCTTTAGAATATCTTTTGCTGGTTGACCCTAATGTAAAGCAAGCGTTAGGTCCAATTTTGCTACTTTTATGGTATTCTGTATGGAGAGGAACTATCTCTGGGTATAATGTATGTTTGTATTCGGTTTAAATTAATGGTTGGTTACCTATTGGTATTTTGCTAAGTGCTTAGTAGCTTTTTTGCTGCTTGACGAGTCATTGCCGGTAATTTTATTTGTTGATATTTATATATGCTTTATTGTCTGTGCGGATGCGCTTTCTGGCTGACCATGCATTTTGGCCAAATTATTAGGAAAACAAATGTAAATGATCTGAGTTGTTGTAGAATTATCCTTTTTGCTCAGGGGAGAAAGAAACAAAATATCACTCCAATTTTTTCGGAAAAACACTTTTACGAAAAATGTGTCGTGATTGATGATATTAAATATGAAGCAATTGTGTGTAATGCTTTAATATTATTGCCTTTTTACGAAAAAATACTTTGATTTAACAATGTTTATATTTATTAAAATAATACCAGTGCAGCTAAGTGAAAACTGTTAAGTTAAAATAGTTCTCAGAAAGATTTCACCATTTTCTGAACAGTTATAAAGAAAATTAGTGTTATAAAGTAAAGTAGGATTAGCTAACACATGAAGTTACTCATCTGTTTTTCTTTATTTATTTGTTAGTTTCCAAATATTTTCTCAGTAGAAAAGGCATACTTTCCACTATTGACATATTCTAGTCATACTTTTTGATTCGCACCCATTTAGCTAGCTTCATTCGCATTAATATTGAATTCGTATGATCCTAAATCAAAACAATTTATAATTTCGGAGACCAAAAAAATATGAAATAGTGACTTTATTTGGTATATGATCCTTTTCTAAATGAATTCATGCAAAAAAAACTTAATCAGATGCCCATATCCGAATGAAATTAGAGGCATCTCCACGTCTATCGAATCATAGATGACATATGTAGCTCAAGTCAAATTATGAAGGATGTTTGGGTTCAATAACCTAATATGCACGAACTAATTACTCTATCCACACTAATTTCCCGTTCTTGTTGAACATCTATATCACAACTCACACCTCCAACTACTTAGCTCTTATACTATGACTTCTAATATGCATCATATTCCAATAACAATTATATCTCACTCATGTATCCCTCAAGCCAAAACCAATTTGAACTCCTCATCCACGGTTACAACCCTATTCTATTACAATTAGTTATTTCCAGTAATTTCCTTTTCTTATAACTTCTTGTGAAAATTAATAAAAATAATTAAAGGCATAAAAGTCAATCAAAAATTATTCGTGCTTTTAATGTGAGGAAAATTTCAATAATGTATAATCTAGCACACAAAATTACATCTCGTAGCCATATTTTTAAATTACACCCGCATAACCACCTTTTCACAATATACAACATTATACAACAATATCCAGCTTTATTATACATATGGAGTAGACAATGTATTAACCTTGTATAAAAGTGTATATAATAATGTATAGAGTGTATAATAATGTATTAGTGGTATTTATATCTAAGAAAATTCAATTGTATACAACATATACAACATTTTTTTAATTGTATAACTTCTGTTATATCCAATGTAACTCTAGCCTGACAAGCTTTTGAAGTAAGGGTACAAATTTGGCTATTTCGGATAATATTACAAACATGAGCTATTTCAGGTAATTATTTTTTCTAAATAGTCATAGAGGTTATTTTCCCTTTAATATACGTAAATATATAAATAATCAAACATAGAGAAATATGCATATTATGTAGGGTAGCATGCGAAACATAGTATAATAGCGCCCCCCCTCTAAATTACTTCCATTGTAAAACCGTTATCAACGATCTTAACAAACACACACACACACCCAGCTGGATAAAGTAAGCAACAAACAACACACACACACACACATTCGATGAAGATGGTTCTCTCTTTCTTCATACTCTCTCTCTTAATGTTCCCTTCATCCTCCACCAGCACCACCACTATAGGCATTACCTACTCCCCCGGAACGAACTCCCCACCACCAGAGCATGTCGTAACAGCCCTTCAATCTCTAAAAATCTCATCAGTCCGACTCCTTAATCCAACTCCAAGTTTAATCAGAGCATTTTCCTACTCCAACATCTCCCTTCTCTTAACCGTACCTAATCACCTCGTCACTTCATTTGCTTCCAATCGTTCCTCAGCTACTCTCTGGCTTTACAACAATGTTCTTCCCTTTCATCCACGTGCTAAGATTTCACTCATTTCAGTTGGTTCCGACGTTATTTCCAGCGTTGTTTCTCCTGATCCTTCAACTGTCTTAGTCCCCGCCATGCAAAACTTGCACCACGCGTTGCTTGACTTGGGAATACGTACTGTTTCGGTTTCCACTACTTTCTCATTTATTAACGTGATTACCACCGCGTTTCCTCCTTCCTCAGCTGAATTCCAGGACCCTGTGAACAAGCTTGTTATTAGTCCTGTACTTGAGTTTCTTGAGGAAACTAACTCATCTATGCTTATGAATGTGTACCCTTACAATGTGTATCAATTACATGGAGAGATACCAGTTGGTTTCGCTTTGTTTGAGGAAACCCCGTTTAACTTCCGCGATGATGTTGTTACAGGTGTTAGGTATCATAACCTGTTTGATATGATGGTTGATTCGGTTATTGCTGCTATGGCGGTTTCAGGTTACGAGAATGTTCCCCTGATTTTGACAGAAACAGGGTGGCCAAGTAATGATGATGATGAGACTACGAAGATGTATGCTGAGAAATACTTACAGGGCCTGATTTCGCATTTGAAATCTGGACTTGGAACTCCACTCAGGAAACAAGGCGTTGCTGAGGCTTACATTTACCAGTTGTTTGATGACACCAACAATTTGACTTCTAATACTCAAGGTGGTGAAAGAGTGCAGTACTGGGGAGTCATGTACAGTAGTAACATGACCATGAAGTACAACATCAATTTTAACAATGCTCACCACAATTCCAGCATGATTCCTCTACTAGTTGTTCCCTCAATCTATTTTCTTTACCACTTGTTGTGGTTGTTCTGGATAGTTGATTGACTAGTAGTGGAAATGTCTTAGATGTTAATAATTCATTGCCTATCTAGAGGGGAAAAACAACGTCTATGGTTCTTGCTTAAACTCCAAATTAGTCTGATGATTGTAAATCGGCTTAATGTTTTTCTTCTTCTGATATGATATAACCGCTGGTTACATATAGATATCGAATTTGCTGATTCTTGCTTCCATGTCCATACAAATCTGTTTGCAAGCTTAAGTTGTTGTATGAGTTTTTACTCTCACAGGTACCTGAGCACTGTAGTAGGAGATTACATGAAAATTGCAACCTCACTTGTTTTCTTATTTAAAAAAATAAAATAAAAAAAATTAGAGTTCTCTCTCTATCTTTTATCATTTCATCAATGGAATTTTGGGGGTACAAACTCTTTCTCTCTCTATCCTTTAATTATTTGGATAATCTGTGTTGCTCAATGACTGTTTCGTTTATATTTTGTTAGATTTTATTGATTGATAATTTGTTTCGCCGTTTTATTCTGCTTTTGATCTTTATGTGATTCTGGTTAGACTTGTTTGAATGTCTGAGACCCGTGTCCTTATTCAAATGTTGTACAGATGTATGGACATTGGGAAATTTTAAAAAATAAACAGCTCAGCATAAAATATTGCGCCGCGTAGCCAAATATGTAGTGTTATATAACATTATACCTAGGGAAAGCATTATAAATAATGTATAATCAACCTTGTATAAAAGTGTATGATAGCGTATAAAAGGTGTTTATACACAAATATGGGCTAAACCGGGTAACAAACTCAAGATATGGACTACGTGGGGTAATTATTTTCTTCCACTAGACATAGAGTGTAATTTTCTCAGCATTTTATTGTTATTTACTGTTTTGTGATAGCTTCCGGGACTATGTATTTTTCTTCCAGTTCAGTATTTTTCATCATCGATATGGTAGAGAGTGATAATCTAAATAGGTAGAAAATGTTTGTGCTGTAGTGCAATGTTGCCTATAAATGATATGTTGCACTATGCTACGGCATCAAAGTGGGTAGGACGGTAGGTACATTCATGATGATCCTGAAATATGGTTCTTTTGTGTTAAGTGTTAACAATAAAAAAGATGGTTCTTTAGTGTTCCAAAGTGGGTAGGTACATTTCACTGCTTGCCTGTTGGAGAGCAAATTTAAATTAGTGGTACATTGTTTTTTGTTGTTCGCTTTTTTGTGATAGCTTCCCGGACTACAAATTTTTGTTAGGTTCTAAATTTTTCATCCTCGGCATTGTTGTAGTGAAATGCTGTCTATATATGATATGTTAGACTCTTCTGTGGATCGGAGTTATAGCCTGTAGGTACATGGTGATCCTGAAATATGGTTCTTTTAATGTTTTGAATTGGGCATAAATTCTGTCATCAACCTGTCCTTTAGGGTTCATTTTCCATGCCTCTATATAAGGAGGTATGGGGGTATTTGATTTAGCTCTTTCGGAGTCAAAGATTTTCTTGGAATCCCAGAAATGATTTCTCAAGTTCTAGATGCAGAGAACCCTCAATTTTAATTTTTATATTTGGAGTTACCTTCATATGCTATACTTTGATGACCATGTGTCTTCTTGATATTATTATAGCTCAAGAACCAGGACATCAGAAACTCTTTTGGATATCATATGCAATTTGATTGTACCTTTGTGCATCTACTTTTGTATAATAACTGTATTGTAAAAAATATCGTTCATTTATGTGTGTTCTGCTTTTGATACTTCATCCATAGTGTGTTTGGTTCCCTCTTTATATTGGAATTATACGGGAAAGCTGTTCTAAACTTACATTGAGGTGCGGAGGTGAAAAATGGACAACCTTCATCTGTACAGCCTGGAGATGACATGGTTTTGCATCTTTCACAGTTATTTTAAGGTGTCACTCGAATTTGATGGAAAATTCATTTGCAATAGCTAGTGCCTTGTAGGCATCTCTTTTTAGTATCCTATCAATGTAGTCTTTTTGTAGGCATCTCTTGGTGAGGCGAAAAATGTTAAGGGATCAGAACCTGTATGCTTGTCTGTGACTATTGATGGAGAGAAGCTTGTTCTTGGAACACTTATCTCAGACAAGCTGCCTCAACAACAATTTGACCTGGTGTTTGATAAAGACTTTGAACTATCACACAACTGAAAAAATGGTAGTGTCTACTTTTTTGGATACAAGGCTGCCAACCCATTCGAGGAATATCCTTTTCATTGTCTGTTAACTTCTATCTCTTGTTGAAATGGACTTCACTATCTTTCTACAATTCCCTTCCTTTCCATTAAAAGGAGGTATATTTTTCATTTTTTTTTGTTTCCTTGACTACATTTCTGTGTGACACTGAGGAGGATGAAGAAGAAGATGAAGATGGTAAGTAAAAATCTTCTTTGTTGGAGAATATTTAAGCTTCGATGGATTAAGCGATGGTGTAATTGATATTTTATTGTGTGCAGAGTTTGATGAGGAAATACCCCTTACTATTGCAAACGATGGTACAGAAATATCTATTATATAGTTGTTCTTTTGAATCTACCATACATTTTAGTTCAAAAGTATTGCCTACCTGTCTAACAGGAAAGCCTGAAGCTATGGCTACTGCAAAGGATTCAGCTAACGCTAAGCAGAAGGTGAAGGTTGTGGAGCCTAGTAAAGGTACAAAGGCAGGTGATGGAGATGAGAGCAGTGATGACGATGATTTGTCTGATGATGAAGATAATTCTGAGATGGGGGAGGTATGGTTGTCTATATGCTCAATGCTTTATAGTATTGGCATAACATATGTTATCATTAAAGGCTCTTAGATGTCTGGGGCAAGCACAAAAACAGCTTGTACTTGTTTGAGCTTGTTCAACAATTTCCAGTCGTTGTTTGAATATGTTCTTCAACCTGTGGTACATGAGTGATCTTCAAGATGTAATTCTTTAAGATTTTGAGCTTTGTCAGCTTCACTAAAGTTGCGTTTGGACTTGGGTCTTGGAAGAATATGATTTGCATTTGGTATTCAGAACACTGTTGGTTTAAAACAAGTGGTGTTGGAAAACAAATTTTCAACAAGATTTTCTTTCAATAAGGGTGTGGGAAAACAATTTTTTGACAAAGATATCAATGGAGTCTCAACTCTCAAGTATTTTAGACACTTTCATCCGTGAAAAAATTAATGAATATCTTTGTTTTGCCACTAACCATATTTTCGTAGCCAAAAACAAATACTATTTGGTTCTTATAAACAAAGGCGGACATGAAATTGTCAGATTGAGAAAGTAATTGTCAGATTTGAGCCATTGTTTTAGCCAAGATAACAGCAATAAACTAATTATCAGATTGTTTATGTCTTGAATGCCATGTTGCATGCGGAAATGGCAGAACCCTGCATCTGAGTTGAGCTAGGTCATCTTCTGGTCCATGCAACTAATCAAACTTGTTCCTTTAAGGCTCTGAAGCATTAACCACAATGCAAAGGAAGTTTTCTGTGTAATATATTTTCCATTGTTCTGTATTACTGATTAAGATCAGTCTGATGAGATGAGGAGGAGACACCGAAGAAGGTAGCTCGTAGTTATTGGTCCCTTCTCTTTTCTCCTGAATTTCTTGAGCAGGAAGGTGGGTTAACACTAGCTGATTCAAACTTTTTTTAGGCTGAACCGAGCAAGAAAAGACCTGCAGATTCAGCTACAAAATCACCTGCTCCCGATAAAAAAGCAAAATTTGTAACTCCTCAAAAGACTGGTTAGTTTTTGTCCTTGGTTAATGCTTTCACTTAATGTTGGATATGGATTGTCTAATTTTGGACTGTCTGGTGTTTTCCTTGTGATTTGCATGAGAAGATTAGACCAAAAACTTAATTTAAGTGTTGATATTCCTTGGAATAAGAAACTTTTTCCAATCTTCATTATTTAAAAAAGGATATTAAATGCTTACAAAAGCAAGTGGCTCACTTTTTGCATCTTACTCAAGTGAAATATGGGATTAAGTTATCTTGTTCCCGAGAATTTTCTTTTGGGAGGTTTAGATGATAAGAAAGGTGCTGTCGACGTGGCAACTCCTTACCCCTCGAAGCAGGCTGGTAAGACTCCTGGAAACAAGCCAAACCAGACTCCAAAATCTGGTGGATCTCTTGCCTGCAAGACATGCAATAGGTAACTTACAATGCCAGCTTTAACTATGTTAGGAGCATTAGGTTGTTCTGTCAGATTCATTTATTACTCATTGCAGGACTTTTGGTTCTGAAAATGCTCTGAACTCACACTCTAAAGCTAAGCACAGTGCTGGAATGTAAATAGGAATAGAAACACCTGGCTGGAAATGTGGTTTGGTTTTGTCGAAGTTGGAGGGAATGATAATCAGAAGAGAGTGTTAGCTATTAGAATATCTTTTGTTGGTTGACCCTAATGTAAAGCAAGAGTTAGGTCCAATTTTGCTACTTATATGGTATTCTGTATGGAGAGGAACTATCTCTGGGTACTAGTGAAGGTTTATTTTGATTTTGACTGTTCTGTTAGTTTGTATTCGATTTAAATTAATGGTCGGTTACCTATTGGTATTTTGCTATGTGCTTAGCTTTTTTGCTGCTTGACAGAGTTCCTGCATCTGCAGAGCATGTTATTTCCTGTAACTTTATCTGTTGATATTTTATATGAAGTAATTATGCAGGATGCTTTAATATTATTACTTTTTCTTACAAAAAAAAAACTTTGATTTAACAATGTTTATATTTACTAGTTTCCGGACAAGCGCGTTGCGTGTGTGTCCCTCATCGATGAGATTCGTAAAATATGTGTTTCAATTAACATATTCCCTACAGGAAAAAAAGTCTTCAGTCAGATGCAAGAAAGCATTTTAAAGTTTTAAGAAAAACACTTCAGAGACTATTACTAACATTTTTTTTAAATAAGTGGGACTAAAGCATTTCAGCTTAACTATTTCCGGAGAAAAGGTGTAACATATTTTAACCCAAGCACATAAGACTCCCAAAGTGAAAAATAAGTACGGAATATTCCAACTTCCTAGACATGCGTTTCATAAAAATAGTACTCACTTGTGTATACTTTGTGTTTATATTAAATCAAATGATTGCATCATAATAGTTGAAAATAAAGTGAGAATACATATCACCTAACTATGATTAAGTAATAAAGCGGGTCTAAGAAAGACATGTCTAATATAATATTCATTGGTTTGATGTAAACATCCGATTGCGAGTAATTTTAACCCAAAAATAAGTCTTCAATTTCAAGATTATAACGTTTTGACCCAACAGTGAAACTCATTTTCCAAGAGATGTATTCAAGGTAAAAGCAATTGGGCTTATGTTATTGTTGGAGGAAAGGGGTAACAAATAGTAACTCATACACATGAGACTCCCAAAGGGAAAGAGGATGCGCCATATTCCAACTTCAAAGAAGAGTTTTTAGATTTAGACATCTCTTGTTTTTATTATTTCCATCATACTCCATTGTTCTTTAATTCCATATACGAGGCTATCTATGTTAGCAAAAAATAAAATGATAGTATTCACAAAATTAATTCGCAAGTGCAGTCTACATACATGCAAAACTACACTTCCGCATAAAACGTTATCAAGCTCAATATTCACAAATAAAAAATATAGTGGAGAATGACTATTTATATTCAATTTTTCCCACGTCATCAATCATATATCCTATTTTAAGGGGATCGATATTGTATATATGTGTTTTTTCCCACTATCTCCCTTTTCCTTATTCACTCATTTCGTCAAAATGGTTAATCTATATCTATATCTATATATTATCAAAAGCCAAGGAAAAAAATATCACATTAAGCCAAGTGACATAGCATGAAAATGCCACATGTAACTTATTAACTAATTAATTATTAACTAATACTCCCTCCTGATAAAAAAAAGAGTCCACTTAGCATTTTTTTCTTGGATAAAAAAAAGAGTCCACTTAGTAAATCAAGAAAGAATTAACTTGATTTTTCATATTTGCCCCTATTAAGTGTTATATGATCAAATCCCAATGTCTATTTAATTAGGGGTAGTTTAGTCAAATTATCTATTTTTGTCTAGGAGTTAGTACTTTCTTAAGGGGTGTGCAAATGACTAAGTGAACTCTCTTTTTGATCCGGAGGGAGTAATCAATAACCAATAACCAATTCAGCCATGTGGCATAACCAGAAAAAACCACATATAACTTATTAACTAATTAATTATTAACTTATCAACCCTTTTTTTTTATTTACTTTCAAACATTATATGATATATAGCAGATTCACGTATACTAATTTAAAAGGATTGGCCCATATTTTTTCTAAGAGATTTAGAAACAGTGATTTGAATTTTCAAATGAAAGCGGTTAAATTAATTTATTGATTCATTTGAATTTGAATTAAGAGATAAATTTTTTGAAATGAAAATGGTTAAAATACCACATAAATATATGAGTTTTCTAAATATCATATAATTGACATATGATTTTTTTAAAAAATTGGAAGATAAGATTTTAAAGTTTGAATTTAATGCCTACGGTTTTACATTCAAGTGATTAAAAAAAGAGAAAAATAAAATAAACTACCCCATTTCCCCCCACTAATTCCACTTCATGCACCAAAAACCTCCCCACGTCCTATAATAGGTATTATTTATCGAAGGTTTTGATAATTGCAGTTGACTCTCTTCTCTTGTGTAGTTAATTTGAGGATACATCTCACGCATTTTGCTGAATTTCCTCTTTCCTGAGAACTAAATCTCTGCATTAAAATTATTACTAAAATTATAGCATTTTGCTTGCTTTAAGATGTAAAATTGCCATAACCGCATTTTATTTGCTATGTGGTGAGTGAAATTTTCAATTTTTAAAGTGGAAAGGTTTGCAGTACTCTTTGTCCTGGGCAGAATTGTAACCAAGAAGGCATTGCTCAATCTAAAAAACTCCATCTGTCAAGATGCGTGCACTCTCTGTCACTCTGATTTTTAAGTAAATATTTTATCACGGTAATTATGTAGGAAAATAAGAAACGAGCATTCTTGGAATCTTTGTGATATATTAATATATTAATTGTTTAACTTTTGCATTTTGACTTATAAATGCCTGCAATATCGCCAATTATAATTTTTTGCTATTTGGATTAATTTTTTCTCTATTCTTAATTTATATTTTTGCATTGTTGAAATTTGAATTTCTTTTTCCTAGCAGAAAGTTGACGTAAAAATAAAAAAATTGTTAGTGGATGCGTACGAAAATGAAAGATTGTACAGTGTAACGGCTATTCTCATGCTTTTCAGACATATATTACGGTAAGTTGATTTTTATCAATTCAATTAAAAGTATCCTATAAAAAATATAATTCTTATTACTTTTATAATAGTATAGATAAATAGGAAAATCATTAATATGATTGCAACCAAATATAAACTTCATTACCTCTTCCCACTTCTTTTTTTTTTTTTTTTTGTGGAGTAAGTAGGGTGCACAAGGAAGTTAGGGATGAATCTCTTTTATTGATTAGTTAGCAATTAAAAAATACTTAGTGTATACTATTTTTGGCATTGTTATATTTTTACAATTTTCGGGTTATTAATTTAGTATTACAATTATTATTTTGTTCATCCTCAATTCGTTTTTAACTAAAGGAATAGTGTTGCTTCCTTCCTTAGCAAGTATTTATTTATATTGCACTTATGAGGTGTTGCAAGAGTTTAGAAGATTATAATTGTGATTAATGCAAGTCATATTGATTAATTATTACTCCTATTATACTAGAGAAGAGAAAGAGGCTAAGCATGGAAGTTTCGTTTGTTAATTGCTTTTTTTCCTTTTTAGACAAATAATTCTGTAAATTATTTTTTGAATCCTTAGAATTATTGATAATACTTCAAACATTAAATAGAAGGCATTAGATTCCTCTTTATAATCTTCGAAATTTGGGTGAATTCCCTCTTATTTTGATATTTTTTGGATTAATGTTTTGTTAAAATCTCAGACCTAGCTAAGAAAAGAAATAATTGAAGTATAGTCACAAGTATACTGAAAGAAGCGATAAAGAGTCTTCTCTATCGAAATAGGAGATATAAAGAAAGGAGAAGAGACGAGCAAAGAAGATGGTGTTTATATATAATTAAGCAACTATTTATCAAATAATTTGATTTATTCATTTATTTAAGAGTCTGAAAAAGATATATGTATGCGCATAAGTTATTTGTCAACTATAATGATGCGCATCTATTGCTGTTTAGTTTGCTTTTTTTCTCTGCTCAGTTGCCTTTTTCCTTCTAAATTTTATATCTTTTTAGAAAGCTCAAAATTTTGCATATAAAATTGTGAGTTTTGATTTGGAAAAGAATGGCGTTGTGTGTAATTTCTATTTGCCTTGGTTTGTCAGCATTATATGAATGCCTTATAATGGCTGAATTAGACATATTCCTTTTCATGTTCTTTTTGGTTTCCGAAGTTGTAATTTATTAATGAAATTGTTCCTAAATCTCAGAAGAAGATCAAAATTTTAAACCTGCCATAATTTTAGCATTTTGTAAAGTTCTTTTGTATTACTTGAAAAATAATTGCATCAATAGTCAAATCTACGTCAATTGCTGAATGGGTATGCTTGTTGAGATTATTAACAGAAGGAGGATATATCTATCATTTATTTGTTTATATATATTTGAACTCATTTATTTATGACTTTTATGTATACTAATAAATTCTTTCTTAGCACAAGAAGAGAAAAGAAATCTTCCTTTTCAATTTGCTGCAACTCTGAATATATCATGTTATGCCATATCTAACATGTGGTGAAAAATTTCACCTTCCAAAGTTTCAAATATTGCAATGGAGCTACATGCAGTGTGACTTAAATTCTGTAATGTCTTTCGAAATGGATAGATTTGCTGGCAATGGTAAGGAGGTCATGGGTTATGACAATAAAATTGAAGATCACCTTGTGACATAAATAAGATTCTATGTCGTCCAGTTTTTTCGAAACTCACGCGTAGCAAAAGTGTAGCACTTCGACATTCCATTTAAATCGTCATCCAAATGTCGAGTGTTGTACTCTTTTGGATGCATGGTATTTTTTGTGTTAGAGCAAGTATTATATTTCTGAAAGGTATTGGAGAGATTAGTTGATTCTATAGTAAGGTGTTAAATATGTAGAAGGATCGGAACCAATATCAGGATTGTACATGGAACAACTTAAGGCAACTAATTGAAGCGGTGCGTGCCACTGAATTACAGAGATGGAGACTTATGCTCTTTTTTGTTCTATTAATATTAATACGACTCAGTTTTGCTTTTTACTTTAGAATGAACATGTAGAAAAGTTTTTAATATACTATATTACTTCAAAAATGTTAGGGTAAGTGTAATTTTATTAATCTTATTATCACACTCATTTGTTACTTTATTTAAGTGTTCCTGTGAATGTCATTTATATTCGTAAAGATCTAAACATATTTTAGTTGGCTTTCTACTAGCAGTGAGTTATATTCAATTATAATTTTTAATACTCACAAATATTATTGTCAAATTTAGACAATTGAAAAATTGTGAATTCTTATTCACAAAGTGATGATGCTAGATAGGGGATAATATAATATAATAACGAGAATAAGGAACATAAAAATTATTCGATAACATATGATTTATTTTCTTTAATTTCATAGGAACTTTGTGACAGAGTACATTGCACTGAGAAACAAAATAACAGTTGGATGTCAGCCTAATATGCTCAACTAAAATGTTTCATCATTTACTATGATTAATTTCCTTAATATCAACCGCGCATACTGGATATGTTGTTGTTGTAATATTAATCGCGAATTGCACGGGTACGTATACTAATACTGCTTAATGAAGTAGCTAACCTTTTTCTTTTCAAATTCTTTAATGTTTGGTAAGTGAATTGATGTTTAATGTACCTGTTTTATACTCAACAAAAGAGAAATATTTAACTTGTTCAATTAGGAACATTATATCTAATGATGAAGGCCTTTAAGGAAAAGACAAACATAAAAGTCATATAGTTCAAAGCATTGCTTGAGGTGATGTGATATTGTCACGCCCCAAATCTGGAGTGGTGTGACCGACACTCGATGCCAGTCTAGGCCCGAGCGAACCACTCTAAATCTGCAACTCTGGGAGTAACCCCTAACTTAAACCAATAAGGCCTACCTGCACACAAACAATACCAACAAGCCGGCGAGGCTGTAATTTGGATATATATATATATGTTCGAGACCCGTCAGTCCCGACGGATCCAATAAATATATCAAGAAATCTCTCCCTTTTTATGAAGGGGATCGGGGGCAGAATTTCATTGTCAAAGCAAAGGGGAAATCCTTATTTCTTTTTTCTTTCCTTTTGGTAGGAGAAAGACATATGCGGTTGGATTAGTACAATTATTGGTAGCATTATAGTCAGTATTCCAAGAAATGCTGGCTTTTTCGATTGCCCCCGATGCATGTAATGGAATCGAGTATATATATATATATATATATATATATATATATATATATATATATATATATACTGACCATCTCGTCTGAACTGGGCACACACACCCAAAATATAAATACACAACTGAGCAAGCCGATGAGGCCGCCATGTATGCTATACAACACAATGAGAGCCGACAAGGCTACATAACATCCCCAACAACGTACAACTGTCCACATACCTCTAGGAAACACGAGTTGTAGAAAGGACAGGACATAGCCCCGTCATATCCGTATATACATGTCAAAATAGCATACCACGAAGGGATTGCAGCTCCGGACCAAGTGGAGCGCACTGACTGCGGCTGAGTGGAAGGCCTACTGAGCTGGAACGTCTGTCCGATTACCTGAACTTGCGGGCATGAACACAGCGCCCCCAAGCAAAAGGAACGTCAGTATGAAACAATGTACCGAGTATGTAAGGCAAGATAACAACCGAAATGAAAAAACAAACTGTACTCTGGATATCTCAAGAAAGCATCTGGAGGTACTCTACCTGGGTTGCCTCTCATCTGAGGCAAGATAACATAATACTATAGATATAACTCCGTGACTCGAAGGTCAGGCATAGATAACATGACTCTATAAATATAACTCCGGGACTCGAAGGTCAGGCATAGATAACTCCATGACTCATAGGCCAGGTATAATCAACTCCATGACCCGTAGGTCAGGTATAAGCAACTCCATGACCCGTAGGTCAGGTATAATCAACTCCACGACCCGTAGGTCAGGTATAATCAACTCCATGACCCGTAGCCGTAGGTCAGGTAACAATTCCATGACCCATAGGTCAGGTGTAATCAACTCCATGGCTCATAGGCCAGGCAACAACTCCATGGCTCATAGGCCAGGAAACAATTCCATGGCTCATAGGCCAGGCAACAACTCCATGGCTCATAAGCCAGGCATATACAAACATATAATGATAACTTAAAGGCAACATCATAGCCTGTAAACAACATGTACACTAGTGATTACTTTTGTCATTCTATCATCTTATATAACCCAACTATTCTTATACCTGTCCTTAACTGGAGAGAATTATTACGCTAGGGCTATAGTAACCTGAGTATAATCTTCATGAATAGCACATCCTGGTGCGAATAGTCAAAGGTGGCTCAATAGTAGAAATCATGCCAAAGAAAAGAAGGAACAACCTTAACATACCTTTTCGGTCGCCTTAACTTTAACTACTTAGCGCTTGTCCTCCCAAGCTTGTAAATCTATATTCAAGAGAATTCACACTATTGTTAGGCTTATCGTCACATGCTTGTCTCAAGCCTTTAAATAAAATACTTTTAGAATCTGCCGAAATTCAGGCAACATCTCTCCTGTTTATATGCCTAGCCCGAAATTACAATCCAGCAACCAATAACAACAACAACAATACCAACATCAACAACAATATTATCAATACCAATATATTCCATAAACATCCCACACGATGTTCTATCCAATTTCTCAACCCATAAATTCATTATATGATCATGTAATAACTTTTCTTCCGTAAGTAAGCTTAAATCAATATTTATAAGGAAAGATTCATACTTCACTTCCACTAGAACCGCAATCTCCTCAATATTCACCTTGAATCCAAGCCAAGTTTCGCCACAATACGATATTATAATCTCAACTATACGCTGTTCGGACCTAAATCCGGAGATTTCACTTAATTTGCGCTAAAATTCTACGGAGGAAGTTGGGAGAATGTTCTAGGGGGTTAGGGAAGTTGTTAGGGGTGTTTGGATGAAAAAATAAGGAGTAAAACCCCTTTTATAAGGTTCTAGAGTCGGTTCGGGTACTGTAGCAACCCGACTACTGTAGCAGCTCGGTTATTGTAGCATGCGTTTACGCTCTGTCAACTTAACTTGTAACGTCCATAATTCTCTACTCCGATGTCGTATTGACGAGCGGTTTATTGCGTTGGAAACTAGACTCGACGAAATTCATTTTAGGCTTTTGAAACACCTTAAAACTCCTAATATACTAGGAAATATACCCCTCCAAAGTTGACCCAAAATTCTGTCCAAAATTCTACCATTTTTTCCAAATTTTCGACAAACTTATTTTCTTCGATTTGCTTGGTCCCGGAACCTTTAGATACTTGCTTGACACTTGTTAAGAGTATTCATTAACCTTGCAAGGGTCCACGGCATCTCCGAGCTTACGTTAGTTTACTTACAACGCAAACGACGCAAAAAAATTTCGAGGTGTAACAGATATGTAGCAATATATTACCATAAAATAAACAAATAATGCGAGCAAAAACCTCTTCTTAAAAGATAGAAGGCCCTCTCTCCTTCTGTACAAGTTATCAAAAGAAAAAGCAGAAATTAATAGGAATTAGAGTCCCAGTGTTGTTTATTAGATTACTGGTCAAAGTGAAAATGATTACCAGTGAAAAAGTGGACACAATTGAATTGGTATCGAACAAGATGTATAGGTAGATTCCAACTCTCAGCAGCAGTCATAAGCCTCACGAGTCACGAGCAACCGCTTGAACAACACCAATCTGATCATGAAAACAACCATAATAATGCATCTAAAAAACACAAACATCTATTGATGAAACACAAAGTAAGAGTATAAAAAAGACACAAATGATACTTATTGTGAACAGGATATACATTCAGTAAACCAAACAACGTAACATAT
Source organism: Lycium barbarum (assembly GCF_019175385.1). Lineage (NCBI taxonomy): Eukaryota > Viridiplantae > Streptophyta > Magnoliopsida > Solanales > Solanaceae > Lycium > Lycium barbarum. Next base: position 120,505,231 of record NC_083344.1, read on the forward strand.
GCACATAAAGATGGAGGAAGATTATTTGAGGGAAATGAAACCCTTTGTTGCATTTATACAGTTCTTTCATGTTGGTTTTTGGCATTCCTTGAGTTCCCGTTCATCCATTATTAATTGAATGAGTCTACTTTTAATTAGTTTAAAATATGACTCCTCAAATTCTCCAGGTTCTTTTTACAGCAGTGAAGAGGCTGGAAAACGTATGGTGTGGTTAATGTGCTGTTTTATGAAGGATTTATTTGTTTATTTTTTGGAGGTTATACTATTTAATTAGATATTTTATTAGATTTTGATTTAGTGTAAGGGCAAAAAGATAAATATCCATGAGTTTCAACATTGTAACTCCCAATTGAAGAGCCACGTTGGGATTTTGATGATTATCTATATCTATATATTATTAAAAAGAGGATAGTTTTAGGACAAAAATTAGTTATTTAGATAATATTAGTTATTTTAGTTATTGTTTTGACTTTTAATTTAAAAGTTATTAAGAAGTTACCAAGTAGTAAAGTTAATAACTGCAAAAGAGACATAAAAACTTACAAACCCCAAAACCCACCTTTGTAACTTCCCCATTTCCCTCATTTCACTTCTTCATTATCACATACAAGCATTCATTATTTGGAGTCTTTCAAGTTTCAACGTAGCAACTAAAATGGAATTGACCTAATATTAGAAGTTTGAATTTTGAATTTTGAATTTTAAGTTTTTAATCGAGAGTGAGGTTTAGAATTTTAATTAAATAAAAAATAATATGAAAGTTGTCACGACCCAACCCCGTAGGCCGCGACTAGTGTCCGTGCTGGACACCCGTACGTACCCAATAACCCAAACCAGTATGTAAGCAGAATATACACATACAGAAGTCGAATGACGTTACTAATTGTCGTAGTAAAACAGATATAGCGCGTGGAAGCCGATAAGGCTATCATAAAACATAGCAGCCCAAAACATATACACAACCCACATGTATGTCTACAGACCTCTACGAACAACAAACAAATCATAATGTCACGACCCAACCCCGTGGGCCGCGACCAGTGCCCGAGCTGGGCACCTATACGTACCCGATATCCCAAATTAGCATATTAACAGAATAATAATATAATAATAATATTAGTGGTCGCTACAGAATTTAGCAGAAAAGCAGACTTGGCACACATAGGCCGATAAGGCCATCACAGAACAGAATATCCCAAACATATGTACAGAACCCACACAGATGTATCCACAGACCTCTACAGAACATATCATAATCATAAGACGGGACAGGGCCCCGTCATACCCTGAACAAAGTACATATCCAGATAGCAGTGACAGACTGTACCAAAAGATGGGCTCTGTAGAAGAGAGCGCCCCAAATAGCAGAAATAGGATCCTAAACGTGTGGATCAGCGAACCTGTCGTCAGTACCTGCGCGGCATGAAAACGCAGCCCCCGAAGAAAGGGGGTCAGTACGAAATATGTACTGAATATGTAAAGCGGAATCACAGAAGTTAAATCATAATGGTTACAGAAAATGAGTACAGAATCCAGAGTGTCAAATGCATATTTCCAAAACAGACAGAATGCGTACAGAAACATATGTCATATCATATCATATCCGGTCCCTGACACGGGACTCGGCAGACAGAAGGTGGCCACCCTCCCGACGCTGGTGCCACTATACAGAGGAATCAGAAAAAGGGGCGTGGCCCCGTATCATATAATGTCATATCAAAATGGCCATACAGATCAGATCAGAATAGGCGGACATGGCACATCATACTCCACAGACCCATGTACGCGTATACCTGCCCCCTCACATCGGGACGTGGCGAACAATGCAGAGAATTACGCTTGACAACATATCCTGGCCCGGGCTCAGTGTGGGAAACATTGGGACATCCACGAATGGAGTAGTGAGAGACTAATGCAATTTAAAAATATAATAAATGTTTTCAAAGACTCGATGAAGCGTATCAAAGACAAACAAATCCAATGGGGTCGGACGGAATCATAATAAATGTATTTCGGATATCATAATAAATTACAGAAGTATAACTTTCCCGAAGTCATTCCGAGTGTCAAAATAATTTATAATATTTAACAGAATATTTAAAATAATATTCGTTAAGCGATTAGTAGGGTAATTAAAACATTTCTTTCAAAAATCGCTTAAAAAGGAAGCTTTAACACATTAGGGGCAAAACCGTAAATAGCGGGCCCTCCTTGGGACAAACAAGGCGGCGGGCTCAAATTGTGCCCTCTAAGCATATAGTATCACCTAAAAAGGTTATACAAACATTCTATGACTTTCTGAATAATTTAGAGCAAAATTGCATAATTTCAGAAAAAGCGTATCAAAATGGTTCAATTCTACTGAAGGAAAAACTGAAATTTTGTCTTGCGGATTCCGAGGGCCAAGAGGTCCTTCGAGGCCCGGATCCGACCCTAACACACTAGGGGCATGCCAAGGGAAGAATTGGGGTTGCTTTACATACCTTTCGCGCTCCTTAAGCCTTTCCAAACTCACTTCCCGTTTCGTCGAAAAACTGCAATTGGTCAAGTTTACCAATTGTGAATTATTAATGCCATTATTTCAACTTTAAGCATATTTGGCTACCGAAATTTCGGCAGCACTTCCCCTATACATATGACACCCCGAGAATTCAACTCGGCTATAAATCATCAACAACAATCCAAACGACAACAACAATATCAACAATGAACATTAAAAACACAAATATCCTTCAACTACTCATTTTTCTCACAAGTTGACATAATCTTCAATTCAACCCAACTTTCAACTAAGATCAATAATTTCATATTCAACAACCATCATGATCATCACCATATAGTTCTAGAAACATTTCATATCGTTTTCCTTGAGATATACACTCGATATACATGATATACAATCTTCCGCCAAAATCATAACTTATGCAAAACATCAAATCTTTGGCATACAACTTCATAACAAGTTTCCAACTTCCAAATTCATCAATGGTCATCACAACTAACAACCAAACAACTTCATTTCCTTAATGTCGGAAAAACCATACTAAAACGACATAAGTTTCTACATTCCAATTCAATACAAACTTATATCATTCTAACTTCATTTACATATCAAGCATTACAACAACACTCCAATACTCTAAACAAACTTAATCCATTTCATTGCCAAGTCAAATATACCACACGGCCATATGCTATTTTTCTCCATTCAATCAAATTTATTCCACTTTCATTCTCAACATAAATTCCATCACATTCACAACTAGAATACAACATGAATTCTATACATTTTTGGCTATACAATATACAAATACACATGGCTACACATATATACCACACACCCACTTTGCAAACTTCCATTTCTCCATACAATCAACACATTTCTATATACTACAACCCAAACAAAACTCCATAACACAAGAATAAAGGATAAATTCTTACCTTTTCCTCTAGTCTTCTTTACTTGAATTTGTGATCACTTTGGTGATCCAAGGCCTCCTTTCTCCAAACCAACTACACCAAGTTGAAGAGGGGACTCAACTTAGTAAGGAAACCACAAAATACAAATTTTTAACACAAGATTTTTGGTGGTGAATTTTCCACACCAAACCCGAAATGCCTTCTTTTTTTTGCTCTTGTTTTGCTCTTCTTTCTCTTCTAAGTCTCTTGAACCTTCTAAGGGATAGTGATCCCTTTATAATTAATTAGCACATGGAAATATTCATTAAAGCCATGGGTTGGGCCTCACTTGGCCGGCCACCCCTTAAACATTGGGCCTAAATTTTTTTTTTTTTGGGCCAACTCGGTTGGTCCCGAGTTGGGCCTAGCCCACTGACCTTTCGACCTTAAAACGTTCATAACTCCTTGTACCGACGTCACCTGGGAACCCACGACCTATGGATTGAAAGCTAATTCAATTATCTACAACTTCTATTTCAAGGTATTTTCGAAATTCCAAACTTACAATACAGTTTTTGCCCCCCAAAGTCAGGTCACCCGAAAACGTTTTCTTAAAAATATTCGTTTGGAGGGTTTCCACTTTGATTTGGTCCAAAGGTACTTCATGAGTTGTGTTTAACTTTACATATGTGATTCATATGACTTTTCAGATGTTCCAAAAAAAATCTCGGTATGTGGGCCCCACCCCAGCAGATGCTCCGAGGTTCAAAAATACGGGATATAACATCCTCCCCCCCTTTAGAACATTCGTCCTCGAATGTTAAATTAATCTCATAGGGTTTGAAAATACTTTGGGGGAGTTCATGTTTACAGACATCACATATGACACACGATTGATATTGGAATAAATTAAAGCAGGGATTTAAGGTTACCTGTGGGTATAGAGAACAAATGAGGATATTTCTTCTTCATTTCCTCTTCGGCCTCCCATGTCATTTCCTCCCTATTATCGTTCCGCCACAGTACCTTAACAGAGGCTACATCTTTATTCCGAAGCCTCCTTACCTGACGATCCAAAATAGATACGGGCTGCTCCTCGTACGATAGTTGCTCCGTCACCTGAATATCATCAGCAGGAAATATTGTAGAAGGGTCACCGACGCATTTACGAAGCATAGAGACATGAAATACCGGATGTACCGCTTCCAAATCAGATGGCAAATCTAGCTCATAGGCGACATTTCCAGTTTTTCGAACAATCTGATAAGGCCCAATATAACGCGGACTGAGCTTACCCTTTCTGCCGAACCGCATTACGCCTTTCATAGGCGATACCTTCAGGAATACCCAATCGCCTACCTGAAACTCCAACGGTCGACGCCGTTTATCCGCGTATGACTTCTGTCGACTCTGGGCTGCCAACAGTCGCTCCCGAATAAGTTTTACCTTGTCCACGGCCTGCTGGACCATATCTGGGCCAATCAACTCTGACTCGCCAATATCAAACCAGCCAATCGGCGATCTGCATTTCCTGCCATATAGAGCCTCGTACGGAGCCATCTGGATGCTGGAATGGTAACTGTTATTATATGCAAACTCAATCAATGGCAAGTGATCATCCCAGCTTCCTCTGAAATCAATAACGCAGGCCCGCAACATATCCCCCAGCGTCTGTATAGTGCGCTCGGCCTGTCCGTCGCTCTGAGGATGAAAGGCTGTGCTCAGACTCACCTGAGTCCCTAGACCCTCCTGAAACGACCTCCAGAAACGCGCCGTAAACTGGGCGCCTCTGTCAGAAATAATAGATATAGGAACTCCGTGAAGCTTCACAATCTCTCTAATATAGAGCCTGGCATAATCCTCGGCGGAATAAGTAGTCCTGACGGGAAGAAAATGGGATGATTTCGTCAGCCTATCAACAACGACCCAGATGGAATCATACTTCCGTGGAGTGCGAGGCAAACCTGTAATGAAGTCCATATTAATAACCTCGCACTTCCAAGTCGGGATTTCCATCTCCTGTAACAGTCCACCCGGCTTCTGATGCTCAATCTTGACCTGCTGACAATTAGGGCACTGGGCGACGAACTCGGCAACATCCTGCTTCATACCGTCCCACCAGTATAAGCATCGGAGATCATGGTACATCTTCGTAGACCCAGGATGGACCGAGTAGCGAGCATAATGTGCCTCGCTCATAACCTGCTGCCGAAGGCCTGCAATATCCGGTACACACAACCTGCCTTTGTATAACATAGTGCCATCCGGTGAAAACTCGAACGAAGTCCTCTCCTTATCATAGGCTGTGTCCCTGTACCGAGCTAAGACAGGATCCTCGAACTGATGCCGCTTAATATCGTCCCTGATGGATGACTCAGAAACCCCTCGAACAGAAATCTGGGTATCTCCAGAATCGGCCAGACGAACCCCGAGACTAGCCAACTGCTGAATATCACGGGCTATCTCTCTCCTGTCTGGCTGTAAGTCGGCCAAACTGCCCATCGACTTCCGACTGAGCGCATCTGCAACAACATTAGCCGTACCCGGATGATACAGAATATCCACGTCATAATCTTTCAGAAGCTCCAGCCACCTCCGCTGCCGTAAATTAAGCTCTCTCTGTCTGAAAATATACTGGAGACTCTTATGATCAGTATAGATATCCACATGAACGCCATATAAATAGTGTCTCCATATCTTCAGAGCATGAATTACCGCTGCGAGCTCCAGATCGTGGGTAGGACAATTCTTCTCATGCTTCTTGAGCTGCCGGGAAGCATACGCTATAACTCTGCCATGCTGCATCAATACACAGCCCAACCCCATGCCAGAAGCGTCACAATAAATAACATACCCGTCCGGTCCCTCTGGAAGAGTCAGAACTGGGGCTGTAGTCAGCTTCTCCTTCAGCAACTGGAAGCTCCGTTCACAAGCGTCAGACCACAGGAACTTAGCTCCCTTCTGAGTCAGCCTTGTCAAAGGCGCTGAAATCGAAGCAAACTTCTCCACAAATCTCCTGTAATAGCCTGCTAACCCCAGGAAACTGCGTACCTCTGTGGGCGTCGTAGGTCTGGGCCAATTCTTCATAGCCTCAATCTTCTGTGTGTCCACCCGGACACCATCAGCTGCAATAACATGCCCCAAGAAAGCCACTGAAGACAGCCAGAATTCACACTTAGAAAATTTCGCATATAATTTCTGATGCCGGAGTACCCCTAATACCGATCTCAGATGATCTGCGTGCTCCGCCTCAGACCGGGAATAAACCAGGATATCATCAATGAATACAATTACAAACATATCCAAGAATGGCCTGAATACCCGGTTCATCAAATCCATGAATACTGCGGGGGCATTAGTAAGCCCAAAAGACATAACCCTGAACTCGTAATGCCCATATCGGGTCCGGAAAGCTGTCTTAGGGATATCGGCCTCTCGTACTCGCACCTGGTGGTAACCGGATCGAAGATCTATCTTCGAAAAACACTTAGCGCCCTGCAGCTGATCAAACAAATCATCAATCCTAGGGAGGGGGTATTTATTCTTTATAGTTACCTTATTCAGCTGCCGATAATCAATACACATACGCAGCGACCCGTCCTTCTTACGCACAAATAATACCGGGGCTCCCCAAGGCGAAGTACTGGGTCTGATGAAGCCCTTATCCAACAAATCTTTCAGCTGCTCCTTCAACTCCTTCAATTCTGCAGGCGCCATTCTATACGGAGGAATAGAGATAGGCTGAGTGTCTGGGAGTAAATCAATAGAGAAATCTATCTCCCGCTCTGGAGGAAGACCTGGAAGCTCGTCGGGGAAAACATCTGGAAACTCATTAACCACGGGGACTGACTGAAGTGTCGGCGTCTCTGCGTCCAAGTCTTGCACCCGTACCAGATGATAGATATAACCCTTTCTAATCATTTTCTTTGCCTTAAGGTATGAAATAAACTTACCTTTCGGCGATGCTGTATTTCAAGCCCAATCTAAAACTGGCTCCCCGGGAAACTGGAAGCGAACCACCTTATTCTGGCAGTCAACATTAGCATAACAGGAAGCTAGCCAGTCCATACCCATAATAACATCAAATTCAGTCATATCTAACTCTACCAGATCTGCCTTAGTATCACGGCCACATACAATCACAGAACAGTCTTTATAAACCTGTTTCGCTACAATAAAGTCCCCTATCGGTGTGGCTACCTCAAATGGCTCTATAGGTTAAGACATAATACCAATTTTACCGGCAACAAGAGGTGAAATATATGATAAAGTTGAACCTGGATCAATTAATGCATACACAGACCGAGAGAAGACCAATAACGTACCTGTAACGACATTAGGAGATGCCTCCTGATCCTGGCGGCTGGCCAAAGCATAAATACGGTTCGAAGGACCGCTAATACCAGAAGCTCCACCACGGCCTCTGCCGCGACCCGCTGGTGCCGAAATACCCTGCCCCGTAGGGCGCATAGCCGCTGACGAAGATGAAGACCCAGCGGCTGATCCGGTAGGCTGCGCTGCACCACCCGAACTACCCTTATACGGGCAATATCTCACAGAATGGCCCTGACGGCCACAAGAAAAGCATGCACCGGTGGATCTGTAGCACTCTCCCGTATGGTATCTGCCGCAAAAAGAACACTGAACCCTGGGTGGCCTCATCTGACCAGAACCCCTATCTGTCCGCGAACCTGAAGCCCTGGAGCTCTGGCCTGCTCCTGAATACCCTGGGCTATCGAATCTGCGACCTGCAGGCTGGGGAGGCGCGCTCTGCGCCGTCTGAGATGAAAATCTGCTAGGCTGCTGCGGCTGTTGGGGCTGTCTGCCCCGAAAGTCTCCAGATGACCTGACCCTCTTGGGCTGTCTCCGATCCTGGCCCCTGTCAGGCTGGTGTCCTCCTCTGCCCCGATCCTCCATGCCCTGGGCATGGGCCTGGATACGGGCAATGTCCATACCGGGCTGAGCAGCCAATACTAAGCAGCTATCAACAAAATACCGATCCAGCCCCATAATATATCTGTGCATCCGGTCCGCCATAGTAGCCACCACAGTAGGTGCATATCGGGCCAAGGAATCAAACTCCAAACTGTAGTCCCGGATACTGCGACCCTTCTGCCTCAATAATAAGAATCTATCAGATCTGGCTCGTCGCAACTCTGGGGGCAGAAAATGTCCAAGAAATGCCTGAGAAAAATCGCCCCAAACTGCTGGAGGAGCGCCGTCCCCCCTAGATAGCCCCCATGACTCGTACCAGTTTGCCGCCACATCGTATAACCGGTACGAAGCTAACGCGACTGACTCTGTCTCGGAAGCATTAATCAAATCTAGAGTGCGTCGCATCTTCCTGATAAACTCCTCAGGATCCTCCTCGGGCTTTGTCCCGAAGAACTCTGGAGGGTTACAAGTCAAAAACTCACGGGCTCTCGAACTATCACGCCTGACTGCCCGGTCACCTCCCAGTCCATGCCCCTGAACCTGCCCTGCCACAAGTCTCGTCAGCAACTGGACTGCCTCCCTCATAGACTGATCCTCAGTGCCTGGCCGTGGAGCTGGAGGCTCAGGTACTGGAACTGCGGGAGCTGGCGGTGGAGCCGTCCCCCGATCTGCAGCTACGGCTGCCCCAATCTCCTCCACGAGTGGCGGTGTAGAAGAACCCTCTGTTTGGGGCAAAGTCTCCGGAGCAATATATACCTGGGCCCTGGTAGTCCTCTGGACCCGGCTAGTCTCTCCTACGGCAACTGACTTGGCCTTTTGGGCCGCTGTCGCCTTTTTTGGAGGCATATCTGCAAATATAGCCACTCGTTAGGAAGGGGTCATCCTGATAACACAGCTCTATCGCACGATCTAAGACAGAAAGAAGGGTAGTATCCTAAATGCCCTGTAGCCTCCTGTTTATAGGTGTGGTGCACAACACACCGATAAACAAGACTCTACTAGACACGGTCTGTGGACATTCCGAGGACGAACCGCTCTGATACCACTTTTGTCACGACCTAACCCCGTGGGCCGCGACCAGTGCCCGAGCTGGGCACCTATACGTACCCGATACCCCAAATTAGCATATTAACAGAATAATAATATAATAATAATATTAGTGGTCGCTACAGAATTTAGCAGAAAAGCAGACTTGGCACACATAGGCTGATAAGGCCATCACAGAACAGAATATCCCAAACATATGTACAGAACCCACACAGATGTATCCACAGACCTCTACAGAACATATCATAATCATAAGACGGGACAGGGCCCCGTCATACCCTGAACAAAGTACATATCCAGATAGCAGTGACAGACTGTACCAAAATATGGGCTCTGTAGAAGAGAGCGCCCCAAATAGCAGAAATAGGATCCTAAACGTGTGGATCAGCGAACCTGTCGTCAGTACCTGCGCGGCATGAAAACGCAGCCCCCGAAGAAAGGGGGTCAGTACGAAATATGTACTGAATATGTAAAGCGGAATCACAGAAGTTAAATCATAATGGTTACAGAAAATGAGTACAGAATCCAGAGTGTCAAATGCATATTTCCAAAACAGACAGAATGCGTACAGAAACATATGTCATATCATATCATATCCGGTCCCTGACACGGGACTCGGCAGACAGAAGGTGGCCACCCTCCCGACGCTGGTGCCACTATACAGAGGAATCAGAAAAAGGGGCGTGGCCCCGTATCATATAATGTCATATCAAAATGGCCATACAGATCAGATCAGAATAGGCGGACATGGCACATCATACTCCACAGACCCATGTACGCGTATACCTGCCCCCTCACATCGGGACGTGGCGAACAATGCAGAGAATTACGCTTGACAACATATCCTGGCCCGGGCTCAGTGTGGGAAACATTGGGACATCCACGAATGGAGTAGTGAGAGACTAATGCAATTTAAAAATATAATAAATGTTTTCAAAGACTCGATGAAGCGTATCAAAGACAAACAAATCCAATGGGGTCGGACGGAATCATAATAAATGTATTTCGGATATCATAATAAATTACAGAAGTATAACTTTCCCGAAGTCATTCCGAGTGTCAAAATAATTTATAATATTTAACAGAATATTTAAAATAATATTCGTTAAGCGATTAGTAGGGTAATTAAAACATTTCTTTCAAAAATCGCTTAAAAAGGAAGCTTTAACACATTAGGGGCAAAACCGTAAATAGCGGGCCCTCCTTGGGACAAACAAGGCGGCGGGCTCAAATTGTGCCCTCTAAGCATATAGTATCACCTAAAAAGGTTATACAAACATTCTATGACTTTCTGAATAATTTAGAGCAAAATTGCATAATTTCAGAAAAAGCGTATCAAAATGGTTCAATTCTACTGAAGGAAAAACTGAAATTTTGTCTTGCGGATTCCGAGGGCCAAGAGGTCCTTCGAGGCCCGGATCCGACCCTAACACACTAGGGGCATGCCAAGGGAAGAATTGGGGTTGCTTTACATACCTTTCGCGCTCCTTAAGCCTTTCCAAACTCACTTCCCGTTTCGTCGAAAAACTGCAATTGGTCAAGTTTACCAATTGTGAATTATTAATGCCATTATTTCAACTTTAAGCATATTTGGCTACCGAAATTTCGGCAGCACTTCCCCTATACATATGACACCCCGAGAATTCAACTCGGCTATAAATCATCAACAACAACCCAAACGACAACAACAATATCAACAATGAACATTAAAAACACAAATATCCTTCAACTAGTCATTTTTCTCACAAGTTGACATAATCTTCAATTCAACCCAACTTTCAACTAAGATCAATAATTTCATATTCAACAACCATCATGATCATCACCATATAGTTCTAGAAACATTTCATATCGTTTTCCTTGAGATATACACTCGATATACATGATATACAATCTTCCGCCAAAATCATAACTTATGCAAAACATCAAATCTTTGGCATACAACTTCATAACAAGTTTCCAACTTTCAAATTCATCAATGGTCATCACAACTAACAACCAAACAACTTCATTTCCTTAATGTCGGAAAAACCATACTAAAACGACATAAGTTTCTACATTCCAATTCAATACAAACTTATATCATTCTAACTTCATTTACATATCAAGCATTACAACAACACTCCAATACTCTAAACAAACTTAATCCATTTCATTCCCAAGTCAAATATACCACACGGCCATATGCTATTTTTCTCCATTCAATCAAATTTATTCCACTTTCATTCTCAACATAAATTCCATCACATTCACAACTAGAATACAACATGAATTCTATACATTTTTGGCTATACAATATACAAATACACATGGCTACACATATATACCACACACCCACTTTGCAAACTTCCATTTCTCCATACAATCAACACATTTCTATATACTACAACCCAAACAAAACTCCATAACACAAGAATAAAGGATAAATTCTTACCTTTTCCTCTAGTCTTCTTTACTTGAATTTGTGATCACTTTGGTGATCCAAGGCCTCCTTTCTCCAAACCAACTACACCAAGTTGAAGAGGGGACTCAACTTAGTAAGGAAACCACAAAATACAAATTTTTAACACAAGATTTTTGGTGGTGAATTTTCCACACCAAACCCGAAATGCCTTCTTTTTTTTGCTCTTGTTTTGCTCTTCTTTCTCTTCTAAGTCTCTTGAACCTTCTAAGGGATAGTGATCCCTTTATAATTAATTAGCACATGGAAATATTCATTAAAGCCATGGGTTGGGCCTCACTTGGCCGGCCACCCCTTAAACATTGGGCCTAAATTTTTTTTTTTTTGGGCCAACTCGGTTGGTCCCGAGTTGGGCCTAGCCCACTGACCTTTCGACCTTAAAACGTTCATAACTCCTTGTACCGACGTCACCTGGGAACCCACGACCTATGGATTGAAAGCTAATTCAATTATCTACAACTTCTATTTCAAGGTATTTTCGAAATTCCAAACTTACAATACAGTTTTTGCCCCCCAAAGTCAGGTCACCCGAAAACGTTTTCTTAAAAATATTCGTTTGGAGGGTTTCCACTTTGATTTGGTCCAAAGGTACTTCATGAGTTGTGTTTAACTTTACATATGTGATTCATATGACTTTTCAGATGTTCCAAAAAAAATCTCGGTATGTGGGCCCCACCCCAGCAGATGCTCCGAGGTTCAAAAATACGGGATATAACACATAAGACGGGACAGGGCCCCGTCATACCCCTGAATAACATACATAAGTGCAACAGAAGAGTCTGTACCCAAAATATAGGCTCCGGACAAGGGAGCACTCCAAGACAGCAGAATAGGATCCTAAGCGGGCGGATCAACAAATCGATCGTCTGTACCTGCGTGGCATGAAACGCATCCCCCGAAGAAAGGGGGTCAGTACGAAAAATGTACTGAATATGTAAAGCACAGAACGTAGTAAACAGAGTCATAACCGAAGCAGAAGGTACAGAAAATGAACGGAATATCCAGAATAGCAAAATGCTGATCATAAAGCATAAATAGTGCATGCAGAAAACATATGTCATATCTGGTCCCATTACGGGACTGGGTAAACAGAACGTGGTCGCCACCCCAACACTGGCGCCACAACACAGCATAACTCCAGAGTAGGGAATAACTCCGTAACATATCATATCATATCATATCATATCATATCAGAATGTGCACATGTCAAACATATCAGATGGTCATATCATATCATATCATATCATATCATATCATATCATATCATCATATATCAGAATATGTGTACATGGCACAACATACAACACAACCCATGTACATGTATACCTGCCCCCTCACATCGAGGCGCGGCGAACAATGCAGTGGAATACGCGTGATAACATACCCTGGCCCGGGCTTAGTGAATGAAACATTGAGGCATCCACGAATGGAGTAGTGAGAAACTAATGCAATATAAAATATAACACATTTACGGAGACTCAATAGCATAATTCAGATGACAAACCATATAAAGAAACTAAACGGTAATCATAGCGTATGCCTTACAGATGTCACAATGGTTTATGTCAAAATAAGTTTTCTGAAATCGTTTTCATGTTTCAAAATACGTTGTGGGACTTACGAAATACTTCAAAACAACTGTCGTATAGTAGTTAGAAAAGTAGCCAAGAGTTTCCTTTGAATTCCACTTCAAAATAAGTCAAACGGAACAAATCAGAAAAATCCGGGAATAGTGGGCCCACCTGGGATCAAATGAGGTGGCGTACATAATTTACGTATGTTACACTTCATAACATCACTTATGAGAGTTTTAAAGTAGTCGGGTCCTATTTGTGCAAGTTCTAGATGTTTAGGCAATTTTTCCAACTATTCATAACATATTCAATTCAATTCTACTGAATGAAAAAGGGGCAAATTTAGGTGCAGATTTCTAAGAGTAGAGTCGTCCCCAAGGCTCGTATCCAAGCCTATCATACCTAGGACATGCCAAGAGAAGAATAGGTAAAGCTTTACATACCTTATTCGCTCCTTACGCTTCTCCAAATTCAAATCCCGTTTCGTCCAAAATCTACAATTGGTCATATTTACCAAATATTAATCATAAGGCTTTAAGAATTCAATCTTAACCAATTCTTGTCTACAGAAATTTGGGCAGCATCTCCCCTATATATACAACATTCCCAAGATTTAACTCGGCTCAAATATCAACAACCATACCAACAACAATACCAATAATCATCAACAATCGATTAGAAACACATTCTATCATAAATTGTCTTCTTTTCCAAATAGTGCAACAACTTCCAATTCAACTTTGCACTTTCAAATCAATATCAACATTTCCACATTCATACACTAATTTAAGATCATTCAAACATAAGCCAAGAATATTCCACGCCATATATCCAATATTCAACAATTCCATCAATTCCATATTCCACCCAAAGTTCCTACATATGCAACAAAACCATCACAACACATTTTCTACTTACAAATTCATAACCAACAACAATAATCCACACTTTAACAACTTCATTTCCATAATATCATAAGATCATACTAAAATGACATAATCTTCTACAATCAACTTCAATGCCAAATTAAACCATTTAGCCTTCATTTACATTATAAGGATCACAACAACACAACTAACATATTAAACAACATTAGTTCATTTCCATTTTTCTCTTCCACACCACACGGCTCCATACCCAATTTACAACTTCAACCAAATTCATTCAACTTTCATTTCCAATATGAATTCCACCATACCCACAACTAGAATACAACATAAAATTCAACTCATCTTATCTATACAACATTACACACACACGGCTACATATATATATACACACCCACTTTGCAAACTTCCATATTTTCATAAATTCTACTCATTTCTACATACTACAACATAAACAAACCTTCGTAACATAATAAAAAGGAATTAATTCTTACCTTTTTCTCCCAACTTCTTCACTTGACTAAGTTGTTAAATTGGTGAAACAAGCTCCCTATCTTCCAAAATAACTACACCAAGTTGTAGAGGACCCTTGAATTAGTAGGAATACCACAAGAAAACAATTTTTGGGAGAAGATTTCAAAGGGGCAAAAATTTGGAGCTATGGCCGAATGGCCTTCTATTTTTTTGCTCTTCTTGTTTTGTTTTTCTCCTTGTCTTATTTCTTGAAACTTCTATATGTTTCAAGACAATTAAATGGTCCCTTTTATTTAATTATCACATGGATAATTCACTCGGGCTTGGGTCCTTTTTATGGACCATAGCCGGATGGCCCCTATTGGGCCTCTTCTTCCCCTTTTTTTTTTTTTTGTCATGGGCCTAACCCGGTTGGCCCCGAGTTAGGCCTAGCCACTGACCTTTCGACCTTAAAACGTCCATATCTACTTGTACCGACGTCACCTGGGAACCCACGACCTATGGTTGGAAAGCTAATTCAATTATCTACAACTCTTATTTCCTGGTATTTTTCCAAATTCCAAACTTATAATACCGTTTTTGCCCCTCAAATTCAGGTCACCCGAAAACGTTTTCTTAAAAATATTCGTTTGGAGGGCTTCCACTTTGATTTGGCCCAAGGGTCCTTCATGAGTTGTGTTTAACTTTACATATGTGATTCATATAACTTGTCACATGTTCCAAAAAAAATCTTGACGTGTGGGCCCCACCTCAGCTTACAATTAATCCGACGTTCAAAAATACGGGATATAACAAAAGTATCCCTCAAGCACCACACCCACAAGAAAACCTCTTTCATCCACGTTCAAGAGTTAGCAGTTATTTTTTGAATTAGTGATCAGTTTTGGAACTGTCAATTGTGAAGCTACCTACCAGTGTCCTTTATATTTTTTTTCTTCTTATAGATGCCTTTCTATACACATTGTCTCTGCAACAGTATTAGAATATTTCTATTTAGGAGATCTGCTTTCTCTGTTAATACATTTTTGCATTAGACTTAGCTTCTCCAAATGATAGCTCTTTGTTATATCTATTTTACTTCATGCATTTGCTCTCCTTGGGTTCATAAGAAGGAGCAGTAGTGGCTGATGGTATGGAGATGCATTTTTAGTCTGCTGCAAGGCTTAGTTTTTCGTCAGTATATCTAAATTCTAATTTATGCAGTTCATATAATGAAGGCGGCAAGCAGTAGGGATAAGAGAAGGGGATGCGTGTTTGGTTTTCTTAGTAGCGATGAGACGGCCATCGAAAACACCACGGCGAGAGGCCACTTTGGAAGAAGGATCTTTGAATATGTATAATTTTGATTTTGTTTTAGCTTTTTACAATTTTCTTTCCTTAATATTCATTATAGTTGTATCTGATGGTGCAGTTTAATCTTTTTATATTCATTTTGATATATTTTGTTATCATGGTAAATTTATTTGCAGTAGCAACTCTCAAAAATATTAAGTTTATTCTTGCCTTTCTGCATATGATAAAGTTCAAAACAGAAGCAAGGCATCAAATTGTTTCTTCTTGATAGTCTATTTATGTATTACAAATACCAATATATTTGTATTAACGAACTAATCTGTGACACAAGGTTGGACTAACATATATTCCTAAAAAATGAATGAATAGCGAGGGTTCATTTAATTTAAGTCAAATACTATAACTTAGGCTATATCATATTTCATCTGATTTTTGTGGTCTTGCAGATTTGCGATTGATTGTTACTAATTCCTGTTTGTCTACGGATATTCATGTCCCGAGCCTTATCCTGGAGATTAGAGTTTTTTAGAATTAATGAAATCAAGTTTTTTCAATGAGGAATAGATGGTACTAATTGGACTTGAAAATTTTGAATTCTCTGCCAAATATTAGATATACATAGTTGCGGTTGAAGCAACTATGTGTAATTCATAAGGTTGATCATTACGAGATTTGAGATTTAGTTACTTAGCCAATGGTTTTAAGAATATATTTTGAGTACCACTATCGTTTAACATTACCATTAATAAAAGATATACAGAGACAATCATCATTATCATATGTTGAGTTATTTGAAAATTTAAACTTATTTGAAATTTTATGATGCATTGCAGGAGCAGAAAGTCCACTTCTTTCCGTCATTCGTTGCCCTTGAAAAGAGAGAGTAATAGTAAAAGTGAGCGTTGCTGCAGCAGCGGTGCGGCAGGGAAGTTTGATAAACAATATTTGAGCATATTGCAATCAATGGGGGCAAGCAATAAATAGCAACGTCTATATTAAACAGGTTTGGGTCAAGACGTGTGCTTATATGAGTAATGATGTAATATTGTGAAATTATTTTCTGAATATATTTATACAAATATTTTATCAAATTAATGATGCATATGATTAAGAATACGTACGTTCAATAATAATAAGAATCACTTATCACTAGATTATATATATGTTGTTGAGACACTATTTGATCATTTGGTCATTTTAGTCTGCAAAACTTAATAATGAAATAAAGCAAAATTAAATAGGATGACAAACATAATTCATACAAATATATCAGTGTATGGATTATAGTTGCTTATACTTTTCTAATTAAAAATTTATGTTCCTAACAGTTCATTAGCTGACACTATTTTGAAATTTGAGTTGGAATAAATTTCTTAACCTCTTTTATCTTCTCCTGGTAAAGGTTGGATATTAACTTATTAAGTCAAGTGATGCGTTAGAAAAAGTCACATGATAGTTTTTGGACAAAGTTAAAACATGGTAATAATATCACACAATTGAAGAAGGACAGTCAGAATAAAAAATTAAAAATAGTTATGACGTAAATAAAATAGAGATAATATAATGGTATTTAAACTTTGAAACTGTATATAAAATAATATAATAAATAAAAAATACTTAAATATTCTTGATAAGCTTAAACAACGAAGAAAGAACCTTAAGCAGTAGAATTTGTACCATAAGAATATAAAAAAATTATTTCATTAATAATAAATTCTACTTCTATTTATAGCTATCTTAAATTAAATTTAAAAAAGACTTGCAGGCAAGAATATTAAATCAAGTGAAAAACTAATGAAATTTTTATATAGGTAATCTCAAAATGAAAAAATAAATCTTAAAATTTTATAATGATAACAAAACAGAGCAGGAAAATCCAATTTCTTATTATAATTAATATAAGAAACAATTATGAAAATATAAATAGATTTTAGAACAAAATATTCAAAGGACTTATATATATATTTTTAGATTACTTCAAAATTACAATTTAGGGTAAAATATTATATTTTTTGGATTCAAGGTAAAAATTAAATGGTAAAAGCTAATTAAAATATATATATAGTAGGCAAACGAATAAAGAGGACAATAGTTTTTACAAAGATAATTAATTTTCACTAAAATTTTCTATAATAAAAATCCAATTTTTTATATTGATGATAAAAAAGAAGAAAATTTTATGTTCTTAGTTGCGGGTAATGAAAAATAACAATCATTGAGAAATATCGGTACGGATCTTGATAATACAATAATAAGATTTTTTTTCGTTTTATACTTTAAACAAATTCAAAGTAGTGGCTTAATTTTTGATATGATAATTTCATAATAGGTAACATAACTAACAAGAGAAAATCAATAAATTATGAAGGTATGAAAACGTACGACGAGGGGATAGAGATAGTAAGGATATTTATACATTTGAATAATTTAAAAAATATAAAACAGAATAATTAAATAATATTAAAGATTATTATTTATAAATTTAGACAATTTGTGAAAAATAAATAAAAAAGTAAATAAAACAGAATTTAGGAAAAAAGTTTTATTTATTTGTATTATATTAAATAATACAAAATGTGATTTTTTTTGTTGCTCTCCGCGCATCGCGCAGGTACTTATACTAGTTAAAATTAAAAGCAAGAAAGTAAAAACATCATCTATACATAATATATTATAAAATATTGTCAGTTGTTTTGGTATAGCACAAAATGGTCAATCAATTTTGATGATGGCCTTTTTCGTAATTCAATTTTTGGCTTAAGAGTCTTCTCACTTTTAGTATTATATGATTAAGAATACTAAATGAAAAGTTTTAAGTTAAAGAGTTTTCAAACATAGAAAGATTTCACTATTTTTTGAACAATTATAAAGGAAATTAGTGTGATAAAGTAAATAAGAGTAGCTAACACATGAAATTGGTCGACTAATCTGTTTATCTTTCTTTACTTATTTGTTGGTTTCCAAAATTTTCTTAATAGTCAAGGCATACTTTCCACTATTGACATTTTCTATTCATACCGAAATAAATCATATAGAAGAAGTCTCCGCCCTGAATCGCGTTTAAATAGTAACTTTTTATTTTCTTTTGGTATTTTCAGGCGGTAAATAAGATAAAGTTCAAGTTTCAGATCATATCCTAATTCAAATTATCCATAGATAATACATGAAACAAATTAAGCTCAGAAATGTCTATAATTTGGCACCAAACAAAAGTCATATTTCATGAAACAAGGTACTTAAAAGGCGAATAAACCAATCCAAATAATAATAAATATGAAGTGAAAAACACGTTACTGAAATATATACTCTTCGAAGTATCTCTTTTATTTTGTCTATTAAAAAAAGCTCATTACTGAACTTGTTAAAGAGATGAAATACAACTATAATATATCTTTTGATCAGAGGGTTTGAAGAGATGACATATAACTAAAGTATATTTGGGAAAATCAAAATCCTATCGAAGATAAGCAAATGAAAATTTTCCAAAAAAATTCTCGTGAAAGTGTGAATGGTTTAAGAAGTAATGTTTCTACGAGAAATGTTTAACAATAATGTTCACCCAATGAAGCCATCAGCTGGTTTGCCCGAGAGGTTAAGGGGGAAGTGTAACACCCCGTACCTTTAACCTAAGCTTTGACCATGATCCTAAACTTAGAAAATCAGATAAAAAATGTGGGAATTTGAAATTTCCTCTTCAGTTGTAAGATGGAGGTTTACGCCCATGAACAGTGACCGTATTTCAAGTCGTAAAGTGGTACCAAGGATTTCTGAGCATTCTGGAATTTGGCATTTGGATGTTACATTGTTAAATATGGACCGTATTTAAAAATATAGCCCGTATTTCAAAACTTATTTGGAATTTGGGAAAACTTCCTTGATGAAAGTTGTAGAGCTTTAAAATACCTTTCCAACGGTATATTATGGGGGTCAAACAGATATATGTGCAAAGAGTTATGACCATTTTACTGAATAGACGCAGTGCAGTCCATACGAAATGCGGCCCGTCTTTCAAAATACGGCCAGTATTTAACTGGGCGGAAAATTTAATTTTCCAAAACAGTATATATTCGTCCATATCAGTTCAAATCATTATTTTTCATTCCTTCAAGCCCTAGAACGACCTCCTACCCTCTTCTATCATCAAGAACACCAAGGTAAGCCTACTCTAATTATTCCAAGTCAATTCTAATACATATCCTTGTAATCTAAACAATAAATCATCATTCCTAAACTATGGTTTTCAAGAAAACCCATCTCAAGGTTCAAGATTCAAGATTTTGGAAATCTTCTTCAAAGTTCAACTCTTTAATTCAAGTTTTGGAGCATTACCAAGTATGTAGAGTTACTATCTACGTGTGGGAACATCATTGTTCTTCCCCACGCCTCATAATCCATAAATTATGATTCTCTACGAAAACTAAGGTTTTCTATACCATGTTCATGACAACCCTAGGTCCATGTCCATGATTATATTATGTATGAATTGCTATTATTCTATCATTGTGTTCTTAATAACTCCATATGATTATTGAGAATCAGTCCGTAGTCCATGAAAACCCATATCTTGTATTCCATGGGTTCTTGCATGCATGCTTTTAACTAAGAATGATTATTTCATGAATATCCTACACGTCTACAAGTTTTCATGCAACTATATTATATAATTACTTTCATGCTATGATGCAAGATACATACATGCTAAATACAAGCTATTTCATGAAACCGTGTTTACAAGTTATTTCGTGAAATCATGATTACAAATCAAGTACACGTTAATTCACGAAGATCATGGGCTTCTTAGCCAATTATATCATGTTCATGTTTTTGGGAGTTGCACAAGTTATCGAGAAGGCTCAGATAGCCTGAAACTACGTAGCCACCGTTGGACAAGGATCGCTCCGCCCAGTTAGGACGATTCCTTCATTTACACTGAATGGATCCATCAGGCACGTTACCACCTTATACCCTGGCAAGGTATGGGGGCTCTGCTGGTCCGGCGAGGTACCAGACTCCACGTACCCACGTGGTGATATCACATGTCGGTTTATGAAATGCTCTCCCTACTTATCATGTTTTACTTATGTTATATATATATATATATATATGTCTTATGCTCATGCTCATGTTCATGTCCAGGTTTTCAGTTTCAGTTCTTATCATGTTATTTCATGTCCCATGTTATTTCATTCAGTTGCTTTACATACCAGTACATTCAATGTGCTGACGTTCCCTTTTATTTCCCGGGAGCCTGCATTTCACGATGCAGGTACTGATTTACAGGACGATACATCTGCTCAGTAGGACAGCATTCATATCAGCTTATGGGTGAGCCCCATCTAATTCGGGGTTTAGTCAACTCTTTGTTTTATGATTAACTATGCATCTAAGGTATGCTAGGGGCCTTGTCCCAGCGAGTATGTTTTCCATGTTCAGACTTATGTTAGGGGTTTCATAGACTGGACAAGTCAGTTATGTCATGTCACACTTTCGGAGTCGTATAGCCATTTTGGCTCATTCATGTTATTTCCGTACTTATGTTTAAACAAGTATTTTGATTAAGCATTATGACTTATTGCATTTTATAAAGGCTCATCATGCATTCACGTTGTATTCCGCTCATGTTATGCCTCATGATAATTCAGCAAGCCATGTGGTTCGCTCGGTTACATGCAGCAAGGCACCGAGTGCCGTGTTACGCTCAGGCCATGGTTCGGGGCGTGACAGGAAGACTTAAGATCTTCTGC
The DNA here is from genome assembly GCF_019175385.1 of Lycium barbarum. Taxonomy (NCBI): domain Eukaryota; kingdom Viridiplantae; phylum Streptophyta; class Magnoliopsida; order Solanales; family Solanaceae; genus Lycium; species Lycium barbarum. The sequence goes on from NC_083344.1 coordinate 120,527,045, forward strand.
ACATAAGTGCGCATGGGTTCGAACCCCATAGCCAGCATCACATTTTTCTTCTTTTGTCTAAAGCTTTGCGTAATTCTCAAAATACTTTCACTTGTACTCTTTTGCTAATGAATTGCTCCCCCAACCCATATAGGCACCATATTAGGAGGTTCCAAGCTGCTTATTTTGTTCTTTTTATTTTGTATTTATCTCTTGTCAAGTATTTTGATTACTTTTCAATTTTCTTTACTTTTCGTCACTTCTCCTTGGCTCAGACTATTTTAGATCTAAAAAAAGTTTAGTAAAATCGATATAATGTACATATAAATCGCTGAATAGGTTGTTGAGATGGCCGAGTTGGTCTAAGGCGCCAGATTAAGGTTCTGGTCCGAAAGGGCGTGAGTTCAAATCCCACTCTCAACATTAAATTTTTGAAATGGGTTCAAAAATTAATTAGAGACAAAAACACTTTTTAATTCCTTTAAAATTAATTAACCAAAACACTTTTTAATTAAGGAATTAATTCTAGGGTCCATTTTCAGGTGTCTACTCTATACTTCAGATAAAAGACAGTAACTAATGTGTTTGTCTGAGGAAAAGAATGTATGAGCTAAAAAAACAGAGAAAATAAAATGTGCAAATTGAAAGAAGTTAATAATCATACTTACTTTAGAATAACTATTTTTTTAGGAAAAAATTAAGAGCAAAAACATGTTGCCCCATACGAGCGTAACGATACCTCATATATCATTTCAGTTTAACGGATAAATTCTTTACACTGACAGTATATATAGTTTAAACGTAATTTGAATTCCTTTACTTGAATACTAATTAACGAGTAGCTAAAGAGAAAAAATGATGATTCTTTAATTAATTGTTACTTCTCCATTATTTCTTTTCCATTTTTAAGGACAATTTTTTTTCACATAACAAACCCCTCCCCCTTTCCAAAAGAATCACATAAAAACACATTGGAATTTGTCTAAATTATAATGAAAAAGTCATCTCTTATAACAAATCCGATCAATTAAATCACCATAATGTGCTTGCTTCTATTGGACTTCTAACGGAATGCCTAGCAGAAGACCAAATTATGTATCCTTGGGAATGGCCTGTAAGATATAACGACTTAACTGTTACATTATATGACGCCTTCTGATTCAACGCTGTAAACTTCAAGATTTTAGGATTAACAGTCACCTCGACACCTTCGAGTCCAAACACTTTAACTGTGTAAGTTGAAATTGCTTCACCAACGTTAGTCACAGTCCTCGTATACGTTTGAGCACTCGATTCCTTAGGAATAGAAAATGAAGGGTAGTTCAATTCCGATTGAGGTGTGGTTGACGTACAATGTACGTTCTTTTTCACAATGGCGCTGACTTGATCATCCGTATAGTTCAAGCCACATAAGTACGGGATGTAATCTTTGGGCTGGATATCGTAAATGAGTCCTGGATCATTTGCTCTTGATGGATTCACGTGTCCTGATCCGATTGTATGTAGATCAGCAGGTTCGAGTCTTTCGTCCTGAATTGGATGTTTTCCATGGTTGACGAGGTCAGCTGTGGTCATGATTGCGGATTTAATTGCAGCTGGAGACCAATCTGGATGTGCGCTTTTTAGCAATGCTGCAACTCCTGCAAGGTGAGGGCAAGACATTGACGTGCCAGAAATAATGTTAAACGTCGATGAAGATGAATATGTAGATGTTGTCGCGAGCCCTACAGAGGTTGGCCACGCTGCAAGGATATTAACTCCGGGCCCAATAATGTCGGGCTTTAGTATGCTCGGGGTTATCATAGATGGTCCCCTAGAAGAAAAGTAAGCAACCGTTGGCGCGTGCTTATCTCCAATTCTCGTTCCCTTGAACGATATAGTTGCAACTGGTGTTGATGTTGATTTCATATAGTTTATGATCTTTTGTCCATCGCTGTAACTAACATGTGTCGCGGGAAGGACATCGTGATCTGAAAATGTTGTATAGCCACGATCTTTTAGGTTCATGAGGATCATGGCAGCACCACCCGCATTTTTCACTACTCCTCCTTTTTCTGTTTTAGACGAGAAACCGCTTGTATCACACAACACTATTTTACCCTTTACATAACTTGTATTCAACAATTCACAAGAATCACCATTCACGAGTGGTAACAATTTTCGTGAAAAATTCCTTGGTTGGAAGGCTGATTCGCCCTCATACTTTGCTCCGTTACCCAAAACTGCCACCGCGCTTATCTTTCTATCCGCTGTGCTAGCACCAACGGTGAGAATCCACGGGGCTCCATTTATCACACTACCTTTTTCCGGTCCACTATTTCCGCCCGAGCAACTTACAAAAATACCCTTTGCCATTGCGCTATATGCGCCAATTGCTATATTATCATCATATAAAGGCTCAGATTCTGTTGATCCAAGTGAAATGGAAATCACATCCACACCATCTTCAATTGCAGCATCAAGACCAGCTAAGATATTGTATTCTAGACAATCTACATAACAGACTTTGTACATGGCCACATGGGCCCGAGGCGCAACGCCAACAGCAGTGCCATTAGCCTGACCAAAAAAATTGGCACCATCCACAAAGTTCCCCGCCGCCGTGCTAGAAGTATGAGTCCCATGTCCATCTTCGTCTGAAGGAAGCATATCCGGTTGCGCAAAATTTCTTGCTCCGATAAGCTTCTTGTTACAATAAGTTGTAACATTGAATTCACATTTGCCTTTCCATTTATCAGGTGGAGAAGGCATTCCACTATCATTAAATGAAGGATGTTGGGGAGCAATTCCAGAATCTAATACACCAATAATCACACCTTTACCTGAATGTGATGAATTCCAAAGGCCAACAGTCTGGTGCAAGCCAAGGAAACTTGGAGTGTGTGTGGTGTGCATTTGAAATACCCGTTGGGGACGTGCAGACACAAAACCGGACTTCTTTTCCATTTCTTTCACTTCGTCTGATGACAACATAGCAGCAAAACCGTTAAACACATGGTGATAAGAATATAAAATGCGCGATGAATGATTCGAATTTGTTGTAGGCAAGAATGATTGATGCCAGAGATGTAAATCATTCGAATTAGAGAAAACTTGATCATTAGGAAACTCAAGACGTACTATATAAGTTTCTAAATCGCTTTGCTTAGTGAAATGGTCATAACCAAATGTTCTTGATGAATGAAACAGGACAAAGCACATAAAGGTAGAAATGAGTTTCAGATCCATGTCTTTTAGGTGAGTATTATCACATTTAGCAAGATGTGCATATATAATGCAGTTCAATTCAATATGTAATCTGTAGTGATTACATTTTATGGACGTTCCAAAACTGGGTTTAATTACATTACCAAATAAAATTATTATAGTATGAACACTCTTAATTAAGTGATGTATACAATCTTGATTGGGTCATATTTAGTTTATTACGTATTATGGTCAGTAATTCAATTTTTTTTTATCAAATATCTATATTAGCTTATTCAAACAGGAACTTGATTTGGAAAAAAAATTATTCTGATGGTAATCCATAATGAATAAGTTGACTGAACAGATATATAAATAAGAATAATAAAGTACTAAAAATTACAAGGACAGAAATCCTATGAATTCTTAGAAAGTCATTGATTTAATAGTTTAGAATTTTGTTTGCTTGAAGTTACAGTTCCTTAATGTTCGTTATGGATATATCCTAACAAATGTTAATAATCTCAATTCGTTTAATATTCTTTGACCAAATAACCAAATAAACACTCATATTTACACTGATTTGATATCGCAGTCCCTACTCCACTGAATTTCATCTAGACACCTCAGATCAAACCAAGAGTTTGGAGTGGGTACATGAAATGGCAATGGCAATGGTAAATGAAATGACAGATTTTAAAAAGACAAAAGTCTGAAGTAGAGTAGTAAAATCCAAAGCAGGTAAGACTATATAGCGATTAAAAACAAATTAGAAAGAAACAATTATTGTAAAGAAAGTTGAGTGACTTTCTAGGTGAAATACCAACAATTGAGTGATTTTCTAGGTGAATGTCACGCCCCGAATCATGGCCTGGACGTAACACGGCACTCGGTGCCTGACTGCATGTGACCGAGCGAACCACATGGCCTGCTGAATCATCACGATACATAACATAAGCGGAATATAACGTGAATGCATGATGAGCCTTTATAAAACATGGTAAGTCATAATACTTAATAGAATACTTGTTTAAACATGAGTGAGCCAAATTGGCTATACGACTCCAAATGTCTGACATGACATAACTGACTTGTCTAGTCTATGAAACCTCTATCATGAGTCTGACTGGAAAACATACTTACTGGAACAAGGCCCCCAGCATACCTTTAGATGCAAAACTAAATAAAGAAATACAATGTCTAAACCCCGAATGAGATGGGGCTCACCAATAAGCTGGTACGTGCAAATCCTAATGAGCAGAAGCGTCGTCCTGTAAATCCGTACTTGCATCGTGAAATGCAGGCCCCCGGGCAATAAAAGGGGACGTCAGCACATTGAATGTACTGGTATGTAAAGTAACCGAAAGAAACAACATGGGACATGGAATAACATGATAAGAACTGAAACTGAAAATTTGGACATGAACATGAGCATGAGCATGAGTACACATATATATAACATGAGTAAAACATGATAAGTAGGGAGAGCATTTCATAAACCGACACATGATATCACCACGTGGATACGTGGAGTCTGGTACCTCGTCGGACCAGCAGAGCCCCTATACCTTGCCAGGGTATAAGGTGGTAACATGCCTGATGGATCCATTCAGTGTAAAATTAAGGTATCGTCCTAACTGGGCGGAGCGATCCTTGTCCTATGGTGGCTACATAGTTTCAGGCTATCTGAGCCTTCTCGGTAATTCGTGCAACTCCCAAAAACATGAACATAATATAGTTGGCTAAGAAGCTCATGACTTTCGTGAATTAACTTGTACTTGTCTTGTAATCATGATTTCACGAAATAACTTGTAAACATGATTTCATGAAATAGCTAGTAAACATGTTCTTGATTTATGAGTAATACAATAGTTCATAATCATATATTTGTAATTGACTTGAAAACATGCTTGTAACTTGCAAAATAAAATCATAAAGTTTCATATGAACATGATGAGAACACATGAGGAAGAATTCATGATTCATGGATTAAGCTAGGGTTCCTAATAACCGTAATGGAAGATTAGGAATACAACAACGAATATAGATACAAAATTCATGTACATAAATACTTAAATACGGGCTACCAATATGTTGGGTTTAATGCCCTAAGATTTGAACTTCATGGATATCAAGGAAACGAAGCATGGGGAAGAACATAGAGATTCCCTCATGTGGATGGAAGTTCTACATACCTTAATTGTTCCAAAACTTGAATTAAAGACTTGAATTTTGGAGAAGGTTTCCTAAATCTTGATTCTTAAATCTTGAGATGGGTTTTCAGAAAACCCTAGATTAGGAATGATGATTTCTTGTTTAGATTACAAGGATATATGTTAGAATTGAGTTGGAATAATTAGAATGGACTTATCTTGGTGTTCTTGATGTTGGAGGAGAGTAGGAAGTCGTTCTAGGGTTTGAGGGAGTGAAAAATAATGAGTTGAACTGATATGGACGAATATATAGTGTTCTGGAAAATTGCACTTTACGTCCAGCAAAATACTGGCCGTATTTCAGTTTACGGGTCGTATTTTGAGTTTACGGGTCGTATTTTGCAATACGGACTGCACTGCGTCTCTTCAGTAAAATGGCCATAACTCTTTGCACAGATGTCCGTTTGACCCCCATAAGATACCGTTGGAAAGGTATTTCAAAGCTCTACAACTTTCATCAAGAAAGTTTTCCCAAATTCCAAATACGTTTTGAAATACGGGCCGTAAAGTGATATACGGTCCGTATTTAACCATATGACCTCAAAATGTCAAATTCCAGAATGTTCAGAAATTCTTGGTTTCAGTTTACGGGCACTGTTCATGGTCGTAAATTGAAATATGACCACTGTTCATGGGCGTAAACCACCATATCACAACTGAACAGAAAATTTTCAATTCCCACATTTTTTATCTGATTTTCTAAGTCTAGGATCGTGGTCAAAACTTTCGTTAAAGGTACGGGGTGTTACAGTAAAATACCAACAACAAACAATAATAATAATCATTCTTGCCGACAACAAATTCGTACCTGGAGAAAAATAATAACAATTATGCCTCAATTTCAAGTGAGTTGAGGTCAATTATATGAATTACTACACTCCATGTCGCTTCATTTAAGGGCATTGATGTCAACTATGGGAATTCTCACTTTCCACATTGCTTCGTCTTAAGGCCGTCTACAATATTAGTTATGTAGAACACTCCTACCAGAGGGAGAAAATGGCTGGTATTATCTAAGTCTTTCTTTACTCATTACTAAAATCTAAAATCATAGAGTTCTGTTTTTCTTCTTTGGAATTGCTTTCAATGGCTTCAATTTTCTGACAGTCACACCCATTCTATCTTGTGTATCCAAAGCCTCATCAAGGGCAGAACAATCAATCTCCCAATCAAATTCATGCAACAATGATCCGAGTACCAGATGCAACATCCGATGACCTAGTGGAATTCCAGCACAAATTCTTCTCCCAGCACCAAACGGAATAAACTCAAAATTCTGACCCCTGTATTCAATTTTCGAATCCAAGAACCTTTCTGGCTTGAAATCGAAAGGGTCTTTCCAACACTCGGGATCTCTTCCAATTGCCCAAACGTTCACGAAAACTTGTGTGCCTTTGGGGATATGATACCCCATGAATTCAGTTTCTTGAATTGCCTTTCTTGGGACTAAAAATGGAATAGGAGGGTGCAATCTTAAGGTTTCTTTTACAACAGCTTGCAAATACTTGAGATTATCGATGCCAGCTTCTTCGAATTTCTTGTTATCTCCAATAACCTCGGACAGCTCGGTTTTAACCTTGTCCATTGCTTCTGGGTTGCATAATAGTTCAGTCATTGCCCATTCTATACTACTGCTGGTTGTCTCTGAACCAGCTAAAAATATTTCCTGCATCACCGATTAATATAGGAGTTTAAGTCATGTATACTGACAGTGTATCGAGGTTCTTTATATAATTAAGTTGACATGCAACAAGAAATGACCTTTCATAGCAATTTTAATATTGTTGTCTATAAAAAATAGAGTAGTAATCTGTTGTAGCAGACCAAATTGCACGGTAAAAATTCTTTACCTCAAAGTATATATAACTTCAATTTCAGCTATAAACATCGAAGTGCATGTTACTCCTCCCTCACAACATAAAGTGGAAATCAAGAAGCATTTACTCACTTCAGACATTTACAACCTAATTCGCTTGAACTGAGGGTTGGAAAACCAGTCGGCATTTACTGGCAGAGATGGAGTCATGATTTGAAGTTTATGTGTTCTGAATTGTCATCGAACTCAAAGCTGGTCTTAGTTACTCGTTTCAAATTTAAATGTATATACATATTTATTAAATTTTCTAATACAAATACATGATTTACCTCCCCTTGTCTACGAACTATTGTGATTGAGAAATTAATTAAGTACAATACTTATCTTCAAACTTTCTTTACCTTAATCTGATAGTTCAGAGACGACCATAGGATCATATAAAGACCTCACTCAATTTGTTTATCTCCTAAATTGAGAAAGAAAGAAATATGACAGTGTTTGTTTTATGTAAAATGCAAACTTACCAGAATAATCAAGATGAGTTCTTGATCTGATATCTTCTCTGGTTCATCCTTCCCCTTGCCTTCATATTCCAGCAAAACTTCCAAGAAATCCTTCTTCTTTTCTCCAGTCCTTTCCATTTCTTCGAACCGCTCCTTCAAAAAACCCGATACAATTTCAATCGTTTTCCCAAGCCCGCGATCCATCTTCCTCCTCAAACCTTGAGGATCCATCCATCTCATCCAAGGAAACACATCCACAATGTTCTGGTGTCCAGAACATTCCATTAACCCCACCATTGCCACGAAAAACTCTGACCCCTTCTCGGATTTTGGGTCCACCAATTCGCGCGATAACAACAATTTCCCTAACATGTTAAACGAGGCAAGAAACACGAATTTCGCCACGGGAATTCCTCCAGAGGAGTTAACTTCTCTGTTTTTTATCCATTCGATTAAATCATCGATACATTTCCTACGAACATCCACTGTTTCATTGATCCGTTTGTTTACTAACATTTGAACGGTCATGATTCGTTTCATGATACGCCAATAAGTACCATAAGGTGCTAAAGCCACAGAGCCTTTATAAAAACCGTGTGATTTCATCACTTCGGTTACTGACCTCTCCGCGAAAGCCACGTCATGGTTCTTGAAGAACTCTGCAGCGGCTTCCGCGGAGAGAATAACCATAGTGTTAATCGAGCCGAGCTTTAACCAAACTACTGGACCATACTTTTGTTTTAGACCCATTAGTGTCTTGTGTGGCTCGTTGCCAAGTTCGAGCATGTTGCCAAACACGGGCCACCCTCGTGGCCCGGGTGGCAACAACCGACGATTGATGTTTGATCTTCGCCGGTGAGAGTGTAGGAGAAAGCATAAGGGCAATAGTATAGTAGTAATACACCAAAAGATATTGACATAGTCCCAAGCCCACTCCATGAATTCAATTCAATAATATGCGAATATTGTTGACTAGATTTGCTTGCTTTCTCCTTTTTTCCACAATGCCACTCTTTAAATGGAGTAAGAAAGTAGTAGGTGGTGACAAGCAAGAAACATATTTATAGCTTCAATTTATTAAAGCACTAGATATTTTCAAGTGAAAGTTTTAAGTTGTTATAGAGAATAATATTTTCAACATACTCCTCGAGTGAGGGTCTTAAATTATTAACGAAGGTGTACAAGTCTCATTTTGATCCATATCATGATAGTGTGATCGTCTTATTTATAAGTTTAAACTATTAGAAACATACACATTGTTTACTTAATTATATCTTTAACTCAACTATCTCATTGGTAAATCAGACAGGCAACCAATGTCGGAATTGAATAACAAACGGTAAGGTTCTCTTGACCTTTTATTAGCTCTTAACTATCAAACTAAGTAGATTTAGCAAGCAATTTTTTTTGTAACTATGAACTTTTATTAATGACCAAGAAGACTTTACTAAACTATAGTCTAGCTATCCCATTTTTTTAAAACAAGGAACTAAAAAAAGGAATTTAAAATATGGTAGCACGCCAACTCCTCAGATATTCTGTCGGCATTAATAGTTGTCTTGGCAACTAATCAGCGAATTTAATAAAATGCAGATACGGCATAGTAGAAATATTGGAAACAGCTAAGATTTGTTTATCTACATAAATAAAGGGTACCTTTTCTTAATCATTAAAAGTTATATCTTAACTAGTGATTGGAAAAAAGGGTAGGAATATAAAAGTTATATACTGTACCTGCATCAGCATTGGAATAGACGACCCTTTAGACCGGGCAGTATTGATGAAAAGTCAAAAAACAAATTACTTATATATTGCATGATTATCTGTTATAAAAGACAAATATTTGATTAAGGAATACTTTCATAATTGGTAGGAATATACCGTTTGTCTGCAATCGGCAACTATGTGTTGCGAATATTAAGAGAATCTAATTGGTCTAAATTTGCTGAACTATAAAATAGTAATGAGATTGATGATACCAATATCAAAATATACATTACCTAGCATGGTATGTCAAATATTTGGGAGAGGTGTTTGATTTATAAAGCAAAATTAAGGGGGTTCATGAAAATTTGAATTTATGGTATCCGATAAAAGGTTTTAAAAAGTTTTGATAAATGCAGTAAATAATTCTTTACAACTTGTGTACTGTGTAAATTTTCCTTAATCATGAGTATTAATTTTTGTGGTGGTAAAATTAGCCTATGAAAATATGATGCTTCCAACTCGTTCAAGTCTAAGTTGGTTATTGACCTGCCTAATTTTTAACTCACCTCATTTTATAACAACTCATTTCAGCACATTTAAAAATTGGGTTGATATGTAGTCCAGATTGGATTGATATAGCCCAAATTAATCAATAGAGTATTGTCAAGATATTTTTAAAACTATAACTTTTTTTTTAATATGTTATATATAGTCATAATAAAATAAAATAAAATTATGAAGTACTTTAAAAATTATAAAAGAATGAACAAAAAATTAAAACTTAGTAAGAATCAGGCAGGTTGGGTCATGACTCATGACCTGCTTTTTAGCTCATTTTAGCGCAAAACAATATTAGTCCAAGTAACTTTTGGGCAGATATTACAATACAACATACCAAGTGTAATCCCACTTGGGCGAATATTAACTAAGCTTAATTTAATCGCCCAAATTCAACCCAACCGACTCATTTAACACCCTAATTAGTGGGTCATTTGCACTTTCTCCTCTATTTCGTGCTGGTCTTTAATTTTTATCCCTCAATGCAAACAATTTTTTTTGTGGGGCATAAGCTTATATTTCGCATCATAATATTCTACAAGTTATAATTGGGCTCTTAAAGAACTTATGATTGCTAGGCATAAGTTCGATTTTGAATGGCAAAAATTAAAAACCAATCCATTTGAGGGACAAACCGTGCAATTAAATGCTAATTAGCCTTGCTCCTTCCTCTTATTAGGAGGAGTAGTCTTCTTGGATCTCAAAGAAGGGGGAAAAAAACGTATATAGCAGCCCATTAGTGCTGATTATTTTTTGTTGCCCTAGAAGCATGTTTAAGATAAAACAGCCCTAATATAGTATTAACACATATTTTTCACTTATCCGCTAAAATAATCCTCCCAAAGCTGAATAAAAATTACAATTTCATGTTAATAAAAATTACATCAATTATAACTAAAAAGTGATTATATACCAGATACTCAGTCTTTATATACATTTTACACATCAATTATACCAAAAAAGTGATTTAGACAGCAGATATTCAATCTTCATATCCATTTTACACATCAAATATACCAAGAAAGCACCTGTTATGATTAAAAAAAAATTACAATCTTTTTATCCAATTTACACATCATTTATACCAAAATGCGATTTGTACACCATATATTCAGTCTTTATATCCATTTTACACATCACTCATACCAAGAAGTGATTTATATGAAATCGTCATCCATAGCATCCAAATGGATAGGTTTATTCTCGTTTCTCCGCATGTCTTTGTACTCTTGTGAAAAGCCTTCTTGACCAGAGAAAGTCGAATAAAAAAAACTCTGGAATAAAATTTCACCGATTAAGAAAACTATGTGAGATGGAGAGATATGCGTAAAGAGATATATATGTATCCCTTTTTAAAGGGATAATGATATAATTAGATTTTGTACGTATCCTAACCCCTAAAAAAATGTGATTAGAATCTAAATCCTACATTTACTCCTAACTATCTGAGTGGCTAATAAAAGTTAAAATCATGCGGAAGGTGGTTATAATTGATTGATAAAAACAAAATATGTTTATATTGAGTTTAAATGGGCTGCTGATTGAGTTAATTTTCCCTCAAAGAAGCGAAACAAAAGCCCCCCCCCCCCACCCCCACCCCCCACCAACATGAACCATTGAGCTTCTTGGGCCCATTATTTGACTCTCGAGCCTGAACAAGCCCATCTGGTTCAAACTTCATTTTACAGTCCATGAGTCTCACGTTTTCAAGTAATTGCACGGTTTTCTCTTAAATGGACTGGTCTTTAATTTTTATCTTTCAAAATCGAACTTATGCCAAGGTGAGACATAAGCTCTTTAAGGGCAGCGGCATAACTTGTGAATATTATGCTTTTTTTGGGCGGATTGCCCTTCATTTGGGGTGGTCTTTAATTTTTGTCCTTCAAATTGGTGGTCTTTAACTTTTATCCCTCGCCTAACACGCCAAGGTTGTGGGTTCGAAACCCAACTCGGTAAAAATAAAATAAATCGCAAGGCAGAATTTGGGCCGCACAGGCAGAATTTGCATGGGCAGAAATTCTGCCTGTGCCATGTAAATTCTGCCTGAAGGAAAAAATTTAAAGACCACCATTTTGAGGGGTAAAAATTAAAGACCACCCCCAGCGAAGAACAATCCTGCAAATTTCCCAATATTATGATACGTAACTTATATCACTCTAGGCATAAGTTAGATTTTGAAGGCCAAAAATAAAACATCAGTCCATTTGAAGGACAAAAATTAAAGACCGGCACAAAATAGGAACAAAACCGCAAATGATCCAGTGGGTGTATTGATCCAAGCTAACAGTCGAGCTCGGCCCATTAATGGTGCTTATGCTCAAGCTCTTCCATATTGGAACTTCAAGAAATGTATTCTCAATCCCATCATGCTAAGGATGACCATGTATTTCATATTAGGCTTTCGAAATACCACCTTATTTATGAAATTACTACTCCTCTATTTCAATTTATGTGGCACCTTTCGGATTTCGATAGTCAACTAAGTTTTTCTTTGATCGAAATTTTTTTTTACGTCTTTTAAATATTTTAAATTGTTAATTATTTTATTTCACTCAACTGGATGTTAAGGAAAACCTCTTACAGAAACCTCATTTTTTTTTTGTTGCCGATAATAAGTTCTCCTTCAATACCCTACTACTCATGATAAATATTGAGTCTAAGGTATACTCATACACTTATGCTATTTTAGTAAAGTACTTTTTGTTCGAGGGATGAGGGACCCGAAAAACCTAGCCAGGAGGCCTACCTTGCAAATGGGGACATTAAAGTGTCCTCATACATTACATTTCAAGGCAACTTGCATAGGAATGTGATCTCTTAGTCATGACAATTCTTTTTATCCGGTGTTTGGTATCCGCATTGAAATTCCGATTAATCTGGTTTCGTGTCATGTAAAACCCATTAAAAAGGAAAAATGCTCCCTATAAAAAACAAATTAATTCATACTAAAGGCTCGAAAACCTTTGGTTAAATATACATGAATCTTATCCATCGCATCACAACTCTTAATGATAATCGTAGCATTTCACGTGGAATGCGTTTCATCAACAACTGCAATAATTTTTTTGGGAATCATGAACATGAGGCAATTCTAACTAAAAAGAATCGGAGGGGAAATAAGGGTGAGGGACATATGCTTCTTAAGTGGGATATCACTGGAGCCCCATATATATCTTGGAATTGAGCTACTAGCTGTAAACTTCTTGATTCACCAAAAACTTACGCAACAGACCGGAATTTAGGTCCTTCCAATAGCAAACAAAGATCACACGACATGTTTTTTTTGTCTAAATGTAGGTCCAAGGAATTAAGAATGAAAAAAAACAAAACCTTACCCGCTTTGATGCACTCAATAAGTAAAGTACCTTTTGGTAGCAACTATTATTGGAATAGTTCAAATTCGAGATCAATTCGATAGTGAGACTTGAAAAAGCAACGATCTTAATTCTATGTCATTCTTTCTCTTTTATATTTGTATCTTCCTTTAAAAGCAATGATCTTAATTCTATGTCATTCTTTCTCTTTTATATTTGTATCTTCCTTTTGTTATAGTTTATAGTAGATCGCTGATTCTACTTAAATATGACTAGATTGAAGGCATGGTGACCCTTTCTATAAAGTCAAGCCCACTAGCTGTAATAAAAAAACACAACTAACGAGCAAGAAAATGAGCTAAGGCACGCGCAACGGCTTCCATCATTTTAAAACCATTCTATAAAATTATATAAGAAATCCATACTTTTCGAGTCATTATATTCAAATGAATGAAACATAACGGAGAAACACAACATTCGTATATGTTGTTCTCCTCCCTTTATCTCTATTTTTCATCTTTTTTTTTTTTTTGAAAATATTCCTGTAACTTATCACATTATAGCTATCAGTCTGCTCTTGATGAAAATGTAAAGAACTCCATGTTGGTAGCTTAATTTAACGATATTTAGCGATACACAAATCACTACTGAGAAGAAATAAGGAAACTGAAAATCTGAAAGTAAGCAGTTCAACGTGTATTTCACGGGCTAACCAAAGACAGTAAATATAAGATGCTTAGCAAAAAAGTATATTCAATGGAACGTTTCATGATTAAAGGAAGTTATTAATAATAATATGTTGCTCTTTAAGCTTCATTTAATTTGGCACTATTCTTTTTTATATTCTGAAACTATTTAATTTTTGAATTTTTCAATTTATTCCTAATGACATGCTTTTACAACAACAAAAGAATCTCATGACATATTTCAGGCTAGCTGCAATTTAAAAGTATATTCTTTATTGATCTATTAAAGGTCACACTCAAATACTGTCACATATTTATCTTGTAATAGTAGGTGTCGAATGTGGAATGGTCAATTTTGGTGTAGTCTAGATGAAACGTGAAAGGGTGGGTCATGAGGCCAATCTCTTTCAGCCGGATACTAATATGGATCATTTTTTCTCTCCACGTTTTTCACAATATTTGACATGTCCTATCACTTCGCTATTGATTAATTATTGGTTATTGGCTTTGGATGCAAAGAGCAAAAGATATACTTTGGCTTATCTGTACGCGTATTAGTTACGAAGTCCCAATCTTTATTACAACAGTATTTCCTTGGTAGCAAGGGAGACATTGATCTTAGTAATCCAAGAGGACGTTTTGGATTAGAGCTGCAGAAATGGAAAAAGTTTTAGCAGAGAGTGTGTTTTCTTAATAAGTCTCATGCATTGTAAATTTTGAATTAATCAGGCCAGTAACTTTTGAATACCGAATAATTATGAAATTATAATGTAAAGATTAGTAATTTATTTATTATCTTTTGTTGGATGCTTAGTTCATTGCGCTAAAATTGAATATACAAGACATTAATATATTTTATTTATTTTTAAAACTAAATAGCAATGAATTTATAATTATACCTTTGGTTGCTTGAACTTCATAAATTTCTATAAAAAAAACAAGGATAATTTTGTCCTTTTGGTGCTTTATTCATATTCATAAGTTATACAAGGATAATTTGTTTGATGTTGTTAGAAGTATAAATAATACATCAATGTATAATTGGTGTATTATTACAAGTATCCGGAAATAGTTAAACATGAGTCAGAAAAGGCTTAATACCTAGATGGACCCTTAAACTTGGCATGTTTTGTAAGATAGGCATATAAACTTATAAGGTGACCAGATAGACACTTAAATTTACTCAAAGTGTATTTTTCAAGTTTTCCAGTTGTTTTGAAAACAAAAACTATATTTTTCAAACACTCACAATTTTCATGGCCAAACAAGCCCTAAATATATCACAAAATATTTTTTTTAAAATGCAAAAATAAGGCAAACGCATATACATGAGACTATAAATGTGCACTTAAACCAATAAATACTCGCTAATCGCAATTTTGCAGCTTTCAATTAACTCGGATTTTTTTTTACACTTGAATAATTAAAAAACAATAACTTTAACCAATAAAAATCCTTAAAAAAAAAGAAATTTCAAATTAAGAAATTTCTAAGTTCAGTATTTCAAGTGTAAAAGAAATTTCAAATTAAGAAAACTGTAAAGCCGAGAAGAAAATCCTTAAAAAAAAGAAATTTCTTAATTTGAAATTTCTTTTTTTAAGGATTTTTATTGGTTAAAGTTATTGTTTTTTAATTATTCAAGTGTAAAAAAAAAACTGAGTTAATTGAAAGCTGCAAAATTGCGATTAGCGAGTATTTATTGGTTTAAGTGCACATTTATAGTCTTATGTATATGCGTTTGCCTTATTTTTGCATTTTAAAAAAAATATTTTGTGATATATTTAGGGCTTGTTTGACCATGAAAATTGTGAGTGTTTGAAAAATATAGTTTTTGTTTTCAAAACAACTGAAAAACTTGAAAAATACACTTTGAGTAAGTTTAAGTGTCTATCTGGTCACCTTATAAGTTTATATGTCTATCTTACAAAACATGTCAAATTTAAGGGTCCATCTAGGTATTAAGCCGTCAGAAAACAAATCAAACATTAAATAAAGCAAAGAGGTCCTTATGTGATGAGTTGGTACGACATTTTTTTGTTTTGAAAAGAAATAAAACAAGAATATCAATTTCCACAAAGCATACCGTTTCATTGCAGTCGCGTATCTACTTTCTTGGTGGGTTACTGGCGTAGGTGCGAAAGCAATAATTAAATTTGACAAATTATCTGACTAATCCATCGTACGACGTATAGAAAGGTCAAAATGCAATGAAAGATTTTTAGAGGATGGACTTTAAGATTTTCAATAAATAGACAAACACATTTGTTACAAATCACAATCACAATTAGCAAACCTTTCCCTTTTCTCAATACCATAATTGTACTCGCCACAACAAAAAATCACTAAAGCATTGTCACTAACATTTATCAAAAGGCGATGGTTGCGTTAAACAAATGCTTCTTGGAATACCTTCTGAATAAGGACCCAAAGCAGAATTTAAAGTTTATAAGGACCTGAGATTCTAGTCATTTTAAATCAGTGAGTTCTCAATTAATAATTTGACATATTTCTATAGATTTATTAAGAATAATACAGGAAACGTAAACTCTAGCTCCGCCCTTGCTTTTGACGAAGTTGTCAAATATTCCAAAAGTCGATGATAAAATTTTTTTTTAGCTAAAATCACACATTCTAACTTTTTTATTATAAAATCTTTATTATTTTATTGAGTTTCTTCTTTTTGTGTGGTAGGAAAGGTGCTTCTTAAGCACAAGTGCAACCCTTTTCATAGATTAGTCAGTACCATTGAAACCTAATAACATAAAATATGATTTTTTTTACGTAAACATGCTAAGTACTAAAGTTAGCAAAAAAAATATAATTAACGTTCAGCACTTCTTATAAAATAAGTACTAGAACGGTAAATTTTTCTTTTAGACCCTAGCTATAGACTTCCATTATTGTGATACAATAATAATTGATTTACTGTTAAGGAATGAGGACCGCAATTAGTCATAATCGGTTAACATAAAAAAGTGAAACACGACTGCTTCGTGATTGGTAAACTTTTATTGAGAAAAAAGGAAAAAGATGGCCAAACATACATGTGAATTCCGTGAAAGGTAGTAACAAATATAGTAGACGAACCAAGTTTACCGCTAGATCTTATAATTAAAGAATTTGAAACAAACAAAAAAAAGCGATTGTTTATTTTATTTATTATTTTGCTAATAATCATTAGCAAAGGATGAACCGTATATCCCTTGATATCTGGTTACTTTGTGATAGCTAGCTAGTTAATTCCGCTCTATCAAAATATTACAATTTGTTCTTTTTATAACAATCACCATCTAATACAAATCTCATTATAACATGGAAGTTTTTTTAAATTGCTTTTTTACATTATATTTTACTTCCATATATAGTATCTTTTTATCTATAACAGCAACAATCATTATTATAATAGTACACTTAAAATTACCAATCATTATTGTCATATATGCTCTTTGCAAAATTACATTTCTATAACAATCTCACACAAATAACTAAGTAAAACAATCTATTAATTGGAGTATATTGTATTGCAGAAATACAATTTTAATAGATTTCGTAAGTTCCAATAAGAAATTTGAAAGGTCAAAAGCTCTTGTGAAATTGAACAGGAGAAATTAAAAGATGAAGTTAGCGACTTAATGAAATGCGAATATTGTTTTATATTTAAAATCAAACAACTTTTCTTTTATAACATAAAATTCTGAAAAACAAATACCACATTTTTTTGCGTATTATAATAGATAAATAAGATTTATATGTCAAATTTTGCTATAAACGTGTAATTACCGATCACTTTAACAGTAAAAGAGAATTTCCGACAAAAAAAAAAAATCGTTATAGAGAGGCGTGATTTGTAGTTTCTTTTATCTTTTAAATGAACTCATACTTCTCCTCGAGTGAAAATAATTTGTTTTTAATTAAAAAGTTTGGGCCTATAAACATATTTTATCACTAAAATATAAAGAGATAATGAAATGAGCACGTGCCAAATTTGTATAAGTTAGCAAACTTTTTGTGTATGGATTCCTGAACTTTGTGGTGATTATTAATTTTCCATCATTTCATTGTCATTCTTGTTTCTACGTAAGTATCCAATGACTTGCTCTTTATTTGATCAAAGTTAGTGGTCATTTTCTCAATTTACGTTTGCCCTCGTTAAAAGACAAGTTGAAATTTTAGCCTCCATAGCCTATGCTAGACCTTACTTAATTTTTAAGTTTCATGTGATACATGACTCACAAATTCTTTTCAATTAGGTTAGGAAATGGGCAATAAGAGACATGTATATATATCCTCCAACATCTTTTTTCTTAAATTTATCAATGTTTGACTCTAATACCAATTGAAAGAACATGATCATCTAACATAAAATCTTAAGGCAATTAGGGGTGTACATGAACCGGGTTGGTTTGGGTTTTTTAAAGACCAAACCAAACCAATTGCATCGGGTTTTTAAATCTATAAACCAAACCAAACCAACAAAATTCAGGTTTTTCAACCTCGGGTTTTCTCGGTTTTTTCGGGTTGCTCTTTTCCGGTAAAGTCTTCATACAAAACATATAACTTATACTTCAAATATTTCTTTAGTCCTAGTAAGATACGACGATCTAATTAAGATATTTATTAAGAAAATAACACAAAACGTGATGAGAGATGACATTGTACTAAAATATTCAACGAAAAAAATTAATGAAATTGCATAAAATAAAATTGTCATAATCTAAAAGTACTAGGTCAGGCTACAATAAATACAACTAATTTATAAGGCATGTAAAGAATGATCCTAATCTAAAAGTACTAAGTCATGCTAAAATAAGTACGGCTACTAAGTATTAATTACATGACTAAATATTAAAGAAAAAATAAAATTAAGTTATGTATTTTCACCTTCTAAACTAATATAAAACTAAAGAATAGTTATCAAAATTATTGTCATTCCAGTGTTAGATATGAATTTCTTTTGTTAGCATTAGTATTGCTTTGATTTTTGTTGAGTTTTATTTGAGTTATTAATATCATTGGGCTATAAAACTCATTAAACCATTCAAAAGTCTAATTCCACGCTTGAAATAATATGTTAAAAGACAAAAAACTATGAAAAAGTTAAAGAAACATTTATAAATTACATTATAAATAAATATTTCTATGTATAAAATGTGTTTGAAATTTTATAAATGTAATGTCGGGTTGGTTTGATTCGGTTTGACTTTTTTTAGTTAAAACCAAACCAAACCAATAGTGTTCGGGTTTTTCTTTTTAAAACCAAACCAAGTCAAACCAAACCACTAGTCGGGTTTTTTTCTCGATTTGATTCGGATTATCGGTTTGGTGCGGTTTGTTGGTTTGCTTTGTACACCCCTAAAGGCAATAATAGAAATGCTTTTAGCATTTTTTTACACAATCGATAATGGGCACATAATGTAATCTTTAACATTTTTATTGTTTCTAATGAAAGTGAATGGGAAAAAAAGAGAAGAAAGAACAAAATAAGAAATTATTATCGGAAATACTTATTTGAGTAGGAGTATTATGAATATAAACATAACGACGACTGAGTAGTGTATACGGTAAAAACCGGATATGAGGCAAACCGGTGGAACGAGGAATTGGCGGGAGTAAGGAATGAGAATGTGTCGGATACTATTCGCCCTTGACCGGGGTAACGCTTGAACCGGAGCTAAGCGGGGGCGCCAACTGATCTGCCTTCTTCGTCGTTGAAACAGCCAGGTCCGGTGACCCGAGTATTCGTGGCCGTTGGTCCGTATAGCTGTCGGTCCGCATAGCCGTCGGTCCGTGTGGCCGTTGCATACGAGCCACGCGCCAGTAGCGACCTGTCATGGTCAACTACCCACCATGCGTGTGTCAGACGGCGCCGTCAGTCTAATCTCACCAAATCCGTTCAGAGCTATCCTTAGTACTATTATTTTATTTGTTCACATTGTATGGAACCCATGGAGGTCACACTATAAATAGAGCACATCCCCCTCTTTTGTAAGGGTTGGCTCCCTTACTTTCCAAGAACATTTTATAGTAAAAGAGCTTATATATACAATCTCTCTCAATATCTGATCCGACCAAGGATATTCGTTTCCATTTATATTGTGTTTCTTCCATCTATATTCGTTTCCATTCAAAAAGGGGCTCAACATGCTAAGTTCAACTGCTTCAGCCAAATTGAAAGAAAATTTGCTGGAATACGAGGCTGTGACATGGGCCGATGTCCATAATCGGTATGAATCGAAAATTCGGGTGGAGGACGATCAGTTCGAGCTCCCCCCGGTCCCTGCAAAAATGGATAGATGTTTTGAAAAGCCAAAGAAGGGTTATGGAGCGAAGGCCGAATCGTCGAGGGAAAGGTTCCGGCCATACTCCCATTCGGAGAGACAAAATTTTAGGACAGAAAAATCAAGGGAAAGCCCGAGCCGTTTCTCGGGTCGGGGTGGCAAGCAGGTCGAACGACCGACGAGTAGCCGGGGGCTCTCGTTCAGGAGCGATGCCGGAAGTTCTGCCGGTAATAAGGGCCCACCGAAGATCTCGGAGTACAACTTCAACGTTAGCACTTCAGGCCTCGTCTCGGCCATCGGCCACGTCCCGGATGTAAGATGGCCGAAACCGTTAAGGTCGGATCCGGGCCAACGGGATCCGAACGTGGTGTGTGAGTATCACGGAACCCATGGCCATAAAACCGAGGATTACCGCCAGTTGAGAGAAGAGGTAGCCCGCTTATTGAAAAACGGTCATCTCCGAGATCTGCTGAGCGAGCGAGCCAAAAATCATTACAAGGAAAGGGAAGCTCATCGAAGGGCCGAGCCGGTCGAACACCAGCATACAATCAACATGAAAGTTGGGGGTATTGACGCCCCTCGGGGGCCGATAATGAAACGAACAAAGGTTTCTATTGTTCGAGAAAAGCGCATCCGAGACCACTCAACCGGGGGCTCTATTTTCTTCAATGACGAAGACGCGGAAGGCATCATTCAACCGCACAATGATGCACTGGTAATTTCTATGCTTGTCTTTAAAACTAAGGTTAAACGTATTTTGGTTGACCCAGGTAGCTCGGCCAACATCATCCGATGGAGAGTGGTCGAACAGCTAGGGCTGCTCGATCGAATCATATCGGTGGCTCGGGTACTCAACGGGTTCAAAATGGCTAGCGAAACCACAAAGGGAGAGATCTCGTTGCCCGTGAACGTGGATGGCACTATTCAACAAACGGTGTTCTATGTGATCGAAAGGGACATGAAATATAATGCATTATTGGGCAGACCCTGGATACATAGCATGAGGGCAGTACCCTCGACACTGAATCAGTTGCTGAAATTCCCCACCCCGGAGGGGGTGAAAACCATCCGAGGTGAGCAGCTCGCAGTAAAGGAAATGTTCGCAGTAGAGGAGGCGGCGCCCCGGCCCAAGGAGCCGGCTCAGGAAGAAAAGGGTGTAACCGGAGGGGAGGTCCCCCAATAGCAACCACAGTATACCGGGCCAGATCCGGTGCATGAAGAGGATGATTTCGGGGTACCCAGATCTTTTGTCATGCCGGATGACTCGGACACAACCAAGTCAACCGTAGAGGAGCTGGAACAGATCATCCTGTTCGAGTACTTACCGGACAGAAAGGTATACCTGGGCATGGGGCTTACCCCGGAGCTCAGACGCAAATTAATTGAGTTTCTTCGAGCTAACACCGGTTGCTTTGCATGGTCGCATATAGATATGACAGGTATATCACCGGAAATAGCATCCCACAAGCTCAGCTTGGACGGGAAGTTTCCCCCGGTGAAGCAAAAAAAAAGGCCTATGGCGGAGCCAAAACACGCCTTCGTAAAAGACGAGGTAACAAAGCTTTTAAAAATAGGTTCCATCCGGGAGGTGAAATACCCGGATTGGCTTGCTAACGTGGTGGTGGTGCCCAAAAAAGGTAATAAATTTCGAATGTGTGTCGATTATAAGGATTTAAACAAGGCATGCCCGAAGGATTCATTTCCATTACCTCGCATCGATAGAATGATCGATGCGACGGCCGGACATGAAATGTTAAGTTTTCTCGATGCTTACTCCGGGTATAACCAAATCCGGATGCACCCGGAGGATCAAGAGAAAACATCCTTCATCACCCGTTATGGGACTTACTGTTATAACGTCATGCCTTTCGGATTAAAAAATACCGGTGCAACTTACCAACGCCTAGTTAATGGAATGTTCAAAGAACAAATAGGGAAAATGATGGAAGTTTATGTTGACGATATGGTTGTTAGGTCCCTGGAAACAGAGGACCATTTAAAGCATTTGCAGGAAACCTTTGATGTGCTCCGCAGATACAACATGAAGCTCAACCCGGAGAAATGTGCTTTCGGGGTAAGGTCCGGTAAATTTCTGGGTTTCATGGTGTCAAACCGGGGAATCGAAATCAATCCGGACAAGATCAAGGCCATCGAGGACATCGAGGTTGTGAACAACATAAAAGGGGTGCAGAAGCTCACCGGGAGGATAGCGGCGCTTCATATCGAGGTCCTCGGACAAGAGTCACCGTTTCTTCTCTTTGCTCAGAAACCCTACGAGAGTTGAAGAGGTACTTGTCTAGCCCCCCGTTGCTGCACACACCGAAGGCCGACGAGCCGCTTTTCCTCTACCTAGCTGTCTCCAAAGTGGCGGTAAGTGGCGTTTTGGTCCAAGAAGAATCAGGTACGCAATTCCCTGTCTATTACGTGAGTAGAACTTTGGGGGATGCGGAGACCCGTTACCCTCATTTGGAAAAATTGGCATTAGCACTGGTAAGCGCTTCCAGAAAGCTCAAACCTTATTTTCAATGCCACCCCATATGTGTAGTAACCACTTACCCTTTGAAAAACATCATGCATAAACCGGAGTTGTTAGGTAGGCTAACAAAATGGGCTGTAGAAATTAGCGGTTACGATATCGAGTATAAACCTCGAACGGCCATCAAATCCCAAATTTTGGCCAATTTTGTGGAAGACTTTGCCCCAGCTATGGTCCCCGAGGTCGAAAAGGAACTTTTGCTGACCTCAGGGAAGACCATGGGCCTTTGGTCTCTACACACGGATGGGGCCTCGAACCTTAGAGGTTCCGGACTAGGGATTGTCCTTAGGACCCCGACTGGGGATGTCATTCGACAATTCGTTAGAACTGCTAAATTGACTAACAATGAAGCCGAGTATGAGGCTATGATTGCAGGTTTGGAATTGGCTCGAAGCATGGGAGCCGAAATAATTGAGGCGAAGTGCGACTCGCTCTTGGTCGCAAACCAGGTGAACGGCGTATTCGAAGTCAAGGACGAACGGATGCAGAGGTACCTCGAAAAAACCCAAGTGGTGCTTCATCAATTTAAAAAATGGGCCATGCAACACATACCGAGGGAGCAGAACAGCGAAGCTGATGCATTAGCAAATTTGGGATCCTCGGTCGAGGGGAGGAAATCAACCCCGGGGCAACGGTGCACTTATCGAACACGGTCATAGAAAGCGGACACGCCAAAATATGCACAGTGGGCTTAACTTGGGATTGGCGCAACAAGTACATTGACTACTTGCGTGATGGTAAGCTGCTAAATGACCCGACGAAATCACGGACACTACGGACCAAGGCCGCCCGTTTTTGCTTAGTGGACGGCCAATTGTATCGACGCTTTTTTCTTGGTCCCCTGGCTAAGTGTTTGGGCCCCGGTGAAACGCAATACGTGATGAGGGAGATACACGAGGGAACCTGCGACAACCACTCCGGTGCAGAAGCTCTGGTTCGAAAGATTGTCAGGGCCGATTATTACTGGAATCGGATGGACGAAGACTCGAAAAGTTTTGTCCGAAAATGTGACGGGTGTCAGAAGCATGCTCCGATGATTCACCAGCCCGGGGAGTTGCTGCATTCGGTGATCTCACCTTGGCCTTTCCTGAAGTGGGGAATGGACATTGTGGGTCCGTTACCTCAGGCGCTAGGTAAGGCCCGTTTCGTTTTGTTTATGACTGACTATTTTTCTAAGTGGGTTGAAGCGCAGGCCTTTGAAAAAATCAGAGAGAAAGAAGTCATCAACTTCATATGGGATCACATCATCTGTCGTTTCGGCATCCCCGCCGAGATAACTTGTGATAATGGTCCTCAGTTCGTGGGCGCCAAAGTCAACAATTTTCTCGAGGGATTGAAGATCAAGAAAATCGTGTCGACCCCGTATCACCCCTGTGCAAACGGACAGGCAGAATCCACAAACAAAACGATAATCCAAAATCTGAGGAAAAGATGTGAAGCATCAAAGCACCATTGGAGGGAAGTATTGCCGGAGGTGCTGTGGGCTTACAGAACCACGTCCAAATCAAGCACGGGGGAAACCCCATTCTATTTGGTCTACGGGGCCGAAGCCCTTTGTTATAGCCCGTATTTTGTACGTTCGGATAATTTAAGATAATTGCAAGAAGTTTAGGACAAGGCCATGTTTTGATCTTGTTTAACACAAAAGTTGTTTATGAAAATTTTTGATGTGGAAATATTAAGAAAGGCTAGGGGTAAAAAGGGAAATTCACAAGGTGGTTCATGGTAATATTAAGGAAAGGCTAGGGCAAATTCGGAATTTGGAAAATAGTTTTTCATGAATTGCAAGACAAAATACAAAAAAAAATGATGGGCTTGGAAATAAAGGCCATGTGGCCGTTCATGTTGGGTGGGCCAAGGCCCACATGGAAGTATAGTATAAGTGAATAAAAAGATGACAAACTCTCCATATTTTCATCTTCATCACTTGGAGAATTCAAGAAGCTTGGAGAAGACCAAAAATAAAAGGCCATTCGGCCATAAGGGAGAAAAATTGAGCCCTCAATTTTGATCACCAAAAAATATTTTCTTCTAGCCTTTCTACTAATTGGAAGGCCCTCTTTAACGTGGGATAGTTGTTGGAGCAAGAAAACCATTCATTCTTACAAGAAGCAACCCTAGCCAAGATGTGGAGTTAAGGAAAAAGGTAAGGTTTCATCTTCTTTTATATGTTATGGATGGTTGTGTATGTTGTAGTATGTAGAAATGAATGAAATTCATGAAAATATGGAAGTGATGTTGTGGCCGTGTATATGTAGTGTATGGCCGAGCATGTGTTGTGTTGTGTAGAGCAAATGAATTGATTTTATTTAGTAATTGGATTGTTGTGGTTGTGAATTCCATGATGAAAATGAAGGTTGGATGAATTGAAATGAAGTTGTAATCGTTGAGAAATTATTGGAGGAATTAATGTGATTCTAATATGGTTTCTTGTAATTATAAGAATAATGTTGTTAGTGTGTGAATCATTGGTATAGTTCATGAATTGAAGGAAGGAAATGTGTCGTCATTGTTCTTGTTGAATTTGGATGGTTTCGGGTGAAGTAGTATGTTGATTGGGTTGTCTTGAATATTATGTGAATTGCTTGAAGTATTCTTGAATTATGTTAGAATGATTTCGGATTAATACTTGAATGTGGAATCATTGGTGTTAGCTTGAATATATGCAATTAAATTGAATATAAATGAAATGCCGTTGACTTGTGTGACAAGAGTTGTTAATGTTAGAATATATTTTGGGATTGATCGTTGAAGTTGTTAGTATGATTGTTGGTAATGTTGTTGGTAAATTGGCCGAGTTGAATTCTCGGATTTGTTGTTGTATGTTTGGCCGAGTTGAATTCTCGGATTGTTGTGGATAAATTGGCCGAGTTAGATTCTTGGGGATGGTGTATTTACAGGGGAAATGCTGTTGAAATTTCGGCAGGTTATAAGTGAACTCATTTGAAAGACTAAGACAAGTATATGTTGAGGAGTCTAATGATTATGTCAATTCTCTTGAATGTAGACTAGCAAGTTTGGACAAATAAGCGTAGCTAATTGGACGTGGGACAGGTATGTAAGGCTTACCCTTTCTTTCTTTTGGCATGTCTTAGAGCTAAGTAAGGTATGAACAGCTTCTTGAGGTAACTCTATTCTTTAATTCTGAGTTTGTTTATGATTCTTACTTCTGTGTGAAACAAACAGACGATGCATACATATGATCTCAAAGAAGTTCCGATTCTTAACGCCACTAAGATGGCTAATGTTCTTGATTTCTGAAATCTGTCTCACTATGTCTGATACGTGTGTGTAGTTCCAAAAGTTCTGTGGTGATTTGATCCATAGTGATATTCGAAAGTATGTGATGAGATTATCCATAGTGATATTCGAAAGTATGTGATTATGGCTTTGATCTTCCAAAGATAGCTTCTGAAATGTTCGTAAAGGTTTCTGTACGAAAATGTCTGTAACTTTCTCATACTAAACCGAATTGACTTGAAACACGTTTGTGATTCTCACGTATCGGTTTGTGTACGTACCTAACGAGTCTTGATTTATGTGCATATGGTTTCGCATTACTCTGTTCGTGTGTGCCTCAGTGTCTTTCACTGCGTCCCGTGCCATGTTCTGTTATCGTGCGTCTTCCTCTGCATTGTTCACCGCGTCCCTCTCCCTTGCGGGTCGGGTTCTGTTATATATGTATATGTATATGATGATATGGGGGTGGTGGCCAGGATGGCATATGATGATTCTGTTCACCGCGTCCCGCAATAGAGGGTCGGGATCTGTTACATGCATATATGATATATGATTTTGGCATATGATGATTTTGTTCACCGCGTCCCTTACTAGAGGGCCGGGATCTGTTATATGATTCTGTTCACCGCGTCCCTCACGAGAGGGTCGGGATCTGTTATATGCATATATACGGTATATGATTCTAGCATACATGATTTGTGTTTGGAAAGTAAGCATTTTGGCATTCTGTGCATTCTGTACTTCTTCTGACATACGATATCACCATACATGATCTGTGTCTGGAAAACAAACATTCTGACATTCTGGATCCGTACTTCTTCTCACATATGACTTCGGCATATATGATCTGTGTTTGGGAAACAAACATTCTGATATTCTGGATCTGCACTTTTTCTGACATATGACCTCTGCATACACGATTTGTGATTGGAAAATAAGCGCTTTGGTAATCTGGATAATGTACTCACTCTTGTACTGTTTGTTTCGGTTATGATTCTGTTTTCTTTATTTCATGTTTTACATACTCAGTACATATTCCGTACTGACCCCCTTTCTTCGGGGGCTGCGTTTCATGCCGCGCAGGTACACCCAGATGAGTTGAAGCTATTATAGAAGATGTTCCAGCGAAGTTGGCAAACTCCGTTTGCTCCTAGGGTGTTGCCGAGTCAGAGTATTATGCTATGATGTTTGTTCGAAGTTAGAGACTTTGCAGACAGAGTCGTGGGTATAAGATGTCAGTTTTGTAAGCGGCTCCATCAGCCGATGTGTCCTTCTGTGTTATATGATAAATTCCATATGTTTACAGATTTTGTTTGATTTGAGAACAACGAAAAAGAATATTTCTGAAAGCATTTACTATGTTTGTCATTTTTGTTTGATTAAGAGTCCAAGAGATTACGTCTGTAATAAGAGTCAGCGGGTTCGCTCGGCTCCGAATATGGGGTTGGGTGCCCATCACACCCTAGTAAGATTAGGGTGTGACACCCTTATCCCCGTGGAGGTTGGCGAACCGACCCTCCGTTTCAGGTACGCCACCGAGGAGTCAAACGAGGAGGCCATGGCCGTGAAGCTCGACCTCACAGATGAACTACGCGAAAGCGCGTTGGTCCGCATAGCGGCCCAAAAACAGAGGATGGAAAGATACTACAATCGAAGAGCCAACTTTCGACATTTCCAAGTTGGGGACTTAGTGCTTCGAAAAGTTACCTTGCACACCAAGAACCCCAACGAGGGAAAGCTGGGTCCGAACTGGGAAGGCCCGTACAACGTAACCGGTATAACGGGCAAATGATCATACCAATTGGAGTCCATGGATGGGCAGCGTCTGCGTAATAACTGGAACGTGGTCCATCTGAAGAGATACTACTGCTAAGGTATGGCCTCCCCGTATTTTCTTATCAACCTTTCTCTTTTGCAGGGAGTCAAGAACAGGATAAAACTAGAATTTAGGCCTGAAAACACGTGTTGCACTCTTTTCCTTAGTAAGGTTTTGTCCCAAAATGGGTTTTCCGACAAGGTTTTTAATGAGGCAACAAGTACAACGTGTTACTCGACAAAAATGAAAGACCAACACCCGGAAATCCGAGGTCACACCCTCCGATTGGGGACTTAATAGCACTCACCCGACCTTGCAGCTCGGATAAGTGCTAGGGGAATACCATGCCCGCACCGGAGATGACACCGGTCAAAGAAGATGAGGAAACTCAACATTCGCTACGGCAAAACTAAGGCCCGGCCACCGGCCATAGCCTTCGATGTAAGGACCAAACGATCACAATGAATCGTGTCCCATTTAGCATTTGCTACGGCAAAACTAAGGCCCGGCCACCGGCCATAGCCTTCGATGTAAGGACCAAACGATCACAATGAATCGTGTCCCATTTAGCATTTGCTACGGCAAAACTAAGGCCCGGCCACTGGTCATAGCCTTCGATGTAAGGACCAAACGATCATAACGAATCGTGTCCCGTTATATATTTGCTACAGCAAAGGTAGAAGGAATTAAAATTCTCATATGTACAAACATTTTGCAAACACAAAGTTATCAAAAGCTGGGATAGCAAAATCTTGGGTGTCTTTCTGTTAAAAGGACTTTGCCCCGATGGTAACCGCTGTATTCCGGCACTACCTCATTCACATGCTCTATACCGAGGATCGTGCCCGAAACTCGACAAAGGCGACAAGGTCACAATGACCCGAGCCAAAATTCAACAAAATTCCCCTAAACGGGGACTGCTACATCAAAAATTTTGCCAAGGCTGAAAAAATACCGACCCTAAAGAAAATGCCTATCGTAATTCGGAGACGTCTGAACTTATGAAGCATCGGATAAGTCCCACGGGCACGGTGAATTAACGACTATGGGACGACTTGTCCTAAAACGGACCAACGGTCATGGTAAAAATAATGGCAAACGTTCAAACGAAGAAACAGGAAAAGGACATTCTTTATATATACAAGGGATGCTTTTTACATCAAAAATCAAAATCCTACGAAGGCAAAAAACAAAAACAAAAGACGAAGCACAAGCCCTATGCTATCTGGCATGACTAGAGGTGGATGAGTGCTTGGACTCGGTCCGCTCGGAGTCGTCTGACTCGGACCCGAGAGCACGGTTGGCTTCCTCCTCCATCCTCTTGGCTTCGAGTATCAGGGCCGGAAGATCCGAAAGGCCGTGCTCAGCTTGCTCGAGGGTGATCCGCCGAGACTTCCACTTCTCATACTCGGTGACAATAGCAATATGAGCCTCGGCCGCCTCCACACTTTTCCAGGTTTCTTCCAAATCGGCCTCGGCCTTAGCCAGTTTGGCTTCCAGATCAACCCGGTTCTCTTCAAGGACACTTCTCCTACGAGTGGCCGCCTCTAGCTAGGCCTTAAGGCCGTCATTGGCAATAACCGCCTCCTCGAGCTCAGCTCTTAGGCCCTCACATATCCGAGACCGCTCCTCGACTTTCCCCTCGAACACCCTCCTGCGCTCGTTGAACAAAGCAGCCTCGGACTCGATCCTCCGGTTCCTCTCGGTCAAGCCCGTAGCATCAGCCTTCACTGAGTCCAGTTCCCCCCGGAGGCGGGAAATCGTGGTCTCAAGCTCATCTAGCCTCAAGGAAAACTGGGCTTTGTCCCGGCTAAGGCCGATCTTGTCAGCCTCAAGGCTCCGGTTATAGTCGGTCATGGTGGCCAGTTCACTCTTCAAACGACGGTTTTTGTTCTTAGCCTCATCGAGCTCAGGACGGAGGTTGGCCAGTACTGCCGCCGGTTCAACTCTTCCTCCTTCTCCCGAAGAAGATGCTGGTATTTTTCTGTTTCTCGGCCCTGGGCATCCAGTTGGCCTCGAAGATCGTCCATCTCGTGTTGGGCACGGATGAAGGCTTCGTTGACCAGCACCACACTCTGCTGGTAAAACAAGTTAAAGGCTTAGGCAAAGTAAGGATAAAATCCTCAGATAAACTATACAAAGATGGCTAAGAATCTTACTCGGTTGCCCGCATGCATACCCTCGTTAATAAGGCACTGCCAAGTGACCCCAGTCATTTTGCGCCTGTCCGAATCAGAGACAAGGGGTCGCATATAGCTCGCTACGCCCACCGGACGCGATAGAAAGCTGCAGTCCTCGGGGACGGTGATTACGGCCGATCTGGTTCTCCTTAGCTCCACGCTCGGGGCCGGGTAGATATTCACCAAGCCATCCCTGGCACCAGATTCGGAGGCCCGGTTGGCCGACCTCGTGGCCCGAGGAATAGGGAGATGACCAAAGCCCGCAGCTTCGCCGGTAGCGGGGGGAGTGCTCGAAAACATATCATCAAAATCATCCACCCGCGGAGCCGGGGTAGATGAACTTGGAGCAGCCCCAATATTTTCAGCAAAGGACAGTGGCTCCGCAGTTGTAGCAGGCTCATGCTCGGGAGACGGACGAGCGTCTGTGGGGGCTTCGCTCCCCGGTACTGGGACGGTTCTTTGATCGGCTTCAGCAGCAGCCGCTTCCCCGGACCTCATTTTCCTTTGCAGGGGAGTATCTTCCGAAGAAATTTCACCTGAAATGTCGACAAAGTCAATCGACCGAGGAGGAGCCGGGGCAAGTATTTCTTCCGCACCTGAACGTGGAGCAGGAACCAAGAGACCTTCGCCGAGAGAAGGAAGGGGTGGAACGGAGACCGCCTCCTCCGGTATTGGAGCCACGGAGGGAACCGAGCCGACTCTCCGAACAATGATATCGAGCTCCGTCTCTTCCCTTGAAGACCGAGCAACGCTTCTTGCTTTTTTCTGTTTTGGCGTCTGCCCCTTTTCGGAGGGCCGTTTTCTTTTTGCAGCGTCGGCGAGAACACGGAAAGAACCCGTCGTGTCAAACTCGGACGCCGGTGCTGGGGGAGCGGTCCCCGACTCCGATCTAGGGGCTACCGAGCCCTTAGGCAAACCTGAAAAGATAAGATGTTAGCGAAGGTCGAAGGACGGACCGAATAGAAAAAGATGCAGTAGAATAGAAGTAGAAGACTACCGTGATTCTGGGCGACCCATCGACCACGTCACAGGTGGGCCCATGTCCGGTTGTCATAAGGATGCTGGTCGAGGAGTACAGTGACCCAGTCATGCAAATTCCGAATGACCGGAGGAACGTACCCATTGGCTGATAAAAGTAAGAAGGAAACAGTGAGAAAGCGGAATCAAAATTTGACGAAGCGTGCTAAAGCAATTATTCGAGGTTCCGGACTTACGCTTGTTATTCCACTTCTCCGGGAAAGGCATGCAATCAGCTGGAACAATGTCCTCGGTCTTCACCCGGACGTATCGCTCCAACCATCCCCGGTCTCTGTCTTCATCCATTTTTGAGAAAAATGGATTCCGGCTGCGCTTGGCCAGTTTCATCACGCCACCCCGGAACAGCCTCGGGGAGTATAGGCGTATCAGGTGGGCCAGTGTGAACTCCTTCTTGGCGTTGTTGGCCAACAACCGAAGACACGCTACGACCCTCCAAATAATTGGGCCGATCTGAGCCAACGTAACGCCGTAAGTCCGGCACATGTCGAGAATGACCAGATCCACCGGAGGGTCGAGTTTGAGAGTGAAAGGATATGTGTAAACGTACAGAAACCCTTCACGATGGTCGGTAACAGATTCATCTGGTCCGGGGGCGAAAACCCGAACTGAACGAGTGTCCCACTCACAATCGGCCCGGACTACATCGAGCTTCTCCTCGATAATAGATGAGGGGTACCGCCTCACGTCGAATCCCCTATCCGAGACGGAGGAAGGTTTTTCGACCTCGATATCTTTGTTGAAGTTGAACTTAGTCGGTACGATATCCGAAGCCGTGGGCTCGAATTTAGCCGGAGACGCAGGCTCGGTCCCCGGGGATGACACCAGTGGAGCATCATGGGAAGTTGTTTCAGACATCTTGGAAATATGAAAGAAAGAGGGTTCGAGAGAGGAATTTAAGAAAAATGAAGGAACTGGTGGTTCGAGGGGTGGCAAAGTGTGAAACAGCAACACTCGAGGAAGAATAGTTGACAGAAATAGTGACAGAGTTGGTTCTTTTGCTCGTAATATGAAGCAATGAATCAACATCAGATCAAGTATGGAGTTAATTGTGTGTGGTGCAGGTGGAAAAACGCAGAAATGGAGTGGAGTTGAAGAAGAACAAGGCGTGAAAATGATAAAGTGAAGGGGTAAAAGGCCTTATATAGGCATGGAAGAGGAACGGTTACCGAGGACGACCAATCAAGGGGCGCCAGGTGCCCCCATCATTAATGCGAAGCGACTTGAAATGACGTGCAAAGGACGGTTGGCAGAAGCAGACCACCCGGGGTGAGACACGTGGCCGATAAAAGGGGAGGCGTTACGCAACCGTTCCCGCCAAAATGAGAAGATGACGATGAGCTGACAGAGCCACCGGTTTTAGAAGTTATCCACTCCCCGTTACTCCGATGGATCGGAGATCCGGGAAGTGTGGGGCTATCTGTATACGGTAAAAACCGGATATGAGGCAAACCGGTGGAACGAGGAACTGGCGGGAGTAAGGAATGAGAATGTGTCGGATACTATTCGCCCTTGACCGGGGTAACGCTTGAACCGGAGCTAAGCGGGGGCGCCAACTGATCTGCTTTCTTCGTCGTTGAAACGGCCAGGTCCGGTGACCCGAGCATTCGTGGCCGTTGGTCCGTATAGCTGTTGGTCAGCATAGCCGTTGGTCCGTGTGGCCGTTGCATGCGAGCCACGCGCCAGTAGCGTCCTGTCATGGTCAACTACCCACCATGCGTGTGTCAGACGGTGCCGTCAGTCTAATCCCACCAAATCCGTTCAGAGCTGTCCTTATTACTATTATTTTATTAGTTCACATTGTATGGAACCCACGGAGGTCACACTATAAATAGAGCACATTCCCCTCCTTTGTAAGGGTTGTCTCCCTTACTAACATTTTATAGTAAAAGAGCTCATATATACAATCTCTCTCAATATCTGATCCGGCCAAGGATATTCGTTTCCATTTATATTGTGTTTCTTCCATCAAGTATTCAACATTGTTTATAAACGTTTAAATTCATAGCAAATTGTCATCATTAGCCGTTTTTGTTGAAGAACTCTCACATACCTATTTTCTCTATCTAACACACATCAAGACCCAAACACATATCCTATACCTACTTACAAATTTAATTGATTATCCGAATTCGGGGTAAACAAGTAGAAATTCCATTCACTTTAACAACAAAAAGGATTATGTTTCCATAAACGCAGCTTTTCCTAGAGCTATTGAATTCTCTGTCTTAAAAGTAACATAAACATTTCGGCTAAAAAAATCCTTTACTATAATTCTTAATTGACGATCTCTTTTCACTAGTTACTACTATAAGTTAAATGAGGATGATGCCCAAAAAAAAAATAAAAAATGGTAGGTGTTTTTAAGGGCAATACGGAATAGCTAGAAGGAACATGAGGTAATTCGTCCTACTTTTAGTGACTTGTACAATAGAAATCAATGAAAACTAACAGACGAGTTTTAAAAAATTATAAAGGTCAATGGGGTATTAGAATACCCAAGAAGACTTCCAAACACATTAATCTCTGAGACGGAATCACTTGCATTATTATAAGAGTTGTGTATAATTACAAAAGAAGAACAATTTATACCATTTTAAAGTTATTGTGAACTGAACTCACATGTAACACTTACTATACTCAAGCATAGTAATCTTTTATGTTTGCGCATATATATGATGATCACAGTTCACACGTTACTTATCTTTGACCAGAAAATCAACCACTCTTACCAAGAGGCCAACAAAATCGCTTAAGCACTTAACATGCGTGTAAGTTTAAGTTGTTGTAGTAATAATGCGTTGAGGGAGGAAAATAATGCTAATATTTCCCAATTCTTTTTACTAAGTTGTTGGATATATCAATTTCTTCCTCACTTGGACTAGTTAGGTAACAATAATTAGATCCTCCTTATTTGTACTTTTTCTTTTATAAATTATTATTATTATTAATAAAATTACATATTTTTGTAGCAATCTAGTAGTTCAGTTGGTTGGCTACATGAACTTTCATCATGTTGGTGAGATTTTGAATCCCCACGTTGAAATTCTCTCCCCATTTCCCCTTCCATACCCCTATGTAATAAAAAAAAAATCTTTAAAAAAAAATAAAAATTTATTCATATCCGCGGTTTATACTATCAAGTCAATAGATACATAATATGTGTTTGCATAGACTTTTAATACTTAACCATAGTTAATTAACATGCATTTTTTACTTCATTGCATGATTTGCATCACTTAACCATGGTCGGCTGAAGCCTAAAGCCCCAAATTATTTGTGCTATATTTAATTTAAATAATTATATATTTATTATCAGTGATAAATAATTTTTCTGATCATTTTTTGTCAATTATTTATTAATTATTAATTATTACATACATATTTTCAAGGTTTATGCTACTTTTTAAAAATATGATTGATGTAATTATAAATGGAAGTTGTAGTCAATTAAATTTATAATTACTTCCTACTTTTTAATGTGATTTAGTTGACTTCAACTTAAATCAATCTCGTTTATAATTTTGGCTTTGTATGATCTTTCTATAATTCTTTGATTTGTCTTTTTAGATATTTTTTAAACTCAAGCTAAGTGGCTTATAAATGTCTTTAAGGCATAATAATCAGTCTAGGGGTGTACAAAGCAAACTGACAAGCCGATAAAACGAGAAAAAAAAACTGACTAGTGGTTTGGTGTTGAAAAAAAAACCCGACCATAATTGGTTTGGTTTGATTTTAACTAAAAAAAGTCAAATCGACCCGACATTACGTGTATTCGATTTTTTAAATATTTTATACATATTTGTAATGTAATTTGTAAATATTTCTTAAATTTTTTCATAGTTTTTTGTCTTTTATCATATTATTTTAAGCTTGAACTTAGAATTTTGAATGCCAATAAGTTTTATATCCCATGGATGTTAGTAACTCAAATAAAGTCCAAATCAAAACCAACTCGACACTAATGCTAGCAAAAGAAATTCAATTCTAACACTAGAAATGACAGTAATGCTGGACATCTATTCTTTAGTTTTGCATAATTGGTTTAGAGCGTAAAAATACATAGCTTAATTTTTTTCTTTATCATGTAATTAATACTTATTAGCCATACTTATTTTAGCATAACTTAGTATTTAGATTAATGTCATTTTCTTTATGGCTTATTAATTAGCAATTTTATTATCTTTTTTGTTGAATATTTTAATACGATGTTCACCCATCTCACATTTTGTATTATTTTCTTAAGAAACACCTTAGTTATATAGTTGTATCTTGCTAGGACTAAAGAAACATTTGAAGTAAAAGTCATATGTTTTGTATGAAGACTTTTTCGAAAAAAACCCAAAAAAACCGAATAACCCGAGAAAATCCAAAGTTGAAAAACCCGAATTTTATTGGTGTGGTTTGATTTATAAATTTAAAAACCCGACGCAATTGATTTGATTTGGTATCTGAAAAATCCGAACCAACCCGGTCCATATACACCCCTAATAATCACTATAATATGAAGGATTTTAATCTATTTTTAAAGCTAAAGTGATAGGAGAAATTATATTACTAGGAGGTGATACTCTTACTAGCATATTCAACAAAGTCATGAAGTCCTACTTTTATTTTTAAATGTTTCTATCGCTTAAATAGGTCATCTAACAATTTATTGAATTAAAAAAAAAAACTAGATCAATGAAATAATCATAACACAACATGCAAGACTCGTGATACAGGGAATATCTCACGAAAAATTATACGAATCGACTATATCGTCAATTGAAAAAAAAATGGCATCAAAATATAATTAAATATCTTTTGATTTTAAGAAGTTATAAGAATAAGTATCAAATAAAATATATTAAAATTTTACTAAACAAATATAAGGCCTCCTTTTAAATATCGGTTTTAGGTCACCGGCTCTTCTAAACCGCTCCTGCACTTAACTCTAATAAATTTGCGTAATTTGTATAAACACCATGTACTGGTAGCTAGGTATTTACCCATCTGTTACTCCTAGGTCGCTGGGTTGTTAAATTAAAATAACAAAAGAAGTTGTTGGATCCGGATACTGCCGCACTAGCTATAACTAGAGTGCCCTTTCAATTTTTTTTAAGGGGGGTCCACAACGGACGACGAAAAAGGAGCACCAACCGGTGCTTCTTAATAGTAATAATATAATATCGGATAGTTATTACTAGTACTTAATATATATCCTTCTAAAAATAAAAAAATATAGGAAAGATATTTATTATTTGACCAAGCTTTTGGGAGGTCAAAAATATCTTTTTCTTCTTCGAAAAATGTTTATGATTAAAAAAAAAAAGTGAGATATTTTGCTAAGCTTTTTTGGGAGGAAATACATATATTTGGGAGTCGCAAAAGCTATCTTCAGAAGCTAAAAATATATTTTTTTCCCTAAAAGTTTGAAAAACATTTTTGAAAAATACACTTAAACATTTTTAAAAGCTTTGGTCAGATACTAATTGTTGTTTAAAAGTATTTTTTAAATTTATTAGTCAAAACACAAATTACTTTTCATCAAAAGTATATTTTTTAAAATAAGTTGATTTTAGAAGTTTTACTAAAAAGGCAATTAGGTAGAATTCTCTATTACTTCTTCCATCTCAAATTATTTGTCGCTTTTTTGTTTTACACGCTCCTCAAGAAATATTAATTAGGAAAGGCCTTTGACTATTTTATTCTTATTTATGTCTAAATTATAATTTCTCTCCATTAAATATTTACTCTATTTATGACTAAATTCTAGTAAGGGTTACCAAAAAAAAAAAAAAACTTCTAAGGGTAAAATGAGGAAAAAATTAATTGCACCTTTAGACTTCTAAAATGATAAATAATTTGAGACAACTATTTTTAGTAATCACAACAGATAATTTGAGACAGAGGAATAGCCTGTTTGGCCAAGCTTCTAAAATCAACTTATTTTGCAAAGTGCTTTTTAAAAAGTACTTTTGACAAAAAATAATTTGTGTTTGTTCAATTAATTTAAAAAAAGACTTTTGAACAACAATTAGTATTTGATCAAGCTTTGAAAAAGTATTTCTAAGTGTATTTTTCTCAAAAGTAATTTTGGGCAAAGACCAATTTTTTTAACTTCTCAAAAACAGTTTCTACTACTTTCCAGAATTACTTATTTTCTCGCAAAAGCTTGGCCAAACATCTTATTTTTTTTTAAATAAACACTTATTGAAAAAAATAAGCATTTTTCAAAAAACAAATAAAAAAATTGACCAAACCGGCTAGAAATATCCAATAACCTAATAAAAAAGAAACTTATACATATCCTTCTAAAAATAAAAAATAAAGGAAAAATAATTAGGTAGAATTCTCTATTTATAATATTCTCCGAAAGATCAATATAAAAGGGAGAAAGGAAATGTTATGTTACACTACCGAGAGAAGAATCGAAGCTGAAATACACAGATCGTTAAGAAAATTCTATCTCACCGGCGACCGCCACTGCAAACCATGATTTGACACAAATACCCCTCTCCCATCAAATTACAAAAATAGCCAAAAATTTGTGAAATCTCTCATCGCATGGGCGCATCATTATCAAACCTAACGGAAAACGGGTCAGCCGACGGCGGACCACCAGGTTTAGGTGACATACCTGAAAGTTGCGTAGCGTGTGTTTTTATGTACCTAACTCCACCTGAAATTTGTAATTTAGCTCGTCTTAATCGCGCTTTTCGTGGTGCTGCTTCTAGTGATGCTGTCTGGGAATCTAAACTTCCTCCTAATTATCACCAACTGCTCGACCTTTTGCCTCTGAGAAATTACGAGGGTTTATCTAAGAAAGATATCTTTGCTTTCCTTGCTCGTTCCGTGCCGTTTGATGATGGCAATAAGGTGTGTGAATTTTTGTCTAAGTTCCTTATTTCTGTAATTTTTTTTTGGTTTGTGCTGACATTTTTTTTAATTTGAACTAATGGTTAAAAACACACCTGAACTAATCCCTCCGGTGCAAAATAAGTGATCACTTAGCCTTTTTCAGCTCCTTCAAAAATATTGATCAAAAAGAGTGTCCACTTAGCCATTTTCACACTCGTAGAAAAAAAAAAGGTAATTTGACTACGCTGCTCCTAATTAAATAGGTATTGGATTTGATCACATAACACTTAATAGGGGCAAATTTGGAAAAATAAACTTAATTCTTTTTTTTTTTGGTTTCCCACCCGATGTCCGGTAATTTGCACCGCGTAGGGCCCTATTCGCTTCCTACCAAGGATTTTTCCATACCCAGAGCTCGAACCCGAGACCTCTGGTTAAGGGAGTATCCATGTCTATTGCACTACATCCTTTGGTAGTAAAGTTAATTCTTTCTTGATTTGATAAGTGAACACTCTTTTTGACGCAAGAAAAAAAGCTAAAGTGGTTACTCTTTTTGATCCGGAGGGACTGCTAATTCCTATAAAAGAAAAATAGACTTCTAGGAAAAATAGGTATTTTGACTAAACTAACTCTAATTAATAAGCCTCTTTGCTAATTTATTGCCTTGAGTAAATAGGGTTAAACTACTAAACTAAGTTTTCTTTGTTTACGCTTGACTTTTTTTTTTTTTTTTTTTCTCTTTTCATTTTGGAAGTTTAAAGGATTTTCAGTTTTGGTGGTACTTAAATACCCGCTTCGTCCATTTTTACTTGTCCTGTATACCAAAAATAGTTATCCATTTTTACTTGTCAAGTTTAGAAAATCAAAGGATAATTACTCCCTCCGGTCCAAAATAATGAAGGGATTGGCCTCTAAAAGTTGGTTCAAAATAATTGAGGTTTCATAAAATTAAGAAAGTATTTAGTTCTCTTTTCCAAATTTACTCTTGTCACATTCTCATATCTCCATAATAATTATGCCAACCTAAAAAGAAAATAAAGTCATAATTAAGGGTATTTTAGTCAAACCCCTCTTAATTTTTAGCAGTCAGTGAATTCCTTAATCATGTGTCCAAACTTGAAACCTCAATTATTTTGGATTTGAGGGAGTACCATTTCATACCTATTTTATCCTTATTATTAAATATTGGGTTGGCAAGTTCAAGAAATTCTTAGTGTTTGCACAAATTTTAAAGTATGTTTTGTTGATTTCAATCATTAGGTTACTTAGCAATAATTAGGGGTGATATAGTAAAATTGTCATTATATTTTTGGCTCCTTAATAGGCGTGCCAAGTCAATACATGACAAGTAAAAATGGACGGAGGGAGTACTTGGTAAATGGGGGGTTTTGGGTCAAAATTATGTTGGGGTTTTTCTGTAGTTGTCATAGGTGGAGGCTGTTTTGTATGCTTTAACTGATATGTATTATGTATGTAGTATTTAAGTTTACTTTTTCAAGTTGAACTGGAGTGGAAATCTTTGTTCGGTGGTTAGCGATTCACGTTTTATGCTGATCCCTCTACCCTGCCGCCTTTCGATTTGATGATATCTTAATATTTTGTTAGTTTTTTCCCGTGTCTTCCCTGATCAAATATGGGTGACTGGTGTTGGCTAGCTATAATTATATTTTGTCCTAAGTTGAATACGATGGTGACAGCTTCTTGCAGAAATGCAAGGTAAGGCTGCGTACAATAGACCCTTGTGGTCCGGCCCTTCCCCGGACCCTGCGCATAGCGGGAGCTTAGTGCACTGGGCTGCCCTTTTTTTTTTTTAATACGATGGTGTCTAGGCCAGCTTGCTATGATTATAGGTTTTTGGGGACGGTATTTTTCAATTATTTTGATTTGCTTGTGTATTGGGAGGGATTGTGAAATTCGAGGTTTCTACTGCTTAATTCTATGCGTAGTGCTATTATTCACATCATGCTTGCTTTTGAGGTCTTGGAACGGAAGTTTGAGGAATAACTTGATCTTCTATATGAAGTTGAATTTGCTATGTTTTGTGAGTTGAACTTGTAGCAACAATATCTTGGAGTGATGTTTGATCTCACTAAGCTATATGTTTTTGATGGGGGAGAAAATGCAGGAGGTATGGTTGGACAGAATAAGTGGAAGGATTTGCATGTCAATCTCCTCGAAAGCGATGTTGATAACTAATATGGAAGACAGGAGACACTGGAATTGGTTTCCTACAGAAGAATCAAGGTTAGATTAATTGGTTGAAATAATGTGTGGCAACGTCATTATTAAGTTTATTGATGCAGTGATAAAATGATTTTAGAGGTTTAAACTGGCTGGATATCCTCTTACGAGATGTTATTAATAGCTAGTTTCTTTCCCAGTGAGTTGGTTTCCCACGCATCAGAGTATATACTTATTATGAGCAATACATGTGAAAATGATTTTTTTTAATAGTTATTTATTTGATTCTTAAAAATATCGGTGGGTTCAGGCTAGCTTACGCACATCTTGATTAATCCACTAGGCAAACTGTTCAGCCCACAAGCACATGTTGCAAAGGTAACAATCTCCGCTAAGGTTGGAGCAGATTGGCTCAAACTAAGTATTGTAGAAGGAATTCAAACCTAAAACTTCCAAATTGTTTCTCTCTTGCCTCAATCTCCAGAACAATCCCGTGGGCACAAGTGAAAACGAGGTTTATATTCACCATGAGGTGAAAATGAGTAAAAGCAGACTCATTAGAGTAGTTTTTGTTTAGCTTCCAGCTCAGCCTTCTTACTAAGCCCGACAAATAGAAATGCAGGAGCGGATTCGTAAGTGGAAAATATTCTGATTCGCTTTACAAGTATATTGTATTGGCGCTGCTTGACTTAGCATACCCTCCTCCTTGTATGCCTGATTTGAGTTATTAGTGGGTTGCTTTCTATCTTTTTCTGCCAGATGAGATTGTACTTGGTAATTAGTTCCAAGGAAGGGCGAAGTTTGACTGATTTAGCATCCCTTTTTGGACATGTAATTCTTGAGTTGTTGCAAATGCGATAAAATATTTTCCATTTCAAGTAATATTCCTCTTTCCCATTCTGGCTAGAACGAGGTATCTGATGTATTAGTTGCCTTTACAGGAACATGGTTGTTATGTTATCATTTTTAGATTAGTTTTTTGAATGAGTTATTGTAATTTGCTTAAATTAGGTTAAATATTTGATCCTGCCACCCCCAATCGTAAATTAGACAAAGGTGCCACGGCTGGCTGACACAAGTTTGAATCTATCTTGAATATTTTTCGACTCCTATTTTTCTTTGCGCTTTTTACTTCCTTTGTACCAGTAATTCCCTTTTCGGCCCTTCCAATTTTCTATTTATCTTATTATTTATATTGTCTTTCCTCTTTTCTACTCCCTCTGTTTCAATTTGTTTGAACCTATTTCCTTTTTAGTCCGTGCCAAAATGAATGACCTCTTTCATAATTTGGAAACAAATTCACTTTATGAATGATTTACAGCCACACAAATTTTCAAGGCTTATTTTGAACCACAAGTTTCAAAAGTCTTCCCTCTTTCTTAAATGTCATGCCCAGTCAAATGGGTTCATATAAATTGAAACGGAGGGAGTATTATTTTATCCGTGATCTCTAGCGAGAACACACAAATAGAAACTTCAAAATCCCTTAAATTAAGCATTTCTCTTAATCTCAAATATGTGAGTATTTAAATCGAAAAACTTGGGTTTCAATGGGAATTTTGGATTGAGATCAAAATTCATTTTTTTTTTTTATAATTTCTTTTGTTTATTACTCCCTCCGTCCATGTTTACTTGTCTAGATTTGACTTGGGACACTCTTAATAAGCAATAAATAACATGAGAAATGAATTGGAGTACTTAATAATAAAATGAGAAATGAAATAGAGTACGTATAATTTCAATTTAAATCACTTTTACTACTTAAATTGTGATGGAAATTTAGTAATCACTGCTTAGAAAAAACATGAAATTTATGATTTATTTTTGAGAATTTGTAGTTTATCTAATTCTACATTTACTTATGGGGTGTATTTACCTATTGAAGAGTTTTTCTATTATTTTTCTTATTTTGATGAGTGTAATTCTCTTATTGAAGATGTTATTTTACTTGTGCAAATTCATTTTTTTAAATATACATAAGAGATGCAAGTCCGTAGTGAAAATGTTGATTTTACTTCTGTTGTTAATGGGTGTTAATGAGTGTGATTCCTTGTTTAAGATGCTAATTATGTTCGTTTTTTGATTTTTGAGATGTAATTTTCATATTTGCAAATAAAAAAAAAGCCTATTAATTTGACCCGAATAAATTAAAAAGAGATGGACTAGACCCAAATATACGTTTCTAATAAGATGTACATTGAAGAAAATAGTGGCACCCGCCATCTTCAAATTCTAGATCCGCCTCTGATGAGTGTGATTCCTTCTTTAAGATGCTAATTATGTTCGTTTCTTGATTTTTGAGATGTAATTTTCATATTTGCAAATAAAAAAAAAACCTATTAATTTGACCCGAATAAATTAAAAAGAGATGGACCCGACCCAAATATACGTTTCTAATAAGATGTACATTGAAGAAAATAGTGGCACCCGCCACCTTCAAATTCTAGATCCGCCTCTGCCTAGGACGATATTGCTTGTGCTGGACAGTACAAGTTTTATTTCTTTGCTATAAAAGAGAATGATATATAGTAGAGTTCATCAGCTATACTGAGGTTTCGTTTTTCCTAGCTGCATTGACTTTTTGACTTAGCTCTGATCTATGTCAAATATTATTTTCCTAGTTAGAACTGAATTTAACTTACTTTTTACTTGCTAAGTTTGATTCATACTAGCCTGATTAAATAGTGAAACAGTTGTGGCTTCTAT
Organism: Lycium barbarum; assembly: GCF_019175385.1. Lineage (NCBI taxonomy): Eukaryota > Viridiplantae > Streptophyta > Magnoliopsida > Solanales > Solanaceae > Lycium > Lycium barbarum. The sequence continues at coordinate 120,569,822 of NC_083344.1, forward strand.
TACTCTTTTGTTAATGAGCTTACTTTCTTGATTGTTACCTTTCTCAAAAAAAAGGAAAAAAAGAAAAGAGCTTACTTACTTGAGAGTATGAAGCTGAACCACTAGTACCAGATTATGGTGCTACTTGCTGTTGCATGTTATTTTCTTGGGTGAAATATATGATAATCTCATGGATAGTTGAAACGTTTGTCCTTTTTATTCTCTTCACTGCAATATGTGATAGTTCATGAACTCCGAGATTTTTTCTCTCAATCTACTCACTGTCTGTGTTTTCTTTCTCTCTCTCTCTTTTTTTTTTTTTTTTTTAACTGACTGTTGCTGATGATGAGGGATATCACAAACTCTATTTTTTTCCTCTTGCAGGTTTCATGTTGTGGCGTATTGCCAGCAGGTATGGTGGTTTGAATTAAGCGGCACAGTGAAGTTTCCTTTTCCTCCGGATGTATACACACTAACATTCAGAGTTCACCTTGGGAAAATTTCCAAAAGACTCGGCCGACGTGCTTGCAACTTTGAGCATACTCATGGATGGGATTTGGGGCCAGTGCGGTTTGAACTGTCTACTTCTGATGGGCAACATGCAGTTAGTGAGTGCTTTATTGATGACATTGGGCAAGATGACACAAATGGGAATATCAGGCGTGGGAGCTGGATTGAGTACAAGGTGGGTGAATTTATTGTCAGTACGTCAGATCCTGTGACTGAAGTTAGATTTTCAATGAAACAGATTGACTGCACACATTCCAAAGGCGGGCTCTGTGTCGATTCTGTATCAATTACTCCCAGTGATCTGAAAGCCCCATACGAGAAAAGGGGTTTAAAGTTTCTGTGAGCGACATGTTTTCTTGCCAATGCTCGCACAGAATTTTAGTTGGGTTTCATTATACCGCCAAAAAGCATTACATTTGTGGAGGATGTCATTGTAAATTTTTTTCCCTTAGGTATGTCGTCTCTCCATGTAAATGTCACTGTTTTTGTACTTGATCCAGTTTTATTGCATGCAGAAGATCAAGAAAAGATAGTTTGCTCATTTTCCATTACAGAAAAGTATTCTAGTTATTTCTTGTACAAAAAACATGGTGCACTTCTTCCACTTCTATAGCATGTTTTACAATTCAGCTATGTTGCTTGGAGCCTTGGGCCCTCGAAAATGCTGCCTCACCCATGTCAGATCCTCCAAATGTATAGCTTTTGGAGGTCTCACACACACCCAATAGTATTTTTGACGAGTCCAAACAACATAGCATTCCAGTGGTTGAAGATCTCAACTTTGGTATAATCCTATAGCCATTCTCTCTGCTATGCTTATGTTGTTTACTATCCTTCTGTTTGTGCGGTTTTTGGTTATTATGGCATCTTGATCATTAACAACCGTTTCTATTTGCTGGGGGACGCTGTTGACTCATTTATGTAAGTCAAATGTGTTCTGAGCTGCAGGAAAGCTATCTCTGATTGTTACATCAGATGGTGATAATTTTCTTCTCTTCTTATCAATCTATGGTTGGGACATTACAGGCTGCTTGAGCAGTGCTTGTTCCAATTTAGCATGTGAAGTGATCTTTGGTAATATCTGGTAGTTATAGGGTTCATTTGGGCAATTCTGCAGTTGTTTTTCTTAATGATAGCTCTGAAGTAACTCTTGTTCTGAATAGTATTTAATTTTGTATTTCCACAAAAGGAAAAAAGGATAAAAGAAGTGTTGTTTTTTTAATGTAAACATTGGCACATTTTACTATCAAGTCAAAAAATTGTTAATTAGCTTATCCAACCCGCAACCCTCCTCCTGACCATGTCTCTTCCTGTGTGAAGTATTGATTGCATAATGTATTTATATGGAACTTAAGGGATTTGGGGTCATATTAGGGAGAACTTATAAAGAGAAGTTTTCACCAGGAAAAACCCATTGCGGGGATATATGTGTGTATGTGTGTGTGTGTTTGTTTTTTCTAGTAAAAAGCACTTTTTGGTCCTGTAGTCGAAAAAATAATTATTGTTATGGAGTTTCAAATTTAAGAGGTAAAACTCCACAATATAAGTTCCCATTTTAGAATTTGAAACTCTACAATATGACGATTTTTCAAGTAATGAGTTGAAAAGTTGATTGCGAATTTTATCATGTACTTCTAGTATCTGATATTTTTAACTACTAGTACAAGTTCTTGGAATATCATTATCTTCTGAGTTCTGATTACCTTATCTTTATATGAAGAAAAAAAGAGTTTCACTTGTACTTCTTTAGTACAAAACAACAACATACCCAATGTAGTCCCATAAGTGAGGTAGGGTAAAATATACGTAAACCTTATTCCCACTTTTATGAGCGAGAGGTTGTTTATGAACGATCCCGCCTCCAAAAAGGAGACATCAATATGGCAAGATATAAAATAGATGAACAAAAAATAGAAATAAACATCAAATCATAAAAAACTATGCGATAATTAAATACTACTACTAAAAGAACTTCTCGCCTAATTCTCTATCTCTATACCTTCGTAGTAAGGTTGGGTACTTAAAGACGCTGTTTTGTTTGCGGAGTGGCCAAGCCGTCAAGTTAGGTGAGGCTCCCACATCATTGAGTAAAGCTGATATCGTAGAATCAAATTGTGACGGGATTCGTTGTGTCATTATATTGTCGGGGAGATTTTTCCCAAGCTTATCTATTGACGTAATAATCTTATCCAAAAAAACAAAAAAAAAACAAAACAAATTAACTCTAATCTTGATCAATTCCATAAATCCTACACCGTTTTAAAAAATAAAAATTTGTGTTACGTAGTCCGAAATAAGTGTGCTGGCTGAGATTGAGAAGCAAGGGAAGCAACGGCAGTTGATTGGTATTGTGGAGTAATATTTGATAATAGCTATTTTTAGTCTTTGTATTTAAAAAATAGTTATGGTTATAGAGTGTCAGATAATATTGTTAGGTCCAAGGTTTCACCTATTAATTTTGATGATAACAAACCAACATAATTATTAATAAAAAAACATTTACTTGTGGTAAATTTATTTTTGGTCCAGGTTTATTTGATTAAGAAGGATTTGGTGAAAATCTAATCAAATATGGAAAAGAAGATATGATGAGATGGAATTACGGAAGAAGGTGTGAAAGAAAAGACTTACTCAAATCAAAGTGCAAGAATTATGGGAAGAATATTTACTACGATCCTATGAAAGGGAAATATTCTACAAAAGGAAAAGATCAAGATCAATTTGATACTTATTTCAGAAGGAGCATTATTTATGGAGCAAATTTGGAAGAGTAATACTCTTATGGACATACTATATTATAATCAATGATTCGAAGGAAATAAAATTCCTTATACAAAGGAAAGTCCACAAGATAAGGAGACCATAAATGAATTTAAATCTAGTACGTGAATCTGTAGTGGGTTGCTAGAAGAAGTCCAAAGTTTGTTTCAAGATGCCAAGTATCTCTGCAATAAAAAAAAATCACTCTTTGGCAAACCATATAGATCATTGGATGGAAAAACAGTATTTACTAAAGATTTGATTGAAGATTCAATTTGATTGGCAAACGGTTCAAAAATTCCAAGGTGAAGGATGCTGAAATTTATAGGGACCCACGTGACAAAAAATAAGAATGGTATTTGATGCTAAGTTAATACAGCAGGTGGTACAAGGTTACATAAGGCAAGAAATTAATGTTGGTACAAGGCTATACAAGGAATGAGATCAAAAGTTCAAGTCACAAAAGATTCCAAATTCTGAACGAGGCGCGAAGACTAACGTTGAAGTGAATCCCACAACAATCAAAGAAGGATCGAGCACCAGGTTTGAAAAAGAAAAATTGTATCAAACATGCAATCAAGAAAATCAGTCCGAATCACTATATGTGAACATCAAAGATCTCAACAACTGGCAGAAATAAATATGGAAGAATCTCCAACGGCTTTTAGAAGATTGAGGAAAAATCTTCAAAAATCCCTTGGGTTATGCAATAACCAAAACAAGTTGAAAGGCTATAAATACGAGCTTTAAAAGAAGAAAAGTACGCAGCCACTTATACTTTCGTCTCAACCTTCTCAAGTTCTTTGCTCTACCTTTCATAAGCATTGTATTTCTTAGGGCAGAATGGTCTAGGACCCCCCTGAACTTGTTGATTTTTATTCAGTGTATACCTAAACTTTACGTCGGCCTAATTACCCCCCTCAACTTGAAAATATGATAGCTTGGACCCCCCTAGACGCTAATGTGGCAAAGAGCGTGAATACACTTTCTTTTAGGCGCGTGGAAGGGTGAAAAATCAAAAAATCAGCTTCCAAATGGGGTATTTTTCAACTATTAATTGCCACATAATCAATATAATGATTTTATTTGATCCAATTGTATTTCTTATTGATTTTTCTTATTATACATTGCATATTTTATCCCAATTGTGTTTTTTTCTTTTTCGATATGATGATTATTTATTTCAGCTATGTATTTTTTTTTCTTTTTTCGGATCCAAATCTAAATAACTTAGTTGAAAGTTTCAACTTGAAATTCTATTTATTTTATTCAAATAAAAATAAGGTTTAACAAAAGTAATGAAGTTTAGACGATGTATTGTTTACAAAAATATTGTGTATTTTTCTTTTCATGCAAGTACTATTTATTTCAACTGTGCATTATTTTTTTTTCGGGTCAAATTCGTAAAATATTTGGTTAATATTTTATTTGATTTCTTTTTTAGATTCAATGATTATTTATTCTTACTGTGTATTTCTTATTTTCCTAGCCAAATATATAAAAATAACTTGATTAGAATATCATTATCTTTAGGCAAATAAAAAATTTATAGTCAAATATTTTCAAGTTCTTTTTTTTTTATAGATTTGACCCGAAAAGATGATTCAAATAATTGTTGAACTTAAAACGTAAAAAATATATATTTTATCCTTTAAAAAATGCCACATGGACAAAAAAATCCATGTGGCAGCGCGTGTTGACCACCTCCATGGGTTGTCAGCGTCCAGGGGGTCGTGCCTATCATATTTTCAAGTTTAGGGGGGTAATTAGGCCAACGTAAAGTTTAGGTGTACACTGAATAAAAATCGACAAGTTCAGGGGGGTCCCGATCTATTCTGCCTATTTCTTAGTAATTTACTGTGTACTCAAAAAGGAGAGGAGAAAAAAAATATTGTTGGTGAGGCTTTGTATTGAGAGGTTGTGTCATTGTTCGTTTCTTTGGTGAGCGAGTGAAAACCAAAGAGTCGTTGTTGGTGAGCGAGTGAAAAACCAACCTTGTACAAGAGTTTAAGTGTTAGACGTAGGCACCTTACAACCATTGTACGAAGAACAACTTACAAAGAGCTTAAAGAGATAACCTCCTTGCAACCCAAGGAGACTGAATTAGGATACCACATTGGTTCCGAACCAGTATAAAAATCCTGGTGTCATTTAGTATATTGCTCTCATATTATATTCTGCACTCTTACTATTTATTGTTAATTATACTTGTGTAAATCGAAGGACTAACAAATTTGTGCAGGCTGTCTCGCCATCAGTCGACTGGCACTGAACAGTAGTCGACTAGATTTTTAGCAGGCTTACAATTCACCCCGCTCTTGTACTTTCAAATATGAGTAACACGCATGATTGGTGAACGTTATTTCTGCGCTGTTATGTGATGGAGAGGTCACTTGAGGCGGTTTACAACAACATATTCAGTGTAATCTTATAAGTGGAGTCTTGGAAAGATAATAAGTATACGGATCTTACTCCTACCTTTGTGAGGTAGGGAGCGGTTTAGTGAAAGTTTTTACTGAAAGCTCAAAATGAAATACTGGAAATGCCTCAAAGGAAAAAAGAGGATAAACAAAATTTAAGACGCATTTGAGATTTGTGTTTGTTGATTTATTTGTTTGGACAATTATTAAATGAATAAAATAGTCACTGGGACCACCAGTGACCTTGTTTAAAAAAAAAAAAAAAGCATTTGAGCAACGCCTAAGATTTATATTACAAAAAAGGATTTTATAAAATTAGTTAACTCCAAATTTATGCAACATTAATGAAAATGAAATGAAGATCAGAGGAATCAACTCACTCAACTTCCAAAGTGAAATATAAATGAAAGTGCTTTGTCTGTCGAGAAGTTGAGGAAAAAAATTAAGGGGATAAAAAAAATTACTGAGGTGCCTACAGCCTAATCAGTTGCAAATAAATTTTAAGAAATTGGTTAAAGATTTGAGTTAGTCTCACTTTATCCCCCTAACATTTAAGGGTTGGGAAATAAATCCCCTCCAAATATCGAAAGAGAACGATAACCCCTTATGTAATATTTTCCGGTAAAATTTCTCTTTTTTTTTTTTGAAGAAAAATCTTTTTTCTTTTCCTTTCTTAGAACTAAAATACGAAAATATACTGTCTCGTTCACTTATTCTGTTGAAATTAATATACTTCTTTTATGATATAACAGCTTCTTGAAATAATTTGACAATAGATTTCAAGCTACGTGACATTTGTTTCACCTACATGCGCATTAAAATTTTGAGTTCTAATTGCACATCCACAGTTTACCTAATTTCACTCTCCAATTACCTTTGATCATCTATGAATATTTTGTATAGTAGTAAGTTCTTCCATCCGCAAGATATATTTCACAACAATTTCCACATAGATCGATTATTCGAGCATATTTTTTTTCTTTTCAAAACCACTTAGATGAGCCAAGAAAATCATTCTTTTTTCTAAAAAATCAATCTGATTTTTATCCTATAGGAAATATTTTTCTAATTATATTTATAGAAGCAATTCTTTGAGGGTTATGGACGAAATGCCTTGATTATATGAAATCAATCGGCATCTTATTTGAGTGCATGTTTATGCAAATATATGAACAACTTAAATCTAATGAATAAGTTATATATTTTTATACTTTTTTAGAAAAAATATCTTTATCAGAAAATGAAAAGTCTCATCGGAAGTATAAGAGCTCGGGTTACCATTCTCATTTAACAATGTGGAGGAGATATTATTTTTTCCAAACACTTAAATATTAAGGGGGTAAAGTAAAATTGAGTCTTATCTTAAATTCATCAAAAAGGGTAAAAACACAAGCGTAAGCTAGTCAAGATAAAAGTATCTGAAAAGTTCTTTTTTGCCTTGATTTCTTTTTCTTTTTGTTGTTCAATAGAACAATGGAAGAGTTGAATGAGAGAATTCATCGATTACCCAAACATAATGTTAGAGGGGGAAATTAGGTGGACTGTTGATGTGCAATTAGAACTCAAAAATTTAATGCGCATGCAGGTAAAACGAATATTACATACATTGATGTCACGCCCTGAACCATGGCCTGGGCGTAACACGGCACTCGGGCCTTGCTTGCATGTGTCCGAGCGAACCTCATGGCTTGCTTGTCAACATGGGCATCAAAACAGTATACTCTATATGATGTAATTTAAATCAATCATGAAAATGTAATTTGCGGAATAAAGTCTTGAAATTTTCTCATAGCATGAAATATCATGAAAACATAATAGTCTGCAAACATGAAAGCATAACTGACTCTGTGAACTAACATCTGTCTATGAAACCTCTAAAACATGTCTGAATACTAACTACCAGGACATGGCCCTGGACTACCACAAACTGAATACTAATGCAGACTCTATGTTGAACCCCGAGAGGAGTGGGGCTCACTAATAAGCTGATATCTGAAGTGATCCTACTGCGCAGACGTATGCTCCTGAAAATCGGTATCTGCACCGTGAAGTGTAGGCCCCAGGCAAAAGGGACGTTAGTACATGATGAATAGTACTAGTATGTAAAACCTGCTGAAGTGAAGAACATGACACAACATAGGTATAGGACATGAACTGAAACTCAATGTAACTTGAACATGAGCTTGAAACGTGAGTAAATTCTTAAAACAGTAAATCAATGGAAATACTTGTATGTAAAACTACTTGTAACGTAGGGAATGCTATAGTATAACCGACAACATGGTCTGGTACTTGCGTCCTACCAGCAGAACACTCACAACCTTGCCAGGGATATGGGATTTAAGTAATAATAAGCATGTAAGGATCCAAACTGCATAATGAAGGTGTTGCCTCCTTGCTGACAACTGTTGGTCCCAAACGAACACGCAAGTATACGTGGTCGTACAAGTAATATAGACTGTTAAGTCCAGAAATCGATCCCACAGAGACTTAGATTCTACTGTCAAACTAATTCAAATTCGAATGAAACTATTCAAGAAAGTGAAAATCAAGATTGTTTGTTGTACTAAACTAAAACTCGAAAAGTAAACAATTTATGATGGGTGTTTTTATGACTGGGACTACTTCGACAAGGACTGTAAGAATTATCAGATGAGAGAAAGATCTAGGGTTATGGCTTTCGACAATCCAGTTGATCTTCAGACAATTCCACCTATTTTATTTCCTGGGTTACTAGTTAACGGGTTAATTATACTTTATGATATTCTCTCGAACTACTCACAAGCTTGTAGATGTTACTATAACGCCTATATCTCTATGGTCATCAGAGGTAACAAGAACACGTTTATTTCTCCGTTTTCAACTAAGTAGGGCTAAAGGGTATATCTCTATCCTCATTAGCGAAACGATTAAATCGAACAAACTCTATTTATTCTTATTACGTACGTGAATTCCCTTTCTCAAGTTCAATTCATGCACCACAGATAGTGTCTAACTATTGGCCAGATAATCAAACAATTGAAATCAAGAATAAATAAGCAACCCACAATATGGAAAATCAATAGATAATAATTGTCATCACATCAACTTTCAAGTCTTTCGCCACAACCCTAGAACTAGGAGATTTAGCTACTCATGATTCGATCATAGACAACAGAAGCCATGAATAAACTAGGGTTGAAAAAGATGAAAATAAAATAACCTAGAGAGAGAAAAAGGAGAACGGTGGCTTACAAATCCTTGAATAATCCCAGAATACCGTTCTCAGCTATATAAACGTGTATATATAGGCTAGGGTAAAAAATAATAAATAAGGAATCCAAATCCTAGTCTAATCGGGAAAACGTCCGCAGAGTCCCGCTTTCCTTCCGCATCGCGGACGGATCGCGCAATGATCTGCAGCTTCTCGCCTTTTGCTCGCGATGCGGATCGATCGCGCAACCTGATGTCTGAGTTTGGTTGTTCTGCTTTCTTCACGCGATGCGGATCGATAGCCTGAAGTTCTGAAGCTTCTCGCGATCCTTCCGCGATGCGGAAGGAAAGCGAGGTTCCTTCAGTGGTTAACTCTTATTTTTCTTCTTTGTTCGTCCTTTGCGGTCATCGACTCGTTACCTCAGCCAATCGACATATGCTACGAATTCCAATCACTTCAAGCGCATTTTCCCTCGTTTGTCGTCATCGTACTTATACACATGAAAATGTAACGACATAAGTTCAAATACGACGGTTACGTCATGAATTAAGCGATAAAAGTCATAAGAAGAAGTTGTAATACGACACAAAACATGATATTTGTGCCAAATATCACTACCCCCCACTTAGACTTTGCTCGCCCTCGAGCAAACACAAACCAACATCAGACTACATTTCTAGCTCACTCATTCAAACAGGTCTGCAACGGGATTCGGCTAGTATGGCTATTTCAAAAGAAAATTCCCAAAACCACAACAATAAGCCAATTTGCGAAAGCCATGCCAAATATTTAAAACCTCATTTTTATCACCAAGGGCCACCTTCCTAAAAACACTTCCAATTTAAAACCCATTGACCTAACGACACCACGTTAAAGCATGTAAACAACCTTCTGATCAAGAAATCAATGCTTCACCACTCTGTTGCTAATTATGTGCCCTCACCAACATAAAGTAGTCCATATCCCTCAAGAATCACATATGTTTGAATCAATGGACATAAAATCATTAAGTACGCTCACTCTCACAAAGAATATCACATGTAAAGTACGACATACCATAGGCTTGCCCGTAGTGTAACCACTCTACTAATACAAGTCAGACGATCCTAGAATCAAGTAGGACTTCGAGGGTTGTAATGTAGGCTACGGGACGGGTAGGAATTATTTGGATAATAGTGACTAACCTCCCTAAGCACTTTAATACTTATACATTTGTCGTTCTTGCACTATTTCTTTATTAGCCCTTATTCCACACCAACTAACCTTTAAATTTCTCCCAACTCACCCCATTTTCTTTGTTTAAACACCACTCTTTTTTTAAGATCACACAAGTTAGAAGGGAAACTTTTTCGCTGCACATTTTTTTTTTAAATCCCAACTAGCACGTGAATTAGTTCTGTTCATTCGGTGCTCCCATTGTCTTCCTAGATTACAGTTAACAACCATTTCCCTTCTTTTCGCCTCCCAACTCCCATTATGCATGTAATTTGATTAAAGTGCTTCTGGAGTGTTTTGGATCAAACATTGAGTGCTGTAGAACGAAGGGGTAAGGCTAATTAACTGCTATCAAAGAAAAGGCTAAAGGCTCAAAGGGGTTAACTAGGGTGTCATTTGCACGCTGGTAGGATAACTTTTTAGGCTTTTTAGTGACTAATCAAAGAAACGCCTCTATCACCTTCTAGGCTCAACCCAACTTCATTTCGCTTTGTGAACACACAGGGCAAGCTCTAGATGTCAATACCAAACATGGATTCAAAAACGAAACCTTACTCACACATGGCACATAATCAACGCAAGAGGGATCCGGTTGTCCCTCGAAACAATCAACCACAATGAAAGTCTATAATGCCAAGTGGGTCATATGAGTCAATACAAAAACCATTTTCAACTGCTTCCAAGAAAAGTAATACAGTTTCACGGCATGCTTTCACAAAACATTTCAAAATCGCTCATATGCCAAGACTTCACCTATCCCGTGCACCTAGCATTTGAATGTACCTAACCTACGGACTGATTTTCCCTCAAGCAGGTTGTCATCCACCCGTCATCAGGAACATCCCTTTCTATGACTATAAAATAAAAATCTACCTATGCCCGGTTCAAAGGCCCCCCCTCGGGAAAGAACCGAGGCCATAAGAAAACCAAAGGGGGTGGATGATGAATGCCTACTAATGAGGGGCTTAAAAAGTTATCAAAGAAAAATAAAGAAAATAAAATCTTTTTTTTTTCTTCGACACTAAAGTGCAAAACTAGAAAGAAATCCTAAAAAAAAATCCTACGGCATACTAATCATCATCCGCAACCTCAAAACATGGTGTTACAAACCAGGGACGTCTTTTCCCACCCCACACTTAAAATTATGCAATGCCCTCAATGCATGTAGATTTGAAAATAACTAAAATGCAAGCGAGGTAAGAAATACTCCCTGGGGCCCACTAGGGCCTAGCTAGCAACATGCTCTCATCATCAAGGGGCGAATGACCCCACACTTAAAACTCTGGCATGCTCCTCAGCTTTCAACTTTGGGTTCTCAGACTTCCCCTAATCGTCATGGCATGACATGACTCAACTTTTTTCTCCACCTCGAACTTATGAATTTCACCCCTAATTTTGCATCCAATTTTCTATCACGCTTCTGGGGCGGTGGTGTGAAAATAAAAGAACCAATCAATAGATATCGTTTCTTGAACTTCTTGGCCCTTAAGTGAGGAATGTCGCTTTGTCTTTTCGGTGTGGCAAATTTCAGGATGTAAGGCTCTTGTTTCTCATCTCTACAATTCTTCATCGGCGTGGAGGGCTCGATTTCCATGTCGCCAACCAAACATAATGTAGAAAAGTGTTTAGAATGAGGACCAACACGGCCCAACTCTAAAACTGCATTATTTTTGACATCCTCACTTTTGTACACTTCCTCAACAATGACATCATCAACAAAGATCCGATCGAATGGTTGGAGTGTCACGACCCAGCTAGGGGCCGCGACGGGTACCCGGGGCTAACCACCGAGCACCGCTCGTTCTATGACTTATCCTACTAATTTAGTGCTCTTTTAAGCAATTTATATTCAAATCATAAAGAAATCATCTTTTGTTTGAAACATAAATACTTTTGTAAACATAAGCCTTTAGGCTATCAAAATAATATGCACGTATATGTATATAAATTTCTACATAATGGCAACCTTGGGAGACCACATAACCTACACTGCGTATCTACGAGCCTCTACTGGAGTACTAGACATATACATATATACACAAAAGCATAGCCCGACTGGCACCTCCGAGATAGTGGAGTGCTCCTGTAAATCTGCTGATAGCTCCTATAGGTCTGCGCCGTCTCTCTGTCTACTTCATATCATATATTGCTGCGGAACGTGCAGCCCGATCCATGTATCATCATATATAAATATATTGTCGCGGAACGAACGGCCCGATCCATATGTCATCATATATAAATATATTGCCGTGGAACGTACGACCCGATCCATATATATAATATAGTATACTAGTGCCGAGGAACGTACGGCCCGATCCATCACCCATCTATCCCGCGTCCGGGATGAAATCATGATATGCCAGCTGTACAGGTGGCTATGCGTCTATAGCGCCTCACCTTTCCCCACTTCCCCTGAAAACATTTTCATATCATATATATATATATACATACATAATATACATAGCATGCAGGAGAACCCAAGGAAAAGCTATAACTCCATCGGAGTGACGTAAGGTCGAACACCTCCGGTTATATTATGGATTAATCATGATCGTCATGTCTCACCTTGAAGGGACAATCATCATAAGGCGAGACTGTCAACGAAGACTAATATAAAAAGGGGACAGAAAATAGGGTCATAATCTTGTAAGAAGTCAGTCTTTATACTTTTGGAAATCTTCAAGGAATGTAGTCGTCATTCATGAATAAAAATCAAGGAGTCAATGGATGGCTCATCATTCTCATGTCATTTTTGAAATCGTAGGCTTGGAACCTCTAATCATAAAACCTTTCTCATCATATTCATCATCATCATTGAAAAACATGTCATCGTTATTATACTCATAGGTCACATGATCACAACCTTTGGATAGAGACTATGAATGTTTTGGAAAACCTTCATGGGTTAACAAGAAAGGAATCACTCTTTGGGATTGTAGACCTTTAACCTTCGATAGTAAGGAAAATATGGAAGCGTTATGAAATCTTAACCCAAGGATCATGCCTTGAAAGGAAGGGATAAGCCTCACATACCTTCGTCGTCAACTATGCTATCGTTCTCTTGATTTCCTTTGATGTCACGTCTCTACCTTCAAGAGAGAATTCGCACCATCGTTAGTCAATCGATGAGAAGAACGCGCTACTAGTTCTAGGGAAAATTGGGCAGCGTTTCCTTTGTTTCTACTACTTTTCCCATGATTCATTTCAACTACCAAACATTCATAACATCGTATCAACCATCGTCATTTATTTGCATTTACCACATTCCACTATTTTTTCCAATCTCTCCACATTTATGGGTTTTAGCTCATCATCACATTTTCTCATACATCACACCTATTTCATGGTTTACATGTCATTTATAACGTATTCATACTCATAACACACTAACATTCATGATTCAATTCAAACCTTCACTCAACAATGTCACTATTCACCTTTCATGACCCATTTCCTACACTCTTCTTCAATCCAATCATTTTAACTTATCAACACTTTAATCATCATGAGAAAGTCATGAAACTTACCTTAGATAGTGATTGAACAAGTCTTGAGTGGAGTTCCCCTTCTAGCACCAAAACCCTACCTCACCTTCCTTAGGATTTTCTTGAAGAAGATAAATCTTACTTGAGTTTCATACACTTTGATTCCT